>NC_090931.1:841452617-841755648 GCF_040938575.1 Ambystoma mexicanum
TCCTCCTCATCCTGAGTCTTGTGTGGGAGACTGCCAAGAGGACTGCTTCCATGAGACCCAGTAGGTGTTGGTACCGCCAATCCGAGGTCACTTCTCTGCTGAGGAAGTGCGCAGTGGCCCTCTTGAGGGCAGTGATCTTGTCCTACGATGGAAAAACTCTCTCGGAGCACGTGTCCCAAATGGGTCCCAAGAAGGTCAGTTTCTGCGTGGGCTGCAGCTGCGACTTGAGGTTGAGTGAAAAACCCAGCTTGTGTAGTGTGTTCATAAGATCGTGGGAAGTATGGTGAACTGCTCCGGAGATGTCGCCCTGACGAACCAGTCGTCGAGGTACGGGTAGATGTGATGGCCCTGCAACCTGAGGAGGGCCGCCACTGTGTTCATCAGCCTGGTAAAGACCCTCGGGCCGAGTTGAGGCCAAAGGGAAGCACCATCTTGAATGTTTGTAGAGGTAGGGGGAGGTTGAGGGTGGAAAGTCCAGCACAACTCTCAGGCATGCCTGGTTCTTCTTCTGAATAGTGAAAATCCTGGAGTAAAAGCCCAAGCCTCGCTGGGAGGCTGGGAATTCCTCCACTGCCTGGCTCTCGACGAGCGACCGGATCTCCACCAAAAGAGTTGCAGTCACAACCTGTGGGAGTGGTGGGGAGGAGGGAGGAGAGGCTGGGATAGGGAGGCGGTACCCTATGGAGACTACAGAGAGGATCCAGGGGTCCGCGAAATTCTGGCGCCAGAAATGTGCATGGAGAGCAAGCCTGCCCCACACTGGAGACACGTGGACCCGGAAGGGCGTGTCATGCCTTCTTTCCCTCTGAGGCTTTTGCTGAGAAGGGGGACTGAAAAAGCCCTTACCCCCCCCCCCTTTTTGTTGTTTTCGCCGATGTTGAGTCGGGGAACAGTCAGGCTGCCTGGACCTCTGCTCTTGGAAGCCGCTGAACCCTCCATATGTACGCCCCTTGTCTGAGCGCTGCTGTGACCGGGTGTACGTTTTGGGCGTGGTCTTTGTCAGGACGGATAAAGATTTGACCGTTTGTGAGCTGTTTTTATTTGTGTTTAGCTCCTCGTCCGTTGTGGAGTGGAAGAGGCCTCCCCCTTCGAACAGAAGATCTAAGATGCGTTCCTGGACATCTGGTTTGAATTTCGTTGCACAGAGCCGGCCATTCTTCTCATGTCCATGACAATGCAGGTGGCACGGCTAGAGGTGTCAATGTGGGCCACGGTGGAATCCATGATGTCCTGCGCCACCATCTTGGCCTCTGCCAATCCCTCCTTGAATCGTGTTTGGCTCTGTGCTTGAAGTTCTGGGAGGAAGTCCGCAATTTCCCACCAGAGCCTCTGGTTGACAGCTGCCAGCAGCATCCGCGTTGGCTTGTCATAGGTGCAAAGACGCATTGGAATACAGCTTCTTCCCGTACGCCTCCAAGACCTTTTCCTCCTTGCATAGCAGCGCCGCAGAGGAGGAGGCTGAGGACGACTGAGGCTTGGAGTATAGTGATGCCGCAGTGATCATCGAGGAGTGTGGCTGAGGATGGGACGATAGCAAGAGTGTATCCCCCTCCATCTACCTTTACTTGCCGTCCAGGCATTTATTAACTTGCCAAGGCAACTACATCCTTCTGCATTGGGATCCCGTTCTGAATGGACGGGATGTAGTTTGAGGACTTCTGCGAGGACCCCCTCTGCTGGTTGCTCGACCTCTGGTTGAGGAAGGCCCAAGTACTCTGCCAGCCCTGCCAGATGTTCTTGGAAGGCCTTGGCTGAAGATGGCATGTCTGGGTCCTCCTCCTCATCTGTGTCTGCCTGAGGGTCCTGTTGGTCAGGGACCGGAGGAGGGGAGTTGAGGCAGAGGCTGTTGTGGAATCGCCTGGACATGAGGCTGAACAGGGGCCAGGGACGTCTGTACCAGAGCCTGCCACGCTCTAGCCATTGGGGGGAGCACGTCCCTGAGGATGCCCCCCACCGAGGAGATTTCATGAGCCAGAGGAACCGTTCAAAGAACTTGTCCTCGGAGGCCGGAGTGGTGGTAGGCAATATTGACAAGGTAGCGAGGGGCTGCTCGAGCTGTTGCGTGCCCTGCCCATATGGACGCAGCGTGAACCTGCCTTGCGTGAAGGAAGGGTAAGCTGTAGGCCACATACCTGGTTGACACCAGTCCCACCTTGACACACAATCCTCCACCTGCTGCCTTGCGGGGTGCACTGGAAAAGAGCAGCCCTACCTTGGGCCTGGATTGATGATAGACAAAGTCCTTTAAGTCCTTTGGAGACTATCTTTGGAAGAGCTCCCTCCACCTGGCTAGTCTGTTCTTCAGAGACCTCGAGGAAAGCGCATTGAACGCGGTACAAGCTTGCCAGCCGTGGTCTGGCCAAGGCACCCTAGGCAGAGGGCATGGGGTCTTTAGTCAGGAAGAGCCTGTCGCAGGATGGACACTTGCTGAACCCTGTAGAAGTTGACATGCACCGGGGAGGAGCGTGACGCCTGAGGACCGAGTACCTGAATCATAAAAAGACAAAAAAGATAGAAGAGAAGAAGTATTTGCGCGTGGAATTACATGGCCGAAGCCAAACCGAGGAGCGCTGGTGAATTTGGCCCGTTCCCGTCGACGTGGAAAAGGGGACTGAGGTGTGGCGCCAGAGGGTGGAGTCAGGGTAGTGCATGCTCCCAGGGCCACACCCCCACGCGCCTCTAAATTTAAAGGGGAAGGTTCTTTCTGGTGAAAAAGGTTGTCTCCCGTCCCTTGGAAGGGACGCCCATGCAGCATGGAGGAAAGTTGACGGGACGTAAGAGTACATCCTTCTTTTGGGTCATGCTAACTGTCTTCTGGACCCTATGTTCCCATTGTAAACCAACTCAGAACTTATAACTTCTCCTTCACAGCCAACCTTTCCCCTCCCTTTCTGCTAACCTACCACCTCTTATCTCTGTCTCGTGGGCTGCACTCTTCCTCCACTGTCTTCACAGGTTTTTTCTTGTACGCTCAATAATGCACTTTGACTTCTCTCCCTTCCTCCTTTTACTCGCTTTTAACCTCTCCTTCTCTCATAGTCTTCCCAAGTATTCTTACATCATGGATTTAACTGTCACTTCTTGCTATCACAGCAACATAGATCTCCCCTCTTGCCACTGCTACACTCGGGCAATCCACTATGACTTTGCTACCTTCTTCCACTCTTCCAGAAGTGTTGGGAAGGGCAGTGACGTGGTGCTACATGTCAATAAGGCTCTTATCAGTGCCCTCTGCCCAATCTGACATCACTGCTTCCTCTTTTGAATATGCCACTATTCAACTTCCCCGTTCCCACTCCTTTCCCCTCTTCAATGACAAAGAGGGATAAAAGCAGGACTCTCTTTCTTTGATGATGCGAGGACCTCTCTCCAGTCTCTTTCCCATAGTCACACCCAGTTATGGGCGCTCAGCCAATCAGGTGGCTGGAACAGCAGGTGAGATTACACAATCACCGCCCGCTGTCCCAGCCAGCTGGGGCCCTTCCCCGGGCAGCGTTTCTCTTTTTTTTGTTCATTGCGGGGAGGCAACAGGGAGCCTCTCCCTGTTGCCCCCCTTCCCCAAAATGTCCTGCTTCCCCTCCCACCCTCCCTCTTACCTGTGGGACCAGAGCATTGAGCTCCGGTCATGAGCTCCTCCATCTGGCTGCTGCCATAAATATGGAAAGGGGACTTTGTCCCTTTTCCTTATGGTGGCGGACATCTTTTTTAATTTTATTATACATCAGTAGATTGGCTGCGCAAGCAGCGCGGATCTCCCGATGCAAAATTGTGAAAGCCATTCACACCCCCCCCCCCTGTGGGTGCGAATGGCTTTCATGCCCTGCCCGATGGGCGAACACAGCCTTTAATGGCCCACAGCCCAAGCTGAGGCCCTAGCTTCGCTTGGGCCTGCCTTAGCTCGGGCTGACGGGCCATTAAAGGCTGTGTATGCCCTCCAGGCAGGGCATGAAAGCTACATTCATGCCTCTTCTAGTGACCAAACTTTTCTAACAAACTCCTTTTGAACAGCACATTTACATCTTCCGGCCTTAGCCCTCGATCACCTCTGAGATCCAGACCCTCACATCAAACATGCGCAATGACCTACAATACTGCTACACTTCACGGCCCCCACCCTACTCCTAGTCTATAAACATTCCATTGCTGTTCTCACCTCTGCCAAATACTTCTAATTTGCAAACCTAATATCCTCCCTTTGAAATCATCCCAACAAGTTTCCATCTATCCTCCAAGCTTTGCTCACACCTCTAAAGCCAATATCCCTTGCCTCCTCCATCTCCGCTAATAACCTTCTTCAATTTTTCCTCTAAAATCTCTACAATTCATGACATTCTCATACCCCTCCTCTCTCTTCCTGCTCCATCTGTAAACCACCTCTCCCCGTAGCCCTTCTACTCTCGGCTATTTCTCTCCTTCCTCTCATACTAAACTAGCACCCGTCCTTTGCAGCGCCAACTCATCTTGTGCTACTATCAAACGGTCAATTATTTAGTCCCATTCCTCTTCCCGTAGCTCTCTGAGTTCTTTAAACTCTCTCTGTCCTAGCTGGATTCTTTCCTTCATCCTTCAAATCTGCAACTACCCGACCCTTTTTGAAGGAATCCTCCGCTGACTCAAACATCCCAGAAACTATCACTCAGTTTCCTTCCTACTTAAGCAAAGGTCCTTGAATTGATATTCTTCACCCGGATCTGAAAGTACTTCGAAGATAATAGCCCTGGAGATCCACTTGAATCTGGCTTCCATAGTAAACACTTCGAGCCAGCACTTATGTACGTCTCCAACTATTTCTCCAATACTCATTACTCCACACTCTCTTCTATACTTATCCTTTTGGACTTCTCTGTGGCTTTTGATACTTTCAAAAACTCCTCTTTTCTCCTCACTCTCCACGAGACCTTGGGTTTTGAAAATCTGCTCTAGCCTGGATTTCCTCCTACCTGTAAGGTTGCTCCTTTAAAATTCTGTGGAACTCACAAACCTCCCCTGTTGACGGCCCCCAAAGATCAGCCTTGAACCTCTGCTCTTCACCCTCTATATCTCTGCCGTAGGAAGACTTATCTCGTTATTTGGCTTTCACTCACTATGACCTCTTTGCTGATGACACTCGTTTTCTCCTTTGCCTCCTTCACACCAGCCATCTCGGAATGGTTTACCAACTGGCTCTGTTGAATTTGTCACTGCCAACTCTCCGCTGCCTCATACTGAACTCTTCAAAAATGCAATTCATCTTTCTACTGGCTTGCAAAGCCATCCTTACTCTCCCCTTTCCTATATCTTGCCCACCTGACCTTCTTGCTACCACGCCCAAAGCTCACAACCTTGGGGTCCTCATTGATAGTGACCTCCAACTGCAACAAGTAACCAGTACCACAGCCTCTGTTGCTCGTATTAACCTTCTTAACATTAGTGAATTAAAAATGTTCAAATTTTCCCAATCTATGAAACTCTCATCTCCACCCTTCTGCTCAGAAAACTAGAATACTGCGTGTACCTTCTTTTTGGCCTTCTCATTTACTCCTTCCTGTCTCTAGACAAAGCCCTCAACTGTTCTACTCACACTCTCTACAGCCTACCCACATCCTCCCCCATTTCTAACTACCGGCGCCATGCCTGCTTCCTTACCATGCTCAACCTCTCAATTTTCAACTTCCTTCTCCTAGTCTACAAAGTTATCAATGGTCTGGCTCCTCAGTACCTGTTTCTGTTATCTTTTTGTTTTTGAATTGCCCTGATTTATGTACCACTTTGTTCACACCCTCAAACTGTCTCACCCCTTGTTCTCATTGTGCTAATGTACAGGCAACTTTTAGAGTAATAACAGTGTCATCTGAAAATGTGTTATTTTATGTAATTTCTGCATGAAAATGACAGCCTTCTCCAAATAAATACAAATACCAATAGTGTGCCAAGTGTCTGGCGCCATATCCAACTGCCTTGATCCTGCTGTTGGGAGGATTCCTTCAGATACCCAGACTGAACAACAAAGCGCATACAGCAGATGCATAAGGCCACTCAAAATATGGCCGTACTAATACTAATGTAGCTTTCTTTCCCTTATCGTGAAGCGCTAGGCTTGAACAAAACAATGCCTTTCCAGAAAAATAACAGACCAACTTACTTATCTGAACCTTAGGCAGAAGCAGGGCTGTTGCTAGGTTTGGAAAGGATCTGGGGCTATGCTAATGTCGAGACTGTCGGGACTTGGGGCTAGTCACTGAGCTTCTATTCGGGGCTACAACCAAAAGACCCGGCACTATAGACCCTAGATCCCCACTAGCATCGCCTCTGGGCAGAAGAACAGATACGATCGTGTAATCTGAATTCAACATTGCCTGAGTTTAATAAAGAAAATGCCAAACCAACAGCTCCTCCCAAGGCTAAAATACCAAAAGAGTCAACGTCCCTGTGATCTAGCACTGAGTACTAATTCATCCAAGCCTCAGTTTTTACATTATTGCATTCATGGACATGATTTAAACTAAAGTTAGAAATAGGAAAATAAAGTATGCCCATCTAGATTTACTACTATTACGATACTGGGCCACTCAAATATTTGCAAATTGCTGTTATCAGTATGAATTTCAAACTGAATTGCACACCCAACAATACATGTTTGCATTTTGAGCAAGCTTTTCTCATTGCCAATAGCTTATGCTGTGAGATGGAATAATTTCTCCTTGCAAGAATTTAAAATACGGGACAGGTAGAAAACCATGTTTCACTCTAACATTACCACATCTAAAGGAGACTGTGGCCCTCATTACAAGTTTGCCTGTACCAGGAAAATTGCTGGAAAATTTGCCAGTAATTCTGTGACCAGCAGTTTCCCTGGACCAGCAAACTCCATGTTTTCCGGTGGGGTTCACTAATTCACCTCCAACAAACAGCTGGTCGTAAATCAGGCCCCCACTGGAAAAAAACAGTCGGTATTTCCGGCACCGGAATTACCAGTGCCGGAAATACCATCATTCTCCTCTGGCTCCACTCTTGACCTTATCTTTATTTCTTCCTACCCCTCGTCTACTGTCTCTACTCTTCCTCTACATCTCTCTGATCATGCTTTCCTCTCCTTCTCCCTTCCCCCCTTCCCCTTCATTCTTCCCCCTTGCCTTCCCCTTCTTTTTTCTCCCGTCGCGATCTTCGTAACTTTGATCCCTCCCTCTTTCTTGAAACTTGCTCTTCTTCTCTCCCCTCTCTCCATGACTTCTCTTCACTATCAACCAATGATGCACTTTCTACACTCTCCTCTTCTATCTCCTCCTCTCTTGATCTACTCTACCCCATATCCTTCTTCCATCCAACCCGTAAACCCGCTCAACATTGGCTCTCCCCTCAACTCCTCTCCATGCGACGTCTCCTTCATCGTCTTGAGAGACTCTGGCTCAAATCTCCTTCACCTTCCAACAAATCCTCCTACTTCTCTTATCGCTCCCTCTATGTCTCCTGTCTCTCCTCAGCTAAACGCTCCTACTTCTCTAACCTTCTTCATTCCCAAGCTTCCCACCCCGCCGCATCTTCCAAACGCTCTCTCGTCTTCTCTCTCCCCCCAACCCCTGATCCCTCTACCTCCTCCACCCTCTCTCCTTCTGACTTTGCAAACTTCTTCTCCTCCAAGATTCTTGCTCTTCGGCAAAAAATCATTTTCTCGTCCTTCTCCCCTCCTCCCCCCTCACCCTCCACTTGCATGACTGTATTCTCCCCAGTTTCCCCTTCTGAAGTTTCTATCCTCCTCTCCAAGGCCCACCCCTCCTCTGCTCCATCTGACCCTGTCCCCTCCCTTCTTATTCCTAGATATACCCTCTTCTTATTCCCTACCTAACCTCCTTCTTCAACACCTGCCTTTCCTCGGACACCTTCCCCTCTGCTTTCAAGCATGCCACTATCATTCCGATTCTGAAGAAACCTTCCACTGATCCCCTGCTCACCTCCAACTTCTGTCCTATCTCCCTTCTCCCATTCCTCTCTAAACTTCTGGAGCGCCTTGCCTACTCTCAGCTCTCAACCTTTGTCATTAACCTCTCTCTCCTTCCCCCTTCTCAATCTGGCTTTCGCCCCAAACACTCCCCTGAAACTGCCCTCACTTACATCCTTAATTCCCTCCTCTCTGCCGGTCATGCTAAGCAATCCTCTGTCCTTATTCTTCTTGATCTCTCTGCTGCCTTCGACACTGTTGATCACCCCCTTCTTCTCAACACTCTCTCCTCCTTTGGTTTCAAAGGTTCTGTACTCAAGTGGCTATCCTCTTACCTCTCCTTCCGCTCTTTTACTGTTTCCTGGGGAGGCCGCTCTTCACCCACCCACCCACCCACCCTCTAGAATACGGAGTTCCCCAAGGCTCAGTGCTTGGTCATTTCCTATTCTCTCTTTATACCTCCCTTCTTGCCCCTGTTATCTCCTCATTTGGCATTTCTCACCATTTCTATGCCGATGACACGCAGCTCTTTCTTTCCCCTTCTTCCTTCTCTACTGATCTCCACCTCAAACTGTCCTCTTGTCTTACTGCTATTAAGAACTGGATGTCCTCTCGCTTTCTTTCCCTTAACTCAGACAAAACGGAAGTAGTTTTCTTCCCTTCCAACTCCCTTCCCCCTGCCCCCTCCTCCTTTCATCCATTTTCCTCCCTCTAATCTTACTTTCTCCCCCCACGCCCGAAACTTGGGCTTTCACTTCAACTCTTCTCTCACTTTTTCCCATCACATCTCCCTTACATCTCGCGCCTGTCACTTCCACCTCTACAATATTCGCAAAATGTGCTCCTCCCTTACATTTCATGCTACTAAACTCTTAATCTCCTCCCTTATCTTCTCTTGTCTCTTCTACTGCTCCTCCTTACTTTTTGGTCTACCTGCATCACATCTTGCCCCCCTCAAATCTATCCATCACTCTGCCATCCGTACCCTCTGTCTCCTCTCCCCTCGTGACTCCATCTCTGCTTCCCTATCCTCCATTGGCTGGCTCCCATTTCACTCTCAACTTAAATTTCATTTTCTCTGCCTAGTCTTTAAATCTCTCCACGATCTTGCTCCCCCTTATCTCTCTTCCCTTCTCTCTTTATACGCTCCCCCTTGTTCCCTTCGTTCTGCTGACCACTTCTTCCTCACTGTTCCTCCCTCCCCTTGTGCCTCCTCCCGGTTCCGTTCCTTCCAACTCCTGGCCCCCCACCACTGGAACTCTTTACCTCTCGCAATCCGCTCTATCCCCACCTTTTCCTCTTTCCGCACGTCTCTTAAGTCTCTCCTTCTCCATTCCCCGCCATGGTCCCCCTCCCCTTCTCTTCCTCCCCTTCTACCACCCTTCCCTCTGCCCTCCTCATGCCTCTCCCTCCATTCCCCCTTCCCATCCCCTCCCCTTCCTTTCCTCCTCCTCCCACCTCCCTCCCTCTTTCTCATAGTTCTACTCCACTTCTCTCCCCTTCCCTTCATCTAATTGCTCTACATACTGTTTTGTTGACTGATTCATGTTAGTAATGCTTCTATTGTTACTGTTATTATTACGTTAATTGTATCCTGTTGTTGTTATATGTGCAGCACTTTGGTCTAAAGCGCTATATAAGCCTAATAAAATACAAATACAAATACAAATTCTTCGACTTGTTGGCAGTTCTTATTTGCAACAAGGTGTAAGCACTGTGCATCTGTAACCACCTCATAGATCTACATTAGGTAAATGTACGTCACTAAGTCTAAGGCAAGCACCATAACAACTGAACTAAAGTGTCTGTTGCTTAATACAGTTGTTGCAGTGGGCATAAACACTCATTGGGCCTCATTACGACTTAGGAGGTAGCCATGGCCTCCAAAATCGGGTTTGGGTTCCCTGAATGGGGAATTACCGGGCCATTCCGAGTTCGGAGGGCCCGGTAATTCCTCCTACTGGGAACCCGGGCCCGGACCTTCCCTATTCCCATTCGAGCCCCCATAGGGCTCAATGGGAATGGGTCCAGGGAGCTAACAACGGGCTGATTACGACTGGCCCGTTGTTAGTTCCCTGGTCAGGTGGAATGGGAATAACGGGTCTGCATCCATTAGCAGCACCCGTTAACCCATTCTGCCTGACTCGTAATGATGCCCTTTGAATCCACTGCATGCTCCTGCTAAGTAACGCCTTGCTAAACACCTTATTCTATAAATGGGCCACAGTGCTGTGTGACCTCACATCCTTAATCTCAATACAGGTGATAGTTCGCCCTCATGTTGACAAAGTCTCATTATACCTATGAATGCAAAATGGCAATAAAGAGGAGCACAGAAAGTTTGCCTCATTACACTTCTTGAAATGCCAGGTAAGATCTTTGCAAACATACTTCTTGAAAAACGGATCGAATGGCCTGTTCAACCAGATCACTTACAGGCCGATTCATGGAATAATTAGCGCGGCGCAAGTGGGCAAAAACGTGCGAATCGCAGTGGAATAGCGAAAATTGCAGTGCAAGTGCGAAAATCGCACGAAAAGCAGCGCACGTCGATTCATGGAAGTCCGTGCGCGAGAAAACCAGCGGATGTGCGATAAAAAGTGCGCCGCGCACGTTGGCGCACAGGCCATCTAACAGCGTGCGCCAGGTCACAGCGAAAATCGCACAGGCCACAGCGAAATTCGCACATAGCGCGGCGCACGCAACAAAAGTAGGCGGAACACGGGCGTAACACTCGGAATGGGGAACAACTTGCAAAAACGTGGGCGTCACGGGGGAAGTACAGGGCACAAGTGCGCGGAACGCCCACACGCTCGCCTACAACACGTATTCATGGAATAGAATAGGGCAAAAAAGCGCACGCTCAAACCAGCGCACAGGCACAAACACGACCGCCACAAGAAAGCAGGCGGTAGCGTCTCTGCGGCTGTAAGAAATGTGCGCCAAAAGGTGCGCCAACAAATAGCAGCCATATACTGCCATGATGAATGTCCTATACTGTGGCCCTCCTGGACAAATGACGTGCAAAGGGGTACCCACAAACACGGACACGCTGACAAAAAATACGTGTGCGTGTATACCGGGGTGCGCGGGAAGTCTCACACGCGATTTAGCCGGGTACGTGGATTTCAGGGGTGCGCGGGAAGTTCCACACGCGATTCCATCAGGGTAGGTGTATTTCAGGGGTGCGCGGGAAGTTCCACACGCGATTCCATCAGGGTACGTGTATTTCAGGGGTGCGCGGGAAGTCCCACACGCGATTACAGCAGGGTAGATGTATTTCAGGGGTGCGCGGGAAGTTCCACACGCGATTCCATCAGGGTACGTGTATTTCAGGGGTGCGCGGGAAGTCCCACACGCGATTACAGCAGGGTACGTGTATTTCAGGGGTGCGCGGGAAGTTCCACACGCGAATAGCCTGGGCGCGGGAAGTTCCACACGCGAATAGCCTGGGCGCGTGTATTTCAGGGGTGCGCGGGAAGTTCCACACGCGAATAGCCTGGGCGCGTGTATTTCAGGGGTGCGCGGGAAGTTCCACACGCGAATAGCCTGGGCGCGTGTATTTCAGGGGTGCGCGGGAAGTCCCACACGCGATTACAGCAGGGTACGTGTATTTCAGGGGTGCGCGGGAATTTCCACACGCGAATAGCCTGGGCGCGTGTATTTCAGGGGTGCGCAGGAAGTCCCACACGCGATTACAGCAGGGTATGTGTATTTCAGGGGTGCGCGGGAATTTCCACACGCGAATAGCCTGGGCGCGTGTATTTCAGGGGTGCGCGGGAATTATCACACGCGATTTGGCTTGGTACGTGTATTACAGGGGTGCGTGGGAAGTTACACACGCGATTAGGCTGGGTGGGTCCTCACAGGTGTTCCCTGTACACCCTCCACGGCCCCTGCAGGCAGCCCACAAAACAGGGGACTACCCTGCACACCTGCTCATGTCTCCCACCACCCCCACCCCCCAGCCACCAGGGGCACCCTCCACCAGGCCCCCACCCATGTCACCCACCACCCCCACCCCCCAGCATCCAGGGGCACCCTCCACCAGGCCCCCACCCATGTCACCCACCACCCCCACCCCCCAGCACTGTGGGGCACCTGCCAGCAGGCCCCCACCCATGTCACCCACCACCCCCACCCCCCAGCCACCAGGGGCAACCTCCACCAGGCCCCCACCCATGTCACCCACCACCCCCACCCCCCAGCACTGTGGGGCACCTGCCAGCAGGCCCCCACCCATGTCACCCACCACCCCCACCCCCCCGCCACCAGGGGCACCCTCCACCAGGCCCCCACCCATGTCACCCACCACCCCCACCCCCCAGCATCCATGGGCACCCTCCACCAGGCCCCCACCCATGTCACCGACCACCCCCACCCCCCAGCACTGTGGGGCACCTGCCAGCAGGCCCCCACCCATGTCACCCACCACCCCCACCCCCCAGCCACCAGGGGCAACCTCCACCAGGCCCCCACCCATGTCACCCACCACCCCCACCCCCCAGCACTGTGGGGCACCTGCCAGCAGGCCCCCACCCATGTCACCCACCACCCCCACCCCCCGCCACCAGGGGCACCCTCCACCAGGCCCCCACTCATGTCTCCCACCACCCCCACCCCCAGCAGTGCAGGGGCAGCCTCCACCAGGCCCCCACTCATGTCACCCACCACCCCCACCCCCCAGCACTGTGGGGCACCTGCCAGCAGGCCCCCACCCATGTCACCCACCACCCCCACCCCCCAGCCACCAGGGGCACCCTCCACCAGGCCCCCACCCATGTCACCCACCACCCCCACCCCCCAGCCACCAGGGGCACCCTCCACCAGGCCCCCACCCATGTCACCCACCACCCCCACCCCCCAGCACTGTGGGGCACCTGCCACCAGGCCCCCACCCATGTCACCCACCACCCCCACCCCCCAGCCACCAGGGGCACCCTCCACCAGGCCCCCACCCATGTCACCCACCACCCCCACCCCCCAGCCACCAGGGGCACCCTCCACCAGGCCCCCACCCATGTCTCCCACCACCCCCACCCCCCAGCCACCAGGGGCACCCTCCACCAGGCCCCCACCCATGTCTCCCACCACCCCCACCCCCCAGCAGTGCAGGGGCAGCCTCCACCAGGCCCCCACCCATGTCTCCCACCACCCCCACCCCCCAGCAGTGCAGGGGCAGCCCCCACCAGGCCCCCACTCATGTCCCCTTGCACCCCCACCCCCCAGCAACCAGGGGCAGCCTCCACCAGGCCCCCACCCATGTCACCCACCACCCTCACCCCCCAGCAGTGCAGGGGCAGCCTCCACCAGGCCCCCACTCATGTCACCCACCACCCCCACCCCCCAGCAGTGCAGGGGCAGCCTCCACCAGGCCCCCACCCATGTCTCCCACCACCCTCACCCCCCAGCAGTGCAGGGGCACCCACCACCAGGCCCCCACCCATGTCCCCCTGCCCCCAGGTCCTGACGATACACAATCATGGCAGTAATGGGCAGCATACCCAGCACAAACACCCAGGCAAGGATTGCATCCACCCACATAGTGAATGCAATTACATGACACAACCCCAATGGCAAGTATGTAAATGAACACATGTCCGTCACACACACATACACAATGGCTGCAAGTGAATGTCAAAACCCATATCATGACATGTATGAAACCAAAGACAAAATAACACAAGTGGAAGTAAAAATAAAAAATGTATTAAAGATTAAAAATAAGTAAACAAATCAAACATACAACTATGTGGATGACAAAATAAATGGTCCATGTCGGAGAACAAAAGTAAAAATCAAAAAAAGAAAAAGGAATACAAAAACAAATGTTGACCAAAGCAATATCAAGTCGAAGGAAAAGAATGAAAAACCATTTCCACATGGTGAACACAATAATGAAAAAAAGAAAATGTTCCTTCAAAAAACAAACTAAATACAGGAATGTACCAGGGTCCATGAGCCCAACACCATAAAGGAAACCTACTACTACCTAATGAAAAAAATATATACAAAAAAGTGGCCATTGTCCGAGCGGTCCAAAATAATAAAAACAAATAAAGGAAACCTAACACTAACTAACTATATAACTATATACAAAGGCAGCGGGCAAGTCCTGCGGCTCACTTGTTGATGTTGCTGGCCAGGGCATCATCGAACTCCATGTCGATGTCCTGGAGGCGGGACTCTGTCCTGGCCCCGAGGTCTCGCAGGGATAACCCCATGTTCAGCTCAAACTCCCTGCGAGCTTCCTCGAGGCACTCAGCCCGCCTCAACGCCCGACGCATGGAGAACTCCGCCCTGACCATGGCGAGCCGCTCCTCTTCCGCCCGCTGCCGCTCCGCACCTATCCGCTGGACCAACTGCTCCCACATGGAAGACACCACCATCCCAGGGTTGCCCTGCCCTCCGGCCGATGCCTGCCCCTCTGATCTTGATGGCCCCGAGCCATGATGCCTCCCACGTCGAGCCCGCTGCTGCCTCCAACGCCACTGCCTCTGCCAGCACAACGGCATCCAGGCTGATGGAAACCACCGACGCCGTCGTGCACGTGCCCTGCCTGATGATGCTGTCACATCTTCCATCTGCTGGGGTCCAGTTGCTGTGTTGTCCACCCCTGCTGGACCTCCGACTCCCAACTGTGGCAGGGATGGGATCCCCACCGAGCTGGCTGCATTGGTCGGGGCAGGTCCACAGGGGGCCCTGGTGGCATCTGGGCTGGAAGACGGCAAGGAGAACGACTGGTGGATAGCCTGCACAGAGGAGGAGAGGGCCGCCACATTGGCCAACACATGCAGGAAACCCCCGAACATGGCCGATCCCAATTGGGCCACGTCGGCACGGTGCACTTCGTGATGACGTGCGTGCTCCTCCCGGGAAGCACGCACGGCATCACGAATCACAGCCGTGCGCATCGCGACCCCAATCAGGACCTTCTCCACACGGCCAGGGGTTCCCACGTCCGCAGGTGGAGGGGAGTCAGGTGACATGGACATCCCCTCTACCTGCGGACGGGCCTGGGACGGGGCATCCCTGCTGGTGCATGGTGGTGCACTCACAGGGTCAGGGACAGCGACATGTACAGGCCCCTCCACAGTGACCTGTGCTGCCTCCTGCCCCTGGCCCTGGACTGCACCACTTGCACCAGCAGGGATGCCCCCACCAGGCCCCATGTGTGCCCCAGTGGCGGCCTCCTCCTCCTCTGTGCAAACCACCAACCTGGATGGCTCCTCACCGTCTCCCACCGTAGCAGGCCCCTGTGGGGGCTCACCCACCCCTTCCGCTGCAGCCGTGGGGGCATCCCCGCCGCCTTGCGCCACAGCGCCGTCTCCGCCCTCTTCTTCACTAGCCGCTGCGTAGAGGGAGACAAAGAACACAAGCATCAGGGTACTGTACAATGGTCCCCTAGACAGGAAGCAATAGCAGATGACCACCACTGTCAAAGTACACTTCCATCATGTCCCTCCACAACACATGGGTCAGTCCAGGCAAAACACACACAGTAACAGGCATGCTGCATGCCATGGACATTTCCATGCATGTCCAATGGACTCTTGAAACATTCAATGATATGGAACTCACATGCATCATGGCTCATGCCTTTCACATGCACACACTTCACCTCAGTCACATCCATCTGGCCCCAAACACAACAAACACAGCGGATACAAGGGCAATTTGGCTGCTTCACTGAATCTGTGCATTGTCACACACATGTGTCATGCATCCATGGCATGCACAAGTCACAGACACGCAGGTCAGCCACACAGACATGGCTACCACATATGTACCTGGCATCAGCACCCATCCCTCACCCCCACCCATGTCCCGGTACAGAGACTGGCATGCTCTCATGTTCAAAATCTGCATAGGGGTCCCCATGCGGCATTTGAACACATGCAACAACCATGTGGGTCACACATCAGTGGTTGCACATGCATTACCATGATGTCCATGCACACATACATGCATACATGGCCTATGGCACACATACAGGCAAGTATCATAGACCCAGCACACAGCAACATGCCCTGTGTCACACAGTAATGCTTGGACACTTACCGCTCAACTCCAGACGGGCCTCCCTCTCAAGGATCTGGGCGTGGAGCGCTGGGCGTACGCGTTCCAGGACCCTCATCTGGATGGAACTCATGCGGCCCCGGCCCCCCTCCACGAGGCCCCGGGCCTTCACAAGGGTCCTGGACCTCAAGTCCTCCCAGCGCTTCTTGATCTTCTGGACGTTGCAGGTTGCCACCCCATCCGCGTTGATGGCAACCACACAGTCGGCCCAGATCCTCTCCCGTCCATCCTTGCTGGCGCGGGACGATCCAAAGAGGGCATCATACTGCCCCAGGACATGCTCCACCAGGACACCAACTTCGGTGGCAGTGAAGCTGGTGCCCCTCTGCCCCTCTGGCCTGGGGTTGCCACTGGTGCCAGATGTGGAAGTGCCCGACATGGCAAACCCAGAGGCAGGTGTGGGTGGGCAACTGGGTCCTGGGGCTGGGCTGTGGAGCGATGTAATCCCAGTCGGGAGTCTTCAGTTCCAGCAGGGGTGGACACAGCAACTGGACCCCTGCAGATGGCTGATGTGCAGGCACCAAATGGCAGGGCACGGTGGCAGCAGGCAGGCAGGCAGCAGCAGATGGCACGTGGGAGGCTGCTCGGGGAACGGGGGGCAGTAACTCGGCCTTCTGGGCAGGAGCGTGGTCTTCCGTGTGTTTTCGCGTGGCCAGCTTGATACGGAGTGATTTGGCACGTGAAAATTCGGCACGTCAGCGTGAAATCCGAGGAAAGGCCCTTAGCGCGTAAGCGCGTAAGCACGCATACGCGATTCTATTGGTCCAGAGTCCCTCAGCGCGTAAGCGCGTATGTGACGTGACCCGCACGGGTGTTCCCCACCCAGCACGTGATGACGGAGCACACGTGTAAATACTGCACGTCAGAGTGTCATCGCGTGTAATTGGACAAAAGTGCGCGTACACGCGATTGGCCTATGTACGTGTATTTCAGGGGTGCGCGGGCACTTACACACGCAAGTACGTCAGCGCACCTGTATCCCGTTGTGCGTGTGAATTTCCACACGCTATTGGACTGGGAACTGGATTCCAGGGGTGCGCGGGTCACACGCTCGCCTAGAACACGCGCAAAGCATGAATTTGCGCACTTTAACAATAACAAGCCGGACGCCAGGATGAACATACCGTTCCTAGCAGCAGTGGCAGTGGGCTACCAAAGGAGGAGGAGGAGGATAGTCAGGGCCAGAATATTCACACCCAGAACCAACCTTTTCGGGATGCCTGATGACCAGGTGTATGGAAGGTACAGGTTTCCACCACACATAATACTGGACCTGGTGAGTGAGTGGGAGGATGACCTCACATCACCCACCCTGTGTTCCCAAGCACTCAGCCCCCTGGAGAAGGTCCTCAATGTACTGCACTTCTTAGCCACTGGATCATTTCAGCGGACAAGTGCCATAGTGGGTGGGGTGTCACAGGCCACCCAGTCACGCTGCCTACACCAGGTCTTGAACATCATCACTGCACGCCCATCAGTCCGCAGGCACATATACCTGCCCAGAACACCTGCAGAAGGCATGCTGCCGCCCTGGATTTTTACGGTGTGGCACGATTCCCCAAACTGCTAGGTGCCATCGACTGCACCCATGTGGCTCTACGTCCCCCCAGGGCATCTGAGCACATTTATAGGAACCGCAAGCACTGGCATTCCATCAACGTGCAGGTAGTATGTAATGCCAAGGGAATCATCACCTCAGTATATGCCAACTATCCCGGCTCCACCCACGACAGCTTCATTTACCGAATGTCCACCCTATGCCGGGACCTAGATGCTGGGCGGCATGGCGATACATGGCTGCTTGGTGAGTATGTATGCCACTGCACATGCATGCATGTTGGATACTGAGCAAGGTCACAACCCCACCAATGATACCAATCACCACCTCCACAGGGGACAGTGCCTACCCTCTCAGCCCCCACATGATGACGCCAATTCGGAACCCCACCACGCCACCCGAGGTAAGATATAACACAGCCCACATTACAACCCGGGGAATAGTGGAGCGCACATTCAGAGTGCTAAAGTCACGCTTTCGCTCCCTTGACCGTTCTGGCAGGCAGCTGTTATACGCTCCCCCAGTAGTGTGCAGGATCATAGTGGCAGCATGTGTCCTGCACAACGTTGCAACAAGCCGGGGCCTGGCCGTGGACATGGTGGTGGCCCCACATCCCCAACCACATGCACAGCCGCTGCGCATGGGAGGGGAAAGGGCACGGGGGAGGCAGCCCGTACACAGCTAGTGGCTAATTACTTCACATAGTAATCACACCCCTGTGGACTGCACACTGGCCTGGCACATTCCATCTGACAGTCAATGATGACTCAACCTGACACTGATCCTGAATGTCTGGAGATTCAACCGTGAAAAGCATATCAGCCTGAGATTGTTCACCTGGAAGTGTTACAATGTGTGCATCCCTACCCACACACACCACCAATGCAGTGTTGTGAAGAAACACATTCAAGCAGCTAAAATGAATACCCACTTGCTAAATGCAACAAGAGGACAGTGCCATGTCACCCAACCCATCCCCAGCACCGCCACACAACACACCGTGCCATGTCATGCTGTCATGAGGGCTGGAGGCTGGAAGTTTTGGTCCCGATGGAAGCACCATTAAACTACACATTACGGCACCTCCAGCGCCGTTCTAGTAGTTACGTTTCGGAACCTTCATAACGAGGTTAGCCATGCCCCCTCAGTGCGTTGCAACTATCTTTGTTTCCTCGCTCCACTGTAGCCTAGTACTTCAGTGCTCCCAGCGTTTTCCAGCCTCGGATTTCTCTCCCCTCCTGCATTGCCTTCCCATCTGATTCCCATCCTCTTTGTCCTCCTGACTTTCAGCTCCTTTCGTTCATTAGTAATCCTCTGGGTTACCTTCCGTTTTATTCCTGTCTTCCGCTTGGTCTATCTCTATAACTTTTCTTGCTACCGGCGTTTTTCTGCCGTCTTTACCGCCTTACCGTCTCCGATTCTTTCCCCCTGCTCTTTCTCCTGTGCTTACTTTTTCACGATATCCGGTGTTTATACCTGTTTCTAAGGTTCCGGTTTCATAACGGCTCGGTGAGTTTTTCTCTTGGTCCATTTTCTTCCTTCTTTTCTTTATTCCTTCTTTTTCTTTCGTATTTCCTTCAGTGATACTCGCTCCGTCTGTTCGGCTACTTGAAGCCCCTCCTCCTTAACCTCCTGTGTCACCTACTTACCTTCCATCTGGATATCAGGTGCTTTGTGAATCCTTCAGCTCCTGGTTATACAGTCTACATACTTGGGAAACTCCTGCCCAGCCTCTACCACTGAACATTCTAGGAATTCTCCGGCTCAGCCTAAGTTTAATGACTGTTTGCGGAATCTCAAGACCAAGACTCGGACACGCCTCCTCTTTCTGTTATCAGAGTTGAATACTACTGGGGTTTTTTTATGCCGCTGGCTTTTTTCCCCCATATCGGGCTGTAGAGGAAAGGTGCCATAAATTCTTGCAGTCTGTTTCCTAACAGCAACCATTGTGGCGCATTCCCGAAACAGACCCTATCTCTTCTTTAAAAAAGGGTATTCCGAAGAGACAACAGAACTACCCGGATCGGAATTATCCTCCAGTGAATCAGACACCGAGATACAGGTGAGCTCCACCATTGACAGATTGCAACGCCTAAAGATGGCCACGGCAGAACAAGTCCAGGAGCTAATAAACGCTGTACAGAACTTTTCCATCGAACTGCAGGGAGTTAAAGCAGAGAACGCTGTTCTCCGTCAAATGGCAGTCGCCAGAGAAGCCCACCAGACGGATTTACCACCACTGTCCTTGGCAGCAGGAAAGTTTGATGGCTCATCCAAAAAGGTTAAGGAGTTTCTGGATGCTTGCATGATATACTTCACCTTCAGACCTACTACCTATGCTCTTGATCGCACTCGTGTGGGATTTCTCATATCCAACATGATCGGAAATGCCCTTGCATGGGCAACTCCGTTGGTCACGTCCAACAATCCTGTCTTACAAGACTATAATGCCTTCACAACCCTGCTGCGCCAAACCTTTGAAAGACAAGAAATTGGATTTTCTGCCGGAGAAGCCTTGTTTGATATTAAACAAGGTTCGACGGACTTAATGTCTTATATTTCTCACTTTAAGAAGCTGGCGGCGGAAGTGGGCTGGCCAGACACAGTGCAATACACGGCATTCAGAAGAGGTCTGCACGACGACCTGAAAGACGAATTGGCACGAGTTCCTAGACCGGCTACATTAACCGACTTGTACACTTTAGTCCTGCAGATAGATTACCGACTTATGGAAAGACGATTTGAGAAAAGAAAAAACCGAACTCTTTCTATCCCTGGACCGTCACCTATTTCCACCCAGGGGTCACATCGCTCTAGCGAAGAACCCATGCAGATTGGTACGACCAGGGGTCCTCTTTCAACTACAGAAAGAAACCGACGGAAGGAAAAGGGCTTGTGTATGTACTGTGCGTCAGAAACACACCTCCTCAGGGATTGCCCGGAGGTTCCCCCGAGACGTCGGGGAAACGACGGACCCCGGTCTTAGAAGGAGCCACTTACCGGGGTTCAGTGGAAGGCTCACATTGTGCTCAGACATCAGGAGAAGACACCCGACTTATGGTCCTTCAAGTGTCACTCCAGTGGAAGAATTGCCCAAAAAGAAAAAATGCCTTAGCCCTCATCGACAGCGGGGCGGCTGGTAATTTCTTAGACATCAATTGGGCTAAACAAGAAGGTATTCACCTGGTAGATAAGACAGAGGAACAAAAGGTGGAAGGGGTGGATGGCCGTCCCTTATGTTCAGGACCTATTGTTCAAGCTGCCGTCGACATCAAGGTAAATATCTCTCTCCATCAGGAAACCCTTACCTTTGATGTGATAAGAGCAGCACATTTTCCCATAATATTGGGAATCCCTTGGCTCCGTAAACACAATCCTGATATTAACTGGTCCCTCAACACCTTAAAATTCGAATCTGAGTTCTGCTTCCAACACTGCTGCTCTTCTAATCAGACGGAAGCAACTGTTATCTCTAGCCCATCAGGAACTTCTGGTTCCCTTCGAGTTCTTAACATTCACCCCATTTTTCATGAGTTTGCTGATGTGTTTGAAGATAGAATACCCAAAGATTTGCCCCCTCATCGATCCGAAGATTGTGCTATCGATCTCGTTCCGGGTACTACGGTTCCCTTTGGACGTATGTTCTCTTTAACCTTCCCAGAAAAACAAGCATTGAGGACATATCTAGATCAAAACCTCCAAAACGGATTGATTCGTCCTTCCAAGTCTCCAGCAGGGGCTTCCTTATTTTTCATAGCCAAGAAGGACACAAGTGAACTACGCCCGTGTATAGACTATAGGGGCTTAAACAAGATCACAGTCAGAGATCGCTACCCAATGCCTTTGATAAAAGATATCTTGGAGGCAGTTGAAGGATCATGTATATTCAGCAAGCTAGACCTTAGGGGAGCTTATCATCTCTTAAGGGTCAAGACGGGGGACGAATGGAAGACGGCATTTCGTACACCCTTTGGGTTATATGAATATCGAGTAATGCCATTTGGCTTAGTCAATGCCCCAGCAGCCTTTCAGAGGTTTATGGATCATCTTTTTGCTGATCTCTTATTTGTCTCTGTTATAGTGTACTTAGATGATATCCTGGTCTTTTCTGGTAGCCCTATTCAACATCAAGGTCATCTCGCTGAAGTTATGGAACGCTTGAGATGCCATCAACTCTTGGCTAAACCAGAAAAATGTGTGATTGCAGCACCTTCGGTTCCCTATCTAGGTTTTATCCTATCGGAACATGGTATCAAGATGGATCCCAAAAAGGTCTCAGCTATTCTCTCCTGGCCAGCCCCCTCTTCGGTAAGGGAGGTACAGGCCTTTTTGGGTCTTTCAAATTTCTACAGACGATTTATCGTCAACTTTTCTGAGCAAGTTCTTCCGATAACAGCTCTACTCAAGAAGGATGTTCCCTTTATTTGGAATCACAACGCAGAACAAGCGTTCCTAGGATTAAAGAAGGCGTTTTGTTCGGCTCCTATTCTCAAACAGCCAGACCAACGAAGGCCCTTCGTGGTTGAAACTGATGCATCGTCAGGGGCAATAGGGGCTGTTCTCAAACAAGAACACGATGGTAAGGAACACCCAATAGCCTATCTTTCTCGCACGCTTACACCTAGCGAAAACAACTACTCTGTTATAGAGAAAGAGCTTCTGGCCATTAAGCAAGCATGTTCGGACTGGAGACATCTTCTCCAAGGGTCAAGACATCCATTTGAGATTCGCACGGATCATAGCAACCTTAAAGTGCTACAACAAATGGAGTGTAAGAATACTCGACAAGCCCGATGGGCTTACTTCTTTGCCCAATATGATTTCTTTATTACCTACCTCCCGGGCAGTAAGAATGTCCTAGCGGATAGTCTATCTCGTAGCCCTTCCAGTTGGGGGAATCCACCCTTTAAGGGGGAACTTTTGTTACCTGAGGTCCGAATTGTTCATACAATCTCAGGGTTTCTACAGGACGTTAAGGAAGCAACACCGGTTGCTATACTACCTCTTTCCAAGCCGGTTCAGGAACAATTAAGCAAGAAGGAAGGACTGTGGTTCTACAAAGGAAAGCTTTTCATTCCCAACACCAAGCTACAGTCACGAGTCCTTCATTGGGGTCATGAATCACGGATCGCTGGTCACAAGGGCCTAACGGCTACCTCCGACCTGGTCAGACGAATGTTCTGGTGGCCGAACATGCTGTCTGACATTAATTTATATGTGGGTTCTTGTCCTATCTGCGCCAGGAGCAAGGTTCTGACGTCAAAACCTGCTGGTTTATTGCACCAACCTAAACTCCCCACAGCTCCGTGGGCACACGTTTCTACCGACTTTGTGGTAGACCTCCCTAAGTCCCAAGGATACTCAGCAATCATGGTAACCATAGACAGCTTCAGTAAGATGGGCCATTTCTCACCGCTGAAAGGAGTGCCTTCTGCACCGGAGATGGCGCAGGTATTTCTAAAGGACATTGTCCGACTCCATGGCATCCCAGAAACTATTCTTTCAGACAGAGGTTCCCAGTTCACTTCAACTTTTTGGAAGACCTTATGTGATCTACTGGGAATAGAACGGGCCCTTACTTCAGGTTACCATCCACAGTCTAATGGACAGACGGAACGTCTCAACGCCACTATGGAGCAGTATCTTCGCTGTTTTGTTAACGAACAACAAGATAACTGGGTCTCTCTTCTTCCAATGGCCGAATTTTCTTATAACAATACCCTCCACTCGGCTATTAAAATGACACCTTTTTTTTGTGTGTTTGGTCATCATCCTCGTTCTTTTCCCCTGAGTAATATTCAGGCTTCATGTCTACCCACGATAGACTCTCTCTTGGAAAACATTGCCAAAACACAGAAGAACTCTCTTATCAACCTACAGGAAAGCAGAGCTCGATCTAAACATCAAGCTGACACACATCGGATCCAGAATCCTGACTGGCAAATAGGTGATAGAGTCTGGCTCTCAACCAGATACTTACCTCGTTGGACACATCCTTCTAAATTCTCTCCCAAATATCTGGGCCCTTATACCATCACTGCTCGCATTAATCCTGTGGCTTTCCGATTGAAACTCCCTTCTCAGCTCAGCAGAATTCATCCGGTCTTCCACTCTTCTTTGTTGAAAAGGTTCATCCCAGACCCCCACCGCAGGAAAAGAAGAACTTTTCATTTAAAAGACACTAATCCCCAGGCAGACGAATATGAAGTGGAGAGGATAATGGATTCAAGATACTACAAGGGTCGACTCCAGTACCTAGTGAGATGGAAAGGTTATTCTCATGCCGAGGACTCTTGGGAACCTGTGTCTAATCTCTCAGCTCCCAGATGTGTACGACAATTTCACACCCTTTATCCGGGTAAGCCTGGGGTCGGTACCCCAAGAGGGAGGCATACTGTCATGAGGGCTGGAGGCTGGAAGTTTTGGTCCCGATGGAAGCACCATTAAACTACACATTACGGCACCTCCAGCGCCGTTCTAGTAGTTACGTTTCGGAACCTTCATAACGAGGTTAGCCACGCCCCCTCAGTGCGTTGCAACTATCTTTGTTTCCTCGCTCCACTGTAGCCTAGTACTTCAGTGCTCCCAGCGTTTTCCAGCCTCGGATTTCTCTCCCCTCCTGCATTGCCTTCCCATCTGATTCCCATCCTCTTTGTCCTCCTGACTTTCAGCTCCTTTCGTTCATTAGTAATCCTCTGGGTTACCTTCCGTTTTATTCCTGTCTTCCGCTTGGTCTATCTCTATAACTTTTCTTGCTACCGGCGTTTTTCTGCCGTCTTTACCGCCTTACCGTCTCCGATTCTTTCCCCCTGCTCTTTCTCCTGTGCTTACTTTTTCACGATATCCGGTGTTTATACCTGTTTCTAAGGTTCCGGTTTCATAACGGCTCGGTGAGTTTTTCTCTTGGTCCATTTTCTTCCTTCTTTTCTTTATTCCTTCTTTTTCTTTCGTATTTCCTTCAGTGATACTCGCTCCGTCTGTTCGGCTACTTGAAGCCCCTCCTCCTTAACCTCCTGTGTCACCTACTTACCTTCCATCTGGATATCAGGTGCTTTGTGAATCCTTCAGCTCCTGGTTATACAGTCTACATACTTGGGAAACTCCTGCCCAGCCTCTACCACTGAACATTCTAGGAATTCTCCGGCTCAGCCTAAGTTTAATTACTGTTTGCGGAATCTCAAGACCAAGACTCGGACACGCCTCCTCTTTCTGTTATCAGAGTTGAATACTACTGGGGTTTTTTTATGCCGCTGGCTTTTTTCCCCCATATCGGGCTGTAGAGGAAAGGTGCCATAAATTCTTGCAGTCTGTTTCCTAACAGCAACCATTGTGGCGCATTCCCGAAACAGACCCTATCTCTTCTTTAAAAAAGGGTATTCCGAAGAGACAACAGAACTACCCGGATCGGAATTATCCTCCAGTGAATCAGACACCGAGATACAGGTGAGCTCCACCATTGACACATGCTATGTGCAGGTAAACAAAGTAACCCCACAACATGACAAGTGTTGCGATGTACAGTGTCCCCAATTGAAACTTGCTACACCTGAAATACTCACTGTAATGCAGGACCAACAACAAACTTGAGCAGGTACTACCATTGACATGACTTCACTAATGTGATAAATCAGTAGTCTCACCACCTGGAAATGCCTGCACTCCCACCACTTCCAACTGAACAGTGTTGGCGCCATGTAGAGTTGTAGGTGCACTGCTGCCAACAAGGACCCCATCTCCAGACTAGAGGGCCTTGTGTAGACATGAGGTAGGGACCTGCAAATTGGGAGGCAGACACAGATGATGAGTTACACATCAATGCAACATGCAGTGTACAACACAACAGCAATATGCACTAGGAATGTATACACAATATTGACTAGACTACCCACACATGTAGTGGGAGTCCAATGTCACCATGTACTTCAATGTCACTTGGGCACACCCTTTGCAAGCCCATGGAAACGGGAAGCAGGAGGGGTGTGTGACTCAAACCCAGGCATCTGAACCTAATACATGACAAGCCTGCATGTGCCCAGCCACAATGCAGCGTATGCCCACAGGAACCACGGAAGCCGACAAATTGTCCCAAAAAAATTGGGAAAAATATAAAATTAAAAATAAAAATAAAAATAAAAATAAAAATAAAAATAAAAAAAAATCAAAAATGGCCATTAAAGGGCCCGGGGGTGTTGGGGAGGCCACCCAGGAGGTCCGAGGTCAGGGTGCACACCAAAACCCACCTGTGTGGATCCTGGGGGAAAAAAAACACCTCCATGGGCTCATGGCCCACACGGCTACCCTATTGTGGGAGTATCACTGCTGTCGCTATTATCACCCTGTGCAGCTGCATCCGGAGGTGGTTGCACTATGGGAGGCAGCCCACGCAAGGCCCTCCTCTGTTCCTCCATGGCTGCAAGCATGCGGGTGTGGTAGGTCTCGTTCTGGAGGATGAGGGTGCGGAGGTCCCCATGCAACAACTCACGGGATGCCCGGACCTCCGCCCTCGTTGCTTGCATCTCAGCTGAGAGCGTACGGGTGAGACGCTCCAGCTGCTGTTCTGTCCTTTGGTGTGTTGAAGCCTCAAGCTCAACAAGAGTCGTCCTGAGTTGATGTAGCTCCTGCCTCAGGGCTTCCCTGTGGCCCTGGGACTCTATGGAGATGGCCTCCTGCAGAGTCGCCAGTGCCGCCCGCCTGTCCCTGTTGGACGCCAACATGTCCTCCCTGTGTGACTGGCAGATGGAGTTGGTTGCCTGCTCTAGTCGCTCCATCAGGCTTTCAGGGGGGACAATGGAAGTGGCCACCCTATCCATGGCCTGAGCCATCATCTCGGATGATGCTGCCTGTTGGGTAGTCATACCGTAAATGGATTGCTCCCATGCGGTATTGCCAGGTGGCGTACGGCCACCACGTCGGCGGGCACCACACCTGTCTGGGGCAAGGCGGACTGCGCCTTGCTGTGCCGGCACTGCCTGAGGCTGCAGGACTGCATTCCCCCTCTGATCTGCTGGCCCAGGAACAGGATCAGATGTCGCGGAGTGTGACCCTGCATCCGTAACCACCAAAGGCCTAGCTGCCAACACTGACATCCCCATTGAGGGTTCTGACCCTGGTGCAGGTGGGTGGGACAGAACAGAATCCCTCCCTGGAACACTCACCTGCGACGGCACGTAGGTCTCATCATCCGAGTCAACAGCTGAGTACAGCTCGGGGGAGGTGCAGCCAGAGACACCCCTTGAGAGCACGACCTGCAGCACTTGTGGGTTCTCACCCACCACCACACCACGTCCCTCACTGGTGGTTGGTCGGCCCTCGGACCCCTCCTGGCTCTGCACCATCTCCACAACCCCAGCAGTATCAGGTGCGTCTTCCCCTGCAATGACATAATGACAAAGAAATGGAAACACGTATTAGCACCATGGCACACAATGAGGGCTGAGAAGCAAGAGAACCAGTACTTGATTGACACATGTCCCACATGACTAAGACCCTCCCATGCATGCACCCTCACTGCGTATGAAGGGCAGGCAAATGGCGCACACTCATGACACAAAGATGGAAGATGAACACATTTTCTGCATGCTGCCTGGCAGTGGCATCACACATTGGCCTGTGATTGCCAGGTGACACACACATGCCATCACACAGCTGGCATGTACCATTGCTATTGAGTGTAGATGGAGAGGAGGGCAGCACTTATTCATTCAGTCCAGTTCCCGCATGCAATAGCTTTTCTAATTCAAACAGGTCTGATTTTTCACCTGGAGCTGCCAGTCCAATATGGTCCAATTGCACAGGGACATGTGTGAACATATGATATCCAGGTAACAAAGTCACTCCACTTTAACATAGCCATGCCAGTGATGTGACCAGAGGACTGAGGAATGCCTAGTATAAGTGGTGGAATGCAAACAATCTGTCTGATTGAACATAGAAAAATAAGCAACAATGTTGTGGCAAGGTGACACTACAAGGGCAACTGGGGTGCTGTTGGGCTAGATGTCTACTGTTGGCAGAAGGGATACTGCAATGGCCAAATGCAGCTGCGCAGGATGTATTGCATGAAGCACATGGCTGACCCATACGACTCAGGCGCACACACTCTCACCTGGCACACAAACAGATGCCCTCACACACACACCATGCACATGGATGACACACACATGCATGTGCACTCACCGGACAATGCCTCGTAATCAGGCAGATCTCCCACGCCTTGGATCTGTTCCTCCGTGACGTAGGTCCCAGCGACTGACTCATCTGGAGTGAGTTCCATGTCTAATACTGGAGACCCACCTCCAGTCACTAGAGTTGCGGCATGACTTGAGGCCAGCTTCTTCTTTGCCCTGCGCTTTAGGTCATTCCAGCGCTTATAGCAATCATTGGCTGTGCGCCTCACGATTCCAAGGGCACTTACGATGTCCGCAACGGTCTGCCAGTGTGCCTGGCGTTGTGCAGGTGTGGTCTTGGATCCTGCAACAATGACCATCTCGTTATCATGTCCGGACACATACTGGACAAGTGCATTCAGTTCGTCATCCGTGAAGCTGGGCTTCCTGGACGGGCCGGACTGTGTAGCCGTGTCTGGGGCATCAGCCTGTGCCGGACGAGCACTCTTCCTCTTCCGCTTGGAAGGTGGTGGTGATCCTGAGTGTCCTGCGCCGCTCTGGACACTAGGGGCAGGAGCCCTGGTGGGCTCTGTATCAGGTGTGTGGGATTGCACACTCAGCATGGGAGTTGGTGCAGGCATTGGCTCTAGTGTAATGGTGTCAGGGGGAATGTCAGCAGGATGGACTAGGACCGACACTGTCCTGGCTGGGTGTGTGAGAGCTGGGGTGGATGGAGCCGCAGCTGCCCCTGCAGCCTCTCCGCCCTGCCTACTTGGGGCAGCAGATGACCTTGCTGCCCCAGATCCACGTGGCATGATGGCATCAACGTGCACCAGCGCACGTGTCGTAGCCCTGCTGACCTGGAAGTCAGCCATGGAGTCAGCCAGGTCTGGTGCCACAATGGGCTGGTCCAACAAGGGCTGAGCATGGATGGTGTCAGCCACATCAGCCTCAACGGGAGGGGGGGGGGGGATTATGGGTGCCCTTGACTGGTCCTCCACACATGGGGGGACAGGCTCACCCTGCAAGTTACGACCACGTCCCCTACCGGATCCACCACGGCCGCCACTTGTGGCTCTTCCACCTTTGCCACCCTTACGGAATCCTCGCCTCCCAGCCATGGCACTGATATTAATGTGCGTATGGGAGTGGATGTAGACTATTGTCCTGGGCAATTGGGGGTCAAAGGGGTTGGGTACCAGATGGTAATTGTACCCTAGTGCTCTAGCAAGGCTGAATGTAACCCCTGGGGAAAGATGACGGGTCACGCAACGCACAGGAGGCCCAAAAAAGGGAGATGACGTGCACGCAACCCCTCCTAGACCACGTGTGCAGAAAGAAAAACCTGCACTACGCTGTGGCACCCAGTAACACAAGAATGAACGTATGCGTGTCACACGCAGCCTAGAATGACCTCTGAAGGGGTAGGCTACACACGGGGCAAGCACAGAAGTTAGATACGTGCGTGACTCACCGTCTGCCAGGTAAAAGAGCGTGAAAAATGAGCGCGTTTGGTTGGCAACACCCCCGCCAAAAGAAGATTTGTACGCTGTCTGAGGAGACAGGACAACAGTAGAAGGGGACACTGTTTGAGGGAACAGGCCCAGGTAAACCAGTACAAGAGAAAAAAGAGAAAAAGCTGTCAGAGGTAACAGGGAGTACGAACTGGAAACGCCGTGAAGTAAATCGCGTGTGAAACGACAAGTAGTACAGAATTCACCCACTCGCTCTCCACGAAAAGCACGTACAAGGAAATGGTGTTCTACAAGTACCTTATATACAGGCCCACACGTACAGCGTCACTTACGCGGCGTGTACGTGCTAGGGCCATTGCCACCAATCACACGCTTTGTCACTTCTGCGTGTAGGTCCTTTTTCACCAATCACACGCTTTGTCACTTCTGCGTGTAGGTCCTTTTTCACCAATCACACGCTTTGTCACTTCTGCGTGTAGGTCCATTTTCAACTATTACACGCTTTGACACTGGGACGTGTCACGCAACATTTTCCTACGCGTGCACGTCGATTTACACGCAGACGTGTTTGATTTTCGCGTGCAAAATCACTCGTATCAAGCTGGCCACGCGTTCACACACGGAAGACCACGCTCCTGCCCAGGGGGCCAAATTACTGCCCCCCAGAGCCCTGAGCATGCTCCCACCTGCCATCTGCTGCTGCCTGACTGCCTGCTGGCCACGTGCCCTGCCATTTGCTGCCTGCACATCAGCCAGGGGTGCTGTTGCTGTGACCACCCCTGCTGGAACCAAAGGCTCCCGACTGCTTTTCCGTCGCCCCACAGCCCTGCCCCAGGACCCAGTTGCCCACCCACTCCTGCCTCTGGGGTTGCCATGTCGGCCACTACAACAGGTGGCACCAGTGCCAACCCCCGGCCAAGGAGGCAGAGGGGCACCAGCTTCAGTGCCAGGGAAGTTGGTGTCGTGGTGGAGGCTGCCCCTGCACTGCTGGGGGTGGGGGTGCAAGGGGACATGAGTGGGGGCCTGGTGGAGGGTGCCCCTGCACTGCTGGGGGTGGGGGGGGGTGGGAGACATGGGTGGGGGCCTGGTGGAGGCTGCCCCTGGTGGCTGGGGGGTGGGGGTGCAAGGGGACATGAGTGGGGGCCTGGTGGAGGCTGCCCCTGCACTGCTGGGGGGTGGGGGTGGTGGGAGACATGGGTGGGGGCCTGGTGGAGGCTGCCCCTGCACTGCTGGGGGGTGGGGGTGGTGGGAGACATAGGTGGGGGCCTGGTGGAGGCTGCCCCTGGTGGCTGGGGGGTGGGGGTGCAAGGGGACATGAGTGGGGGCCTGGTGGAGGCTGCCCCTGCACTGCTGGGGGGTGGGGGTGGTGGGAGACATGGGTGGGGGCCTGGTGGAGGCTGCCCCTGCACTGCTGGGGGGTGGGGGTGGTGGGAGACATGGGTGGGGGCCTGGTGGAGGCTGCCCCTGCACTGCTGGGGGGTGGGGGGGTGGGAGACATGGGTGGGGGCCTGGTGGAGGCTGCCCCTGGTGGCTGGGGGGTGGGGGTGGTGGGAGACATGGGTTGGACATGGGTGGGGCCTGGTGGAGGCTGCCCCTGCACTGCTGGGGGGTGGGGGTGGTGGGAGACATGGGTGGGGGCCTGGTGGAGGCTGCCCCTGCACTGCTGGGGGGTTGGGGGGGTGGGAGACATGGGTGGGGGCCTGGTGGAGGCTGCCCCTGGTTGCTGGGGGGTGGGGGTGCAAGGGGACATGAGTGGGGGCCTGGTGGAGGCTGCCCCTGCACTGCTGGGGGGTGGGGGTGGTGGGAGACATGGGTGGGGGCCTGGTGGAGGCTGCCCCTGCACTGCTGGGGGGTGGGGGTGGTTGGAGACATGGGTGGGGGCCTGGTGGAGGCTACCCCTGCACTGCTGGGGGGTGGGGGTGGTGGGAGACATGGGTGGGGGCCTGGTGGAGGGTGCCCCTGGTGGCTGGGGGGTGGGGGTGGTGGGAGACATGGGTTGGACATGGGTGGGGGCCTGGTGGAGGCTGCCCCTGCACTGCTGGGGGGTGGGGGTGGTGGGAGACATGGGTGGGGGCCTGGTGGAGGCTGCCCCTGCACTGCTGGGGGGTGGGGGTGGTGGGAGACATGGGTGGGGGCCTGGTGGAGGCTGCCCCTGCACTGCTGGGGGGTGGGGGTGGTGGGAGACATGGATGGGGGCCTGGTGGAGGCTGCCCCTGCACTGCTGGGGGGTGGGGGTGGTGGGAGACATGGGTGGGGGCCTGGTGGAGGCTGCCCCTGGTTGCTGGGGGGTGGGGGTGCAAGGGGACATGAGTGGGGGCCTGGTGGAGGCTGCCCCTGCACTGCTGGGGGGTGGGGGTGGTGGGAGACATGGGTGGGGGCCTGGTGGAGGGTGCCCCTGCACTGCTGGGGGTGGGAGACATGGGTGGGGGCCTGGTGGAGGCTGCCCCTGGTGGCTGGGGGGTGGGGGTGCAAGGGGACATGAGTGGGGGCCTGGTGGAGGCTGCCCCTGCACTGCTGGGGGGTGGGGGTGGTGGGAGACATGGGTGGGGGCCTGGTGGAGGCTGCCCCTGCACTGCTGGGGGGTGGGGGTGGTGGGAGACATGGGTGGGGGCCTGGTGGAGGCTGCCCCTGCACTGCTGGGGGGTGGGGGTGGTGGGAGACATGGGTGGGGGCCTGGTGGAGGCTGCCCCTGGTTGCTGGGGGGTGGGGGTGCAAGGGGACATGAGTGGGGGCCTGGTGGAGGCTGCCCCTGCACTGCTGGGGGGTGGGGGTGGTGGGAGACATGGGTTGGACATGGGTGGGGGCCTGGTGGAGGCTGCCCCTGCACTGCTGGGGGGTGGGGGTGGTGGGAGACATGGGTGGGGGCCTGGTGGAGGCTGCCCCTGCACTGCTGGGGGGTGGGGGTGGTGGGAGACATGGGTGGAGGCCTGGTGGAGGCTGCCCCTGTGTCATGACCACAGGTTAGTTTAGTTTCCCATACTTGTCCTAAGAGTTGCAGGTTTATAGGGAATTTATTTGCCCTAGCTAGTTATTGATTCTAACTCCCCATATTAATGGTTAGTGAGTTTCTTTAATGGCCGCTAGGTGGTGCCTCTGGGTCAGTTAGTTAGCGGGTCTAGTTGTTTTCATGTGCCAGCTATTTAAGCCCCGCCCCTCAGGAGGCTCCCGCTTCGCGTCGTTTGTCTGAGTTCAGACTGAACGCTCGCCGCGTGTGATGCCGGAAATGCATCTGAGGGACAGGGCCTCTGAATCCTTGTCCTTTTCTGCCTTTTATCGTGTGTTCTGTTATGTTTTCTGCCCAGGAATCCATTTGGGACTCCTGGCAGTGCAGCTCTCTCTTTTGGTTTGGTGAACAGACCCCTGGGATACCCTTATGGCACCCATGGGTGGGGGGTACAACCCTGTGCCCCTAGTGTATGTTTTTGGGCACCTGTGGGTGGCCCACAGAGCAGGGTATGGGCTGGTGGCAGCTCCATGCTGAATTGGACAGGTGCTCTGGGTGTCCTCCATTTTGGGATACCCAGGCCCTGCCATTGGAATCAGTTGATTCCTGATAGGAAACAAGATGGCCCCTGTGGCCTCTTGCTTTCTATTGCCTGTTATCTTGTTTTTCCCAAAGTCCTGGGAAGCCCTGACTCTGTCCCTTCCCCCTGACTGGCTGTTGGGTGGAAGTTCCATATATGGTGTTGTTGTGAAGGCCCAGCTAGACTGACTGGAGCCTTCCCAGTGACTGTATGTTGTGGGTACCTCCTGTGGGTGGGACCTGGGTGAATGGAGTGTGTGACCAATATACACTCCTTGTTGTGGTTGTCTGGTTTCTGGCATGAGAGACAAAGACTGAGACAGCCCTGCCCGAAACTGGCCTGAATGCAGTGTGTAGTGTTGAATGGCTGGGTACTTGTCCCAATCCACATTCCTTGTTGTGAGTGTCTGAAAGGGAGGAGTGTGGCCTGAATGCACTGTGTGCCTGATTGGCTGACTGACTGCATGAATGCCCTTCTGTGTGATTGGCTGCTGTGTGTATGCCAGCAGTGTGGATGAGAGACAGAATAGTATATCTGGGGACCTCTCACCACTGGAAATTGTTCAGAAGCATTCAGAAGCTGAGTCTCCACTCAAGAGTAACTGGATTTGCTAATCCTCGACGTCCAGCTGGAAGAAGAAGACTTGCTGTGGCATTTGCTTCGACGGAACTGAAGGTTGTCGAAATCGTCGAGGACTGACCCGAGAGAGGACCTGGTAAGGCGCCCTCTTCCCGTGCTCCGAGGGACCATCGAGCACCGCTGAATCTTCGCCGAAGCGCCCTGGAAGTCAGACCCTCGAAAGGCTGCCGACCCGAGACGGGACCGCCGAGGAGATCGAAGTGAAGCACCCGGACATCGACGCTGTCGAAGTCCATTGCCGTCGACCAGGGTTCGCAGGTCTGTGTAACCGCTGGAGGCCCGTCGAAGTTGTGTTGCCCAGCCGTGGGAACCACTTGACGCCGTGCCGCCGACGACCGGAGCCGTCCGCTCCTTGCCTAAGAACGTTTCAATCGAAGGACTCCCTCGACCGCATCGTCGACCGCTTATCCTGCCGGAGAAAGTCGAGGACGACCAACGCGCCGAGGAGAAACCTGCCGGTGGGTTTCCCGCCACCCAACGACCTCAAAGACTCGAGCGACTCGACGCCCTTGCTGGGCTCCCGTCTCTACAATCTTTGCGGTCCAGAACTATTGTCATCGAGGTGCCCCGCACACCTCCGCCGTGCAGGACGCCGACGCCCCGACGCCGACGAGCACCGCTCGGACGAAGCTGCCGCCTCTTCGACATCGTTCTACCTCGTTCGTCGACGGACGTTCGACGCCCCGTGCCTCCCGCTTGAAAGGGAAGGCATTCAAGAAGGGCCGTCGATTCCCCGTCGCCGAACCCCGAGGTCTTCGACGTTTCTCGACGCCTCTCGACGATCCGTGACTCCTGCTTAAAAGGGGGTCATTCAAGAAGGATCTGTCGACGCCTCTTCGAAGAACTCGACTCCACCAGGTACATTGGGGGGGTAAAAAACATTGTAGGAGAGAATAAGACTGTTGAACAATATATGGACTGGGCTTGTGTCATATCCCTTTATTTTACAGGTTGCCCAGGTGGGGGGATCTCCACACAGAACTGTGTCCAGTGGTAGGGGCCAGTATTCTGCCTATTGTTTCAACCCTCTGTTATCTCTCCTCTCTCTATTGCTGGTTTCCTTCTTATTGATCCGCGTGCCATTGCTACAGTATTGTGAATGCACTGTTATGAGGTCTAATATTAGTGGTACCACTTTAGAATTGTAGATATTTATCATTATTGGTTTTCCTGAGCACAAAGTGCGTTGTTGTGATAAGTGTACATAACCCTTGAATATTAATTATATAAAGACTGTGTTTTCAGTAATACAGTGTGTGGACATTCCTTTGTGGGGGCTTGGGGATACACTGTACTTAAGAACCAGCCTGCATCACCTCCTGAGAAGCTAGGCCTTGATTGCTCGTCCATCGCTACCGTAATCGAGAATCTTGGCTGGGGTCTTCTGTGCCTCTCCTCTACCATATAGAGAGCGGAAGTACAGACCCCCCCACCGGTCTTTACAAAGCTGGTGGCAGCGGTGGGATGCTTATGGTTTTAAGACTCAGTGTATAACCGTGCCACTTACCAAATATCCGCACTTTATTAGATTAAGGTTTGGGTGTGTACCAAATAACTGCATTACAGGCAATGGAGCCCATTGCAAATGGTAAATTGACTCGGATGAGCTTAGAGGCTCTCCAGAGTGCTTGTGAAGCCAGGGAGTTGGACTTTGTGGATAAGTCTAGGGCTGAGCTGATAGCTGCCCTGGTGGACTACCAGACTGATGGTGAAACCCTTGATGAAGGGGGGGATGCAACCAGTGAGGACTCTGCCCCTGGGGTTGTCGCTGAATCTGTTTCTGGGAATGCCACCATTCCTGCTGCCTCTGTTCCAAACCCCAGCAATTCCATGGAACTTGAGTTATTAAGGATGAAATTGGCCTTTGAATATCGCAAGTTGGAAATAGAAGCTGAGCTTAAGAAAGAGGAGCTGGCACAGCAAGTGGAACTCAAGAATAGGGATCTTGCGCTCAAAGACAAGGACACTGAATGTCAGAGAATCCAGCTAGAGAGAGCTAGAGTGGAGACTTCAGCTAGACCAATTGAGAGTGGCAGGTCCCCAGCCACCAAGTTTATGAAAGATTTGGTTGGTGTGTTTGTGGAGGGTTCAGATATCCTCCAATGGATTGAAGCGTTTGAAATGGCTTGTGCAATTCATGATGTAGATAAAAGAGATTGGGCTAAGTGTTTGTTAAGCAGAGTGCCTCAAACTGGATATGACTGTATTCTGAAGCTGAGTGTGGAAGAAAGGGGTCAGTATGAGTGTATGAAGTCTGCTTTGATTGCCAAGTTTGGCAAGACACCTGCCCAATACCTTAAAAGGTTCAGGGAATTTAAGAAAAGAGAGAATGTGTCTTGGGTTGACTGGGTGAGTACTGCGCACATGAACATGATGGGGTGGATTGATGGATACAAGGTGAAAACTTTTGTTGAGTTGTCCCACCTCTTGTTTTTTGAGCATTTTTCTGAAGCCTGTTCACCAGAGCTGCGTCAGTATGTGGCTGACCAGAACATTTTGGACCCCTTTAAGCTGGCTAGGTTGGCTGACAAGTGGGTCTCCCACCGGGTGTCCCCTAAGGACTCCAGTGGGAAGGACAAGGACAAAGAAAAGGGGGCCTCTCAGAAAGCTGAGGAGTCCCAAAAGCAGTCACAGTCGGGTAAACCAAAACCTTCCTCTCCTAAGACCCAAAAATCTAGTGGGGATAAGTCCTCTGTGGGTGGGAATAAGAGTAGTGGTCCACCTGCTGCAAAGCAGGCTCCCAGTGGTTCCAGTACCGTACCCCGCACTCCTGGCACTTGTTGGGATTGTGGGGCTCTGGATCACAAAAGGGGTGACCCCAAGTGTAAAGGTAAGGCACTTGGAGTACAGGCTGTCAGCCTGACCTACCCTTACCCCGTGTCTGAGGTGGAGGCCACTGTCCTCCCCTCCTCTACAGGAATCACATTTGGTGCTCCAGTAGAGATTTCCTTAGTGTCCCTTGGGGCCTGGGACCAGTACGCAGAAGTACTGGCGACTATCCCACAGAACACCCGTAGATTTTTGAGAAGTGTCCTCTTGAATGGCCAGCCTTCTACTGGTTTGAGAGACACTGGGGCAAGCATGACAGTGGTGGACAGGACCCTGCTCAAGCCAGAGGACTATGAAGGTGCTCCTCTGCAAACCACCAGGTTAGCTGGTGGGCCTCCCAAATTATCGCCTGTAGCCCTAGTCACACTCATGATTGGAGACAAGACAGCAAAGCTTCCTGTCCTGGTTCAGGACAATGTCCCTGCTAACATTCTGTTAGGAAATGATCTAGTAGAGTTGGGGTTGATCTCGGATGGTCTTCCCATGACTGCTGCTGCAGTCACTAGGTCACAGGTGACACCGGGTCTGGCTGTGAGTCAGGTATCCGAGCCAAAGGCGAGGCCTAAGGCAAGAAGAAGGAAGACCAAGAAGGCCACCTCTGTGGAGGGAACACCTTCTCTTCCTGCTGTTCCGACAGCACCCAATGGGATCCATGCTCCGGACGGGCTGGGTCCAGCGGAAAACCCAAACTCAACTCCTGTGGGAGAAGAGACAGAAGACTCTCCTGTGGGAGAGGTTCTCAACCCGGAGGATCATCCCGACCTTCAATGCTTGTTAGCTGAAGGGGGACCCTCCCGGGCAGACTTCTGTAAGGGACAGAGAGAGTGCCACTCTCTCGAGGGCCTGAGGAAACAGGCCCTGTCCCAGGCACAAGGTGAAGTGCCTAGGACATTCAAGATTTATTGGGAGGGTGAGCTCCTTGTTAGTGAGCCCACCAAGCCCGAACCTGGTGCCCGCAAGAGGTTGGTGGTACCCCAGGTTTACAGGCCCTTCCTACTGCAGTTGGCGCATGAGGTGCCCTTGGCTGGTCATCTTGGGACCAAGAAGACTAAGCAGAGGCTCTCTGCCCATTTCTACTGGCCACGGATGGGAGTAGAGGTGGAGTCCCACTGCAGGACCTGCCCAACTTGTCAGTTGTCTGGCAAGACTGGAGGCAGGGTCATTGCCCCACTGCAGCCATTACCAGTGGTTGGCACACCATTTGAGAGGGTGGGCATCGACATCGTCGGTCCCCTTGACCCTCCCACTTCAGGTGGACATCGGTTCATCCTGGTCTTGGTAGATCATGCCACCAGGTACCCTGAGGCAATACCCCTTCGGACTGTTACTGCCAAGGTGGTTGCCAGGGCTCTCCTGGGCATTTTCACCCGTGTTGGATTCCCCAAGGAGGTTGTCTCTGACCGAGGATCCAACTTCATGTCTAGTTACATGAAAACCATGTGGAAAGAGTGCGGGGTAACCTACAAGTTCTCCACCTCTTACCACCCCCAGACCAATGGTCTGGTTGAGAGATTTAACAAAACTCTCAAGGGCATGCTAGGTGCTTTGGAAGAGCCCCTAAGGAGGAAATGGGATCTCCTCCTGCCATGCCTGCTGTTTGCTTACAGAGAGGTACCTCAAGAGGGTGTTGGTTTCAGCCCCTTTGAGTTACTCTTTGGACATCCCGTGAGGGGGCCCCTCGCCTTGATCCGAGAAGGCTTGGAAGCCACCCCTCCAGGTCCCGCCAAGCAAGTGGGGGACTATGTGTTAGGCCTCAGGCGGAGGATGACACAAATGATGGGTCAGGCAACAGCAAATCTCAAGGCCAGCCAGGAATTGAATAAGTACTGGCATGACCTGAAAGCTTCGCAAGTGGATTGGACTCCGGGACAGGAAATCCTTGTGATGGAGCCTACCAAGCCTAGAGCTTTGGCAGACAAGTGGACTGGACCCTTCAGGATCATCTCCAAGATGGGCGAAGTCAATTATCTGGTGGACATGGGAGCCTCTGGGGTAGCCCCCCAGGTATTCCATGTCAACAGGCTCAAGCCTTTCCACAGGCGAGCAGAGGTCTCATGTCTCTTGCTAGCTTCAGGGCAAGAAGAGGATGAGAGTGAGCCCCTTCCTGATTTGCTGCATAGCAACCCTCAGGATGGCTCAGTGGAGGGAGTACAACTCTCTCCCGATTTGACAACAGAGCAGCAGAGGGCCTGCCGGGCTTTGCTCCAGCAGTATGCCCCTCTGTTTTCACTGACACCGGGCCTTACACCGTGGTGTAAGCACGAAATTGACACTGGTGACAGTGTGCCTGTCAAAAGCAGGAGCTATCGTATGTCAGATACCGTCAAAAACCACATCCAGGCTGAGGTCGCCAAGATGTTGGATCTGGGTGTTATTGAACCCTCCACCAGTCCCTGGTCCAGTCCAGTGGTCCTTGTCCCCAAGGCAAGTTCCCCGGCGGGTACCAAGGATTGGAGGTTCTGTGTGGACTACCGAGGAGTCAATGCCGTCACCAAAACTGACGCGCACCCATTGCCCAGGGCTGATGAGCTCGTGGACACTATAGGTGCTGCCAAATTTGTGAGCACCTTTGACCTTACCTCAGGCTATTGGCAAATAGCTCTGACGGACCATGCCAAGGAAAAGACGGCATTCTCCACACCTGAGGGACTCTACCAGTTTAGGGTCATGCCCTTTGGGTTGAAGAATGCCCCTGCCACCTTCCAGAGATTGGTCAACCATGCGCTCAGTGGGCTGGAAGCCTTTTGTGTGGCTTACTTAGACGACATTGCCGTCTACAGTTCCACCTGGGAAGAGCATTTGACACATCTGGATAAGGTGTTGCAGGCCTTGAAAAGGGCTAACCTCACTATCAAGGCCACCAAGTGCCAGATAGCTCAGGGGAAAGTTACCTATCTTGGTCATGAGGTAGGAGGGGGTCAAATCCAACCTCTCTCCAGTAAAGTACAGGACGTACAGAACTGGGAGACTCCCACTACTCAAACCCAGGTGAGAGCCTTTTTGGGCCTCACTGGGTACTATCGCAATTTCATGGCAGACTATGGAACCATAGCTGCACCCCTGACAGCTCTAACTTCGCCCAAACAGCCTAGGAAGGTTAATTGGACTGAAGACTGTCAGAGGGCCTTTGGTGGCTTGAAAGAAAGTCTGTGTAGGGCACCTGTGTTGAGTGCGCCTGACTACAGCCGACCCTTTATCGTCCAGACGGATGCCTGCGACACCGGAATTGGAGCTGTCTTGTCCCAGTTAGATGACAAAGGGAGAGAACATCCTATCATATTCATCAGTAGACAACTCAAGGGTAGAGAACTTAGGTGGGCTACTGTTGAAAAGGAATGTTTTAGTATAGTTTGGAGCCTTAGGCGTTTTAGGCCCTACCTTACGGGGTCCACCTTCAAGGTCCAAACAGATCATAAGCCCCTGAAGTGGCTTATGCAGATGAAGGGTGAGAATCCGAAATTGCTCAGGTGGTCGATTAGCCTACAAGGGCTAGACTTCACCATAGAGCACAGACCAGGGAAGAGTCACGATAATGCAGATGGCCTTTCCAGAAGGTATGTTGACCGTCTGGATGAGGGTGTCTATCCCGTGGGAGATTAGGCACCCTCCACCTCAGTCTGGGGGGGGCGACTGTGATGCCGGAAATGCATCTGAGGGACAGGGCCTCTGAATCCTTGTCCTTTTCTGCCTTTTATCGTGTGTTCTGTTATGTTTTCTGCCCAGGAATCCATTTGGGACTCCTGGCAGTGCAGCTCTCTCTTTTGGTTTGGTGAACAGACCCCTGGGATACCCTTATGGCACCCATGGGTGGGGGGTACAACCCTGTGCCCCTAGTGTATGTTTTTGGGCACCTGTGGGTGGCCCACAGAGCAGGGTATGGGCTGGTGGCAGCTCCATGCTGAATTGGACAGGTGCTCTGGGTGTCCTCCATTTTGGGATACCCAGGCCCTGCCATTGGAATCAGTTGATTCCTGATAGGAAACAAGATGGCCCCTGTGGCCTCTTGCTTTCTATTGCCTGTTATCTTGTTTTTCCCAAAGTCCTGGGAAGCCCTGACTCTGTCCCTTCCCCCTGACTGGCTGTTGGGTGGAAGTTCCATATATGGTGTTGTTGTGAAGGCCCAGCTAGACTGACTGGAGCCTTCCCAGTGACTGTATGTTGTGGGTACCTCCTGTGGGTGGGACCTGGGTGAATGGAGTGTGTGACCAATATACACTCCTTGTTGTGGTTGTCTGGTTTCTGGCATGAGAGACAAAGACTGAGACAGCCCTGCCCGAAACTGGCCTGAATGCAGTGTGTAGTGTTGAATGGCTGGGTACTTGTCCCAATCCACATTCCTTGTTGTGAGTGTCTGAAAGGGAGGAGTGTGGCCTGAATGCACTGTGTGCCTGATTGGCTGACTGACTGCATGAATGCCCTTCTGTGTGATTGGCTGCTGTGTGTATGCCAGCAGTGTGGATGAGAGACAGAATAGTATATCTGGGGACCTCTCACCACTGGAAATTGTTCAGAAGCATTCAGAAGCTGAGTCTCCACTCAAGAGTAACTGGATTTGCTAATCCTCGACGTCCAGCTGGAAGAAGAAGACTTGCTGTGGCATTTGCTTCGACGGAACTGAAGGTTGTCGAAATCGTCGAGGACTGACCCGAGAGAGGACCTGGTAAGGCGCCCTCTTCCCGTGCTCCGAGGGACCATCGAGCACCGCTGAATCTTCGCCGAAGCGCCCTGGAAGTCAGACCCTCGAAAGGCTGCCGACCCGAGACGGGACCGCCGAGGAGATCGAAGTGAAGCACCCGGACATCGACGCTGTCGAAGTCCATTGCCGTCGACCAGGGTTCGCAGGTCTGTGTAACCGCTGGAGGCCCGTCGAAGTTGTGTTGCCCAGCCGTGGGAACCACTTGACGCCGTGCCGCCGACGACCGGAGCCGTCCGCTCCTTGCCTAAGAACGTTTCAATCGAAGGACTCCCTCGACCGCATCGTCGACCGCTTATCCTGCCGGAGAAAGTCGAGGACGACCAACGCGCCGAGGAGAAACCTGCCGGTGGGTTTCCCGCCACCCAACGACCTCAAAGACTCGAGCGACTCGACGCCCTTGCTGGGCTCCCGTCTCTACAATCTTTGCGGTCCAGAACTATTGTCATCGAGGTGCCCCGCACACCTCCGCCGTGCAGGACGCCGACGCCCCGACGCCGACGAGCACCGCTCGGACGAAGCTGCCGCCTCTTCGACATCGTTCTACCTCGTTCGTCGACGGACGTTCGACGCCCCGTGCCTCCCGCTTGAAAGGGAAGGCATTCAAGAAGGGCCGTCGATTCCCCGTCGCCGAACCCCGAGGTCTTCGACGTTTCTCGACGCCTCTCGACGATCCGTGACTCCTGCTTAAAAGGGGGTCATTCAAGAAGGATCTGTCGACGCCTCTTCGAAGAACTCGACTCCACCAGGTACATTGGGGGGGTAAAAAACATTGTAGGAGAGAATAAGACTGTTGAACAATATATGGACTGGGCTTGTGTCATATCCCTTTATTTTACAGGTTGCCCAGGTGGGGGGATCTCCACACAGAACTGTGTCCAGTGGTAGGGGCCAGTATTCTGCCTATTGTTTCAACCCTCTGTTATCTCTCCTCTCTCTATTGCTGGTTTCCTTCTTATTGATCCGCGTGCCATTGCTACAGTATTGTGAATGCACTGTTATGAGGTCTAATATTAGTGGTACCACTTTAGAATTGTAGATATTTATCATTATTGGTTTTCCTGAGCACAAAGTGCGTTGTTGTGATAAGTGTACATAACCCTTGAATATTAATTATATAAAGACTGTGTTTTCAGTAATACAGTGTGTGGACATTCCTTTGTGGGGGCTTGGGGATACACTGTACTTAAGAACCAGCCTGCATCACCTCCTGAGAAGCTAGGCCTTGATTGCTCGTCCATCGCTACCGTAATCGAGAATCTTGGCTGGGGTCTTCTGTGCCTCTCCTCTACCATATAGAGAGCGGAAGTACAGACCCCCCCACCGGTCTTGACACCGCGTACCTCCGTTCCCTGTCACCGCTCAATAGACCTTGTCCACAGTTTATTCCAGTCATTCCTTGAGTAACTTTAATTAGTTATCAGCTCCCTTCCTGTGTTTTTTCCAGTTGCTGCCGTTCCCGGCTCAGTCCTGTCATAGCGGTCTCCTCATCTCTCAGTTCGTAGCAGTTTTCTCTCACGCAAGTACACCAATTAAGTGCAAATGCAATTGCTCCGTTTGTGTTGCCTTATCTGATACATTGAAATTGTGTATAAATGTTATTTGGATTCCTCACGCATTTTCAGGATATTACGTTGTTTGTAGCGGGTTCGCGCCCTTTCCTGTGGAGTTTTGTCTTGGAAGCTGATTTTCTAGTCAGATAATTTTGGTCACACTAAGGTTCATATTACGCTCTGTAATAAGGTGTTTTTCCATTACCGTCCCGTAGTGTAGTGAGGTAGTTTTTTCTGTCATTCTACACTTGCATCACACCTCAGCTATGCCCCCTTTAGGTCCAAGTAGCATAGGGTTTCTGTCATTTGTTTAGTGCCATTTTAGTCCCTTTCAAAAGAAACTATTATCCAGTATCCCATTCTTCAGGACTTGCGCCCCTGTATAGAACAGGATGGAGAGCTCAACAAATTAAATACCAAGGTGAGATATTTGCTGGCCCCATATTACCAGTTTTGATTTTCAGTTGTACGCGAGAAAACTAAGGAAGGGAAAATTGTTATTTTCTCCACAGAAATTCAGTGTCTAGTTCCCAGGAAGGTAGAAGTCAGTTGGAGTTCCAGAAGGTTCCCGCAGAGTTTTCAGGTGAGCGTTACAGAACGTGAAGCCGCTTTGGAAAAATACTCTGCCTGGACATTATGGAAACTCCAGAAGTAGACCAGTTGGCTCAGTTATTGGGAGAACTAAGGGCTGAGGTCCATGCAGCCCGCTCAGAAACCAGTGCTCTCCGGAGAGAATTTATTGTTAACCGGGATCGCACTGAGGAGTTAGCTCGTCAGATGTTGCAAGCCCAAGCGGGTCAAACTCCCTTGCCTTCTGCCAGTGTTTCTGCCCCCGTTTCAGTCACGCCTCCCTCACCGGTTCAGGTAATTGTTCCCGGCAATATCCCATTAGCTCCTCCTGAACGCTTTCTAGGAGATCCTAAGAAGTTTGCGGTTTTTCTCAACCAATGCCAGCTTCATTTCCTCTGCCGCCCCGGGGTATTTCCTTCTGATCAGGCCAAGGTAGCGTTTATATTATCCTATTTGGGTGGTTATGCAGCTGATTGGTCAATCCCGTTAGTAAATAGGGATGATCCGATTTTGAGAAATCTTGCAGATTTTCAGAAGGAGATGGAGAAATTGTTTGCACGTCATGCTCAGGGTCAGGCTCTGGATAATGAGTTGCTTTCACTTCGCCAAGGCAACCAGGAATTGTTGGCATATGTAGCAACTTTCAACAGATTGGTGGCAGAAACAAATTGGCCCACAGAAAAAAGAACCACCTTATTTCAGAGAAGATTACGTAATGAATTGAAGGACGTCCTGGCTCAGGTGGTGAATCCTCCAGAAGGAATTGCAGAATTCATTGATCTAACGGTACAACTTGACCAAAGATTGCAAGACAGAAGAATGGATCGCTCTCGTTCAGAAAACAGAACTTATTTTGTGCGCCCCAAGGAAAATCAGTTGAGAACCAGTTCAGAGAGTTCCGTTGAACCCATGCAGTTGGGAGCCATCAGAGGACCGATATCACAAGCTGAAAGAGACAAGAGACGCCAACAACAGCTGTGTCTTTATTGTGGTAAAGCTGGTCATTTTCTCAAGGAGTGTCCTATTAAACCTTCCAGGAAGCCTATTGGAGGTGTTAACCCAGACAAGAAGGACTCGGATTCGGAAAACTCCAGTGCCCGACAAGTGTAGAGGTCAACTTGTCGAGCATGGAGAAAGGTTTGGTGACCTCACATTTTGTTTTTCCCATTACCTTATCCAGTACGAAACAGCCCACCAGAATGCAGACTTTGCAAGCCTACATCGATTGTGGAGCAGTTGGGAATTATATGGATATCGACTTGGCAACTAGGGCGGGTTTTCCTCGTGTGAACAAGCACGAAGCTGAGAATGTATCAGCAGTCGATGGTACGCCTTTGGCTTCAGGTCCTGTTACTCAATGCACGGAGAACCTTATTATGTGTTGTCAGGGAAAGCATGAAGAGAGAATCACGTTCGACCTTATTAGCGCTCCTCAACTCCAAATTATACTTGGCTTACCCTGGTTGGAGAAACATAACCCAAGGATTGATTGGCGAACTCGGTCTTTGACCTTTGCTGCTGAGTGTAGAGAATCTTGCTGTAAAACAAACACCCAGGGTGATTCCCGTTTAATGGAGAAGGTCTCTGTATCAACGTTAGGAGTCATCGGCTTACTACCTCCCGAGTATGCAGAATTTCGAGACGTCTTTGAAGAGAAATTGGCCGAGGAGCTTCCTCCACATCGGCCCTATGATTGTCAGATTGATCTTCTTCCTGGAAGTGAAATTCCGTGTAGTCGGATTTATTCACTAACGGAGAAAGAAGATGCTCACCTAAAGAAATACTTAGACCAATACTTAGCCAACGGTTTCATCCGACCCTCTAAGTCTCCTGCTGCTTCGCCTCTTTTTTTTGTTGCCAAGAAAGAGGGCGATCTCAGAACTTGCATTGATTACCGAGCACTCAACCAGATTACTGTCAAGAATCGATATCCTATTCCCCTCATTTCAAATTTGTTGGACCAAATTAAAGGAGCTCAGATATTCACCAAGCTGGATCTTAGAGGAGCGTATCACCTGATCCGAGTGAAGGAAGGCGACGAGTGGAAGACTGCTTTTCGCACAAAGTTTGGCCTCTTCGAATACCAAGTCATGCCATTCGGGTTATGCAACGCTCCAGCAGCATTTCAGTGCTTTATGAATGACGTTTTGAAAGATTTGCTTGATGTCTGCGCAGTAGTATATATTGACGATATCTTGATCTTTTCAGCAACCCCCTCGGAACATGTGAATCACGTTTCAGCAGTTTTGAAAAAATTGCGAGAGCACTCCCTTTTTGTGAAGATGGAAAAGTGTTCATTTCATGTTCCTGAAGTAGAGTTTCTAGGGTATGTGCTGTCCTCTCAAGGAGTGAAAATGGATGTTCGGAAGGTAGAGGCAATTCTTTCATGGCCAGTTCCAACTTCGGTGAAAGGAGTCCAAAGTTTTTTAGGCTTTGCAAATTTCTATAGAAGATTTGTGGAAAATTTCTCGCAGTTGGTTCATCCAATCACGTCTTTGCTTAAAAAGAACCAGAAGTTTGCCTGGACCCCAGAGGCCACCATTGCTTTTCAGACTCTCAAGTCCAAGTTTACTGAGGCTCCTATTTTGAGACATCCACGTCCTGACTTACCTTTTATTGTAGAGACAGATGCCTCGAGTGCTGCCATGGGGGCCGTTTTGTCGCAACGAGATCCACAGACTCAAGTTTTGCATCCAGTGGCGTTTTGGTCGAAAAAATTTTCAACTGCAGAACGAAATTATACCATTACAGACAGGGAACTGTTGGCAATCAAGTGCGCCTTAAAGGAATGGAGACATTATTTACTAGGTGCCCAACACACAGTCACCATCCTTACTGACCACCGAAACTTGCAGTATCTCCGCTCCGTCAAGGCCCAATCGGCTAGACAACTGCGATGGGCTTTATTCTTCGCAGAGTACGACTTTGTCATCACCTTTCGGCCAGGAGTTCGAAATGGGAAGGCCGACGCCTTGTCCCGGATTGGCAATGAAGATGAGACCTTTGTTCCCCAAGTTCCAAACAACATCCTTGCTGGAGACAGGGTTTTAGGATTGCTAAACACTCCAGACCCTTTTTATGAAGAACTGCTGAAGGAAGTCAAGAGGAATGTGGTTCCTGAAGAGCTGCTTACCTGGACAAATCGAGGCGATCAATTCACCCTGCAGGAGGATATCCCGCATTATCAAAATCGCTTGTACCTACCTACTGAAGAATTGAGAAGACAAGTGATTGCTAACTACCATATCTCCTTGATTGAGGGACATCCAGGGGTCACCAAGTCCTTGGAAAAAATCAAGAGACACTACTGGTGGCCTACATGGTGCAAAGATGTCATTCAATTTATTCAAACCTGTGGAACCTGTGCACAAAATAAGAATACTAAGAAAAGACCGGCCGGTCTTCTTCAACCTTTGGATGTTCCACCGAGTCCTTGGCATACCGTGTCAATGGATTTTATTACCGATCTTCCTCCATGTAGGGGTTTTGACACCATTCTAGTGGTGGTTGACTTATTCTCCAAGATGGCACATTTTATCGCAGTCCAAGGACTTCCGACAGCTTCTGGATTGGCCAAGATATTTCTGGAGAATATTGTTAAGACGCATGGTTTTCCCTCCATTGTAATCTCAGACCGAGGTAGTCAATTTGTTTCTAAATTTTGGAGGCAATGTTGTGCTCTGGCCAAGATTGATGTTCGACTATCCACCAGCCATCATCCCCAAACCGATGGTCAGACGGAGCGCACCAACCAGACCTTAGAACAGTATTTACGATGCATGCTTCACCAAACAGAAGACTCTTGGTTGGATATATTGTGGGTGGCAGAATATGCTTACAACAATTCAACTCATTCCTCTACTGGGCTTACTCCATTCTATACATTACATGGCAGACATCCTCGAACTTCAGCCTTTGACCCTCCAGAACCTTTAGAGATGCCTGCTGTGAAAACTCTCCATGAATTCATCTCTACGGCCCACACTAGGGCTCAAGCTAGCTTGTCCGCAGCCAAAGAAAGTCAGAAGAAGTTTGCTGACCGCCATCGAAGTGCAGCTCCTAGGTTTCAAATTGGAGACTCTGTGTGGCTATCCTCCATAAATTTGATGTTGAAAGGTTCAAAGAAATTTCTTCCTCGATTTTTGGGTCCGTTCTCCATAGAAGCCATCATCAACCCAGTGGCAATGAAATTGACCCTTCCTCGGAAGATGCGAATTCATCCAGTTTTTCATGTATCTTTACTGAAACCAGTAACGCCAGATACTCGTTTAGAACCAGCTCCTGCTCCCGTTGAGTTTGAAGACAATCAATCTGAATATGAAGTGAAGGATATTTTAGACTCCAAGATGGTCAGGCACAAGGTTTTTTATCTGATTGACTGGAAGGGTTACGGTCCCTTAGATAGATCCTGGGAACCTAAAGAAAACATACATGCCACTAGATTGTTAAAAAGGTTTCATCAGAATCACCCCAATAAGCCGGGAGGAGAGTCCTTGAGGAGGGGTACTGTCATGACCACAGGTTAGTTTAGTTTCCCATACTTGTCCTAAGAGTTGCAGATTTATAGGGAATTTATTTGCCCTAGCTAGTTATTGATTCTAACTCCCCATATTAATGGTTAGTGAGTTTCTTTAATGGCCGCTAGGTGGTGCCTCTGGGTCAGTTAGTTAGCGGGTCTAGTTGTTTTCATGTGCCAGCTATTTAAGCCCCGCCCCTCAGGAGGCTCGCGCTTCGCGTCGTTTGTCTGAGTTCAGACTGAACGCTCGCCGCGTACCTCCGTTCCCTGTCACCGCTCAATAGACCTTGTCCACAGTTTATTCCAGTCATTCCTTGAGTAACTTTAATTAGTTATCAGCTCCCTTCCTGTGTTTTTTCCAGTTGCTGCCGTTCCCGGCTCAGTCCTGTCATAGCGGTCTCCTCATCTCTCAGTTCGTAGCAGTTTTCTCTCACGCAAGTACACCAATTAAGTGCAAATGCAATTGCTCCGTTTGTGTTGCCTTATCTGATACATTGAAATTGTGTATAAATGTTATTTGGATTCCTCACGCATTTTCAGGATATTACGTTGTTTGTAGCGGGTTCACGCCCTTTCCTGTGGAGTTTTGTCTTGGAAGCTGATTTTCTAGTCAGATAATTTTGGTCACACTAAGGTTCATATTACGCTCTGTAATAAGGTGTTTTTCCATTACCGTCCCGTAGTGTAGTGAGGTAGTTTTTTCTGTCATTCTACACTTGCATCACACCTCAGCTATGCCCCCTTTAGGTCCAAGTAGCATAGGGTTTCTGTCATTTGTTTAGTGCCATTTTAGTCCCTTTCAAAAGAAACTATTATCCAGTATCCCATTCTTCAGGACTTGCGCCCCTGTATAGAACAGGATGGAGAGCTCAACAAATTAAATACCAAGGTGAGATATTTGCTGGCCCCATATTACCAGTTTTGATTTTCAGTTGTACGCGAGAAAACTAAGGAAGGGAAAATTGTTATTTTCTCCACAGAAATTCAGTGTCTAGTTCCCAGGAAGGTAGAAGTCAGTTGGAGTTCCAGAAGGTTCCCGCAGAGTTTTCAGGTGAGCGTTACACCCTGCACTGCTGGGGGGTGGTGGGAGACATGGGTGGGGGCCTGGTGGAGGCTGCCCCTGCACTGCTGGGGGGTGGGGGTGGTGGGAGACATGGGTGGGGGCCTGGTGGAGGCTGCCCCTGGTTGCTGGGGGGTGGGGGTTCAAGGGGACATGAGTGGGGGCCTGGTGGAGGCTGCCCCTGCACTGCTGGGGGGTGGGGGTGGTGGGAGACATGGGTGGGGGCCTGGTGGAGGCTGCCCCTGCACTGCTGGGGGGTGGGGGGAGACATGGGTGGGGGCCTGGTGGAGGCTGCCCCTGCACTGGTGGGGGTGGTGGGAGACATGGGTGGGGGCCTGGTGGAGGGTGCCCCTGGTGGCTGGGGGGTGGGGGTGGTGGGAGACATGGGTTGGACATGGGTGGGGGCCTGTTGGAGGCTGCCCCTGCACTGCTGGGGGGTGGGGGTGGTGGGAGACATGGGTGGGGGCCTGGTGGAGGCTGCCCCTGCACTGCTGGGGGGTGGGGGTGGTGGGAGACATGGGTGGGGGCCTGGTGGAGGCTGCCCCTGGTTGCTGGGGGGTGGGGGTGCAAGGGGACATGAGCAGGTGTGCAGGGTAGTCCCCTGTTTTGTGGGCTGCCTGCAGGGGCCGTGGAGGGTGTACAGGGAACACCTGTGAGGACCCACCCAGCCTAATCACGTGTGTAACTTCCCACGCACCCCTGTAATACATGTACCCAGCCAAATCGCGTGTGATAATTCCCGCGCACCCCTGTAATACACGTACCTGGCCAAGTCGCGTGTGATAATTCCCGCGCATCCCTGTTATACACGTACCCAGACAAATCGCATGTAGAACTTCCCGTGTACCCCTGTAATACACGTACCCAGCCAAATCGCGTTTGATAATTCCCGCGTACCCCTGTAATACACGTGCCCTGGCTAATCGTGTGTGAGACTTCACGCGTACCCCTGTAATACACGTACCCTGGGCAATCGCATGTAAAACTGCCCGCGTACCCCTGTAATACACGTACTCTGGCTAATCGGGTGTAAAACTTCCCCCGTACCCCTGATATGAACGTTACCCGCTTTGCGTTCCTTGTTTGGCAGCCCTGTAAACTGGTCCAGGGTTAGCGCAGCCCTTTGCGATGATTTAGCGATTTTGATGGCTTTTCCTTGCGCGAGGGCGTTCTTGGGGGCGTTACTGGCGCTGCTGCAGGGTCGCTGCGATACTCTGCGCCACGGCTGGTTTGGGAGCCTAAAATCCATGAATACGCTGTGCGCGGAAATCGGTTTTAGCGCACGTGCCTGGCGCAGACAATCGCACGCGGACACTCTGCGCCAGCCGCTTGCGACACTTTTCTGCGAAATTCTATGAATTACCGTTAGTGCCTTGGGTATAAAAGACTAGGAGATCCACTTAAATCTGGTATCCGTAGTAAGCACTCAAGCGAGACTGCACTGATGCATGCCTCCAGCTATCTCTTTGATGCGCCCCACTCCAAACTGTGTTCTGTACCTATCCCTTTGAACGGACCTCCATGCCACCTTCAATGCTGTCTACCACTCCTCTCTTTTCCTCATTCACCACGACCTTGGGTTTCTTGAATGTGTTCTCACTTAGATTGCCTCCGACCCTGAAAGTCATTCCTGGTGGAATTTGCAAACTTTTCACCCCAATTCTCTCCCTGCCAGCGTCCCCCATGGATCAGTCCTTGGACCTCTGATCTTCAACCTCTATACCCCTGCCCTATGTAGACATCTCTCCTTTGGATTTCACTGCTACCTCTTTGCTGCTGACAAGCAATCTTTTTCTCCTTTCTCTCTTTCATAACAGCCATCTAAGAACGGATAACCAACATTTGCATTGCAATTACTGGATGGTTTTCCATGGCCTCATGCTGAAATCTTTAAAAATGTAAGTCATATTTCTTCCAGTTTTCCGCACCATACCTCCCCCCCGTCCTTGCTCCATCTCCTTGCTCCCTCGTGCAAGCTCACAACCTTGGGCTACTCTACAATAGCAATCTCTGACGGCAACAGTTCATAACTACCACCACCTCGGCTGCTTTTATTGAACTTCTCAACATTTCGAAAATTGGTCCTTTTATTATTCACCACGCCACAAAAACTCTGTGTTCTACCCTCGTGCTTAGCAAAATAAATAGCACTCATGTCTACTTCTTGGCTTTCCTCTCTACTCCTTCTTCCCTGCTAGACAAAGTCCTTAAATTTGCTATTTGTACTCTCTAAAACCTACCCAGATTATCAGCCAGGTCTCCCTACTAACATCATGTTAGATGACTTTCAATGCACAACCTCTTCCTTTTGAAGTTCCTTCTAACTACAAAGTTATGATTGGTCTTGTTCCTCAGCACCTGGCTGACTGTATCGCTGTCTGCTCACCATCTCGTTCCCTCCCCTCCTCCTCTGCACTCACCGTCCCATGCCCTCCTTAGGCCTCCTTTCTCTTCCACTCTTTTGTACTACTCTCCCCGCTCCGTTCGAATCTGCTACCCATCACAATAAAAGCCATCCTGACTGAGGATCTCTTCACAGCTCATCTTAAACTTCACCTTTTTGCCAAAGAGGGAGCCCCCCACTTCCCTACCTGACAGCCCCACTCCCCTCCAGGGTTGCATAATAAATATGTTTGTATATTTGAATAGTACTCATCTTTCGTTTGCTGTACTTGCCAATCCCCAGGTTAATGTTACCCTTGTAAGACACCAGTTTTTTTGTTTGTTTCTTCCTGGTCTATACCCCACTTTGTTCACACCCTCATGAATCCTGTCAGTTTATCAACGGTGTGTCAACACTACTGAACTTATACCGTGTCGTGTGCTCACCATTTTAGAAAAAAAGGCTCTGGCAAAAGACACTAATCCTCTATGCCCAGCATTCTTGGATAACGCTGCTGCTTTTGACCGTGTGGACAGTGGTAGGCTATGACGATTAGTGCTCTTAGACAGTGCTGCAGTCCGAATTTCACTACAGGTAGTCCATGCACCATGTACACATTAGCTAAAGGTAGCAGTCCCTGTAAGCTATGGGATATATATTGGAGTGTTTTCTTTTGCACACTCGCGTTGAGTAGGCAGAAGCTTAAGCTTTTATGGAGTTCCTGAAATGCATTGTAAATAGCAGATGTGACTAATACCCATCATTATGTTACTAATTGTATTAACTTTACCCTGCCAGAATGTAAACATATATAAATTACACAAAGATCTCTGGAGATATGGAAATATGAGAACCTGGCCCAGGGGATCAGCCCGTTTCCTTGCTTCGATATCTCTGTCCTCTATGCACTGAGCCACTTTTTTTTTTTACAGCTTTAGCCCTACATGACTCGCACAGCGCATGCTTTTCATGCCTCTCCCTGCCTTTTATCTACCCACCCAAAGGCTTTCACTCAGTTCCTTCTCCCACCCATTGCCAAACTGTGGATGGGTTAAGGGCACCCTCGAGCACCTCTTGCCTTGTGATAAGCAACTCTTTTGCTACGCCCATGTAGGGGCATTTTTATGTCACTGTTAAGAAAAGGTTTTTTTAAAACTTGGGATTGCCCATTACCTGACAGCACCCCTTTTTTGCAATTTATCTTTCCCCAGGGGTCACCATACAAGTTCAGCTCTTTGGTCCTGAGGAAAGCGGCTACACCTACCTAACTGCCGAAACGTAAAGCCCTTGCGCTTTGATTGGTTTACGCAAGCAGACTGTGCTGCATCTGATTTACACAGGCGCGCTACGTAGACCCCTGAACTATACAAGTACCAATACCTTATACACGCATTAAAACTAGCTAACTCACAGTGGTCTATGAGTGCTACAATAGAACTGATATGCTATAGCTAGATGGTTTTCAGGATGTATTTTTTGCATTAAGATTTATTGGTAATTCTACCCATATCACATCTGAGATTGGTACCGGTTCTAACAGTTCTTACAGGATGTGATGACATTTTGTCCATGTGCTTTTGTACAGGGTTAAAGCTTTGTTTTTTTCAATGTTCTTTTTGTCACATGCATTTAAGGTTAATTTCATGTGTACAACAATTTGTGTATGTCTTCTCTGCCAGATTAACTTTATTTCACTGAATAGATGTGAATTTGATACACATTTTGGAGACACAACGCAGTGTGCCTTGCTCTGATAAGATACAGAACAAGTATAAGGATTTGCAAGATGTGTAAAATAATATTACCAAATGCTTACATTTATTCACATATACAGTGATTCAGCTCACTGCTAATAATCTTACGCTTTTCCAGTTGGGGCACCTTTGTTGTATTTAGATAAATGAAAAGGACATTAACGTTTAAAGTGCTTGTTGGGTTGTCGAGAAACCATGAGTTAAAGCACATTGTAGCAAGAATGAATAATGCAGAGATTGTGCGTGTGAGAGAAGCTGCGAAAGAAAATAACTGAGAAAGGAGGCGAATAACCAAAGTGGTCATACGAGGGTAAAGTCAAGGGTACATGCTCTCCTCGTACAGTTGAAAGTCTTTGACAAAATAACCTGAGGCATTATTAGCTCTGTGATGCTAATCAAGAACTGCAGATAACAGAAGGCCTGGGGAAAGGAGGCCGGTATAAACCTTTGAACTGTATCCAGTATTGTGGGTTGTGCGCAGGGATGCAGCCGTGAGAAAGAAGCTTGACAGTGAAAAGTAAATGTACTTGCTACAATATAACAGAATGGCCCAGCGAGACGTGATCGCCTATCGGAAGTCTCTATATCAAACTGGCAAGTGCATAAAAGCGAACGTGTGAAAGATTGCAAAGTAACAAGTGTGATGCTGGCGGTTTCAAGGCTCGCACCCAATCGAGGGAAACCAGAACTGCCTACTCTGCCTACTGCATTCTCTGGGCTCAGAAGGTCTGAGCCCAGAGGAGGGGGACCTGAGTGAACCGGTGAAGTGAAGCGAATATTTGTTTAAAAAGACATTAAGAATTTCTGAAAGCTATAAGCTAGTAGGACTGGTGAAGTTAAGTGAACTGTGATTTCAAGGCTAGAACCAGACGGAGGGATGCCAAGTGAAAGAAAGGGGAAGTGAATCCCGCATTTTTGATAAAGAAACTGAACAGTGGTGTAAAGACGAAGGTGAACCCAACAAAAGGTTATCACGAGAAAGCCCTGGACGAGGGGAATCCCGTATGGTGAGAGCTTGGGAAAAGCCTTGTGGTGCCAAGCAAAAGACATTGATTCGAGGGATCCTGCCTTTTCTGAAGAAACGGCTTTCTGATGCCTATAGACTCAAGGGGTGCTCACAGTCATGCCACTGTTCCGCCTTGTCCTGTGATGCAATGTGGGGAAGGGAGTGTATTAGTTCAGTAGTCCTGAACTACCGAAACCCATCTGGACATTTCAGTTTGCATTACACTCTTTTGTTATACATTGCGTTGTCCCACACCTTTTTGTTATATAGAGTAAGGATTTGGCAATAGGCTTTTTAGTATAGGCCATTTTGTTTTGCCACGGCACCACTAGGACAGTGTTTTCTTTATTTTGATGGTCATAGCTTGCTCCCACCTTAGATTCGGGTTTAGATTGGTCATTTTTCTCACCCATATTCTGTTCAATAAACACCCTTGGACTGTACTACTTGTGTCTGCCCTACCTCTGATAACCATGCCTTCCTTACATATGGTGTCAGCAGTGGAATGTGGCTCAATTGACACAAATTGGGGAACCCACCAAATAAGAGAACAACAGCATTTGAAACCCAATCCCTTGGCCAAAGTTATCAAATATAAACCCACTAAAATAATCCCATCCACCAACAAATCTTTTCTTCCTGCGTCAGAAGACTTGTACATCCTAGAGCAACCCAGGGGTGAGATGGGGCTCACCTTTCATCCTCTAACCCCACAAGCCCTTCCTCCTGTGAGGAAAGTGGTGGAGGGAAACATGTACCATCTATTTTGTCCCCGGGATTATATGGTGCCAGGTAGAGATAAGGTGGTTATCTCCGTAGACTTACGAGTCAACATTCCTGGTGGCCGGCACATATATTTTATACCCCACTAGAAGAGAAACATTGAGTTACTACTCCTGTTGTCCTATGGAGACCATTTGAAATGTGTCTCTTTGAATTTTTCTTCCACTCCCGGGAAACCCAACCGGGGTGAGACAATAAGGACACTGGTGTATGAAGTCTTAGAAACCTCCCTCTTCCCTCAGGACGTTTATAGGAAGATCCAACCCAACTCTTATTCTGCAACTAGGAAAATCCAAAAGGGATAATTTCTTCGGCCCCAGTGAGTCGAGATCTTCCAGTGCCTTTACAGAGACACCCACATTCCATCTTGGGTTACAACTAAGGCAAAACAAGAGCCAGGACCTTACCTTCATGATGTATCCCCAGGGCTTACAAAACCCTATGCCATCTGAAAGGGATAACTTTATGTGTGACCCCATTCTATCTCCTGCGACATAAAATATTTTTTTTGGGATAGGTTAAATTCCTTAGAGGAAAGAGAGGAAGATGTCTCAAAGCAGTATTCTCTAGATCAAGAAAAACATGGGCCCTCCTTCCCCGGGATACCATTCAAAGAGTCACCAGAAATAGAACCTTCTAGTGATTCTAAAGGGAGCAAACTCAAACTAGACCCAAGACTGGTACTAAAGCACCCTCTCCCCTCAGAAACATCTTTTTGGGAAGAAGAAAGGACAGAGGATGATTCTCCAATAAAATCTATTAAAATTCTCTGTGCCCAAATAGACCCATCAGATCAAGGGGAGCGGGCACTGGTCAGTCCTGAGTTTTAACCCTGTCTTTCCTGTAGAAATGTTGGCCACAAGACTTAAGATTGTCCTCTTAATACACTCCCTCCTCCTAACACCTTATCCCAAATTTTGATTGGAAGGATGGAATAAAACTATCATTCACCAGAATACCATCTACACAACCCCATGAAACACCAGGGAAAAGGAGAGAGAAAGTTAAAAACTTCAATCCCAGACCCAAGGGGAACTCCCAGATAGGTGTAGTGGAAGAAACTCCCAGGGAAGACCATAAACAGATCTGTGCATCCTATAAGAATGACACAGACTGTTGGGGAAGGGTATGTGAAAAACCCAAGGGATTTTCACTGTACAGAACCTCGGGGAGCATGGTTAGGGCACCTGACAGTGAAACACGGTATCCCATTTCCTTTGAGACCTCTTCCCCATCCTACTGTGTCATACTTACTGACCTTCTAACTCCCCCCCTGTCAGTGTAAACACTGAGACGAAGAAGAGGGAAACTGGGAGGATGAAGATTTCCAACAGGGAACATACTCAGACATAGAAAACAGACTCTCCCCTTTATCTAGCATACTGTCCCAGTAAGGAGGCCAGGCTAAGTCAGGCCTCCCTCTTCAACTACTCACACCTGACTTCACTTGACTCTCCTGATGTGTCCTGCATGACCCCCATGGAGACAGTTAACTCAGTGTGACGAGGAGGCTCGTCACACCTGGGGGGAACCAGGGAACTTGTCGTGATTTGGCGACTGTGTGAAAGAAAATAAAGAAGAGTTACAACCTGTTAACAGAGGCTCTGTGTCCCTCATTTCCAACGTGGCATGCTCAGGGGCCTAGAAGCCCATTTTGAGATATAGCACACAGCAGGACAAGATAACTGGTGACGAGGATGGGATTCCTGCACCCCATTTGAAAGGAAAAAAAAGGAGAAGAGAATAATCAAGCATCAAGAAGACCAAAACCCTGCTGAACACCTTACCCACTTCAGCAATAGTGAGCAGCAGAGAAGCGCCTGCCTACAGCACGATGTCTGAGGATGGAGAGACAGTCAGAGGCAGTCAAGTGACGCATCTGAGGAGGAATGGCCCAGTGCCGTTGCCTTCTGGCGACCAGGCCCATTGGACATCAGTGATCAACAAACCCTAGGACAAAGATTGGAAAGATGGCTACGAAGTTTTGAAAACTACATGGCTGCGTATGACGAAAAGGCCCCTGACAAGTTTGCCAGAAGATTACTCATTAATCTGACTGGGGACGAAGTTGAAGATCTCATACCCACATTCCTGCCTGAAGAGGTCAAGACGTATGAATGACTTAAAGAGGCATTGTGCACGTACTTCAACCCCCAGCGTAACATAGACTGCGAGAGACACACATTCAACACATTCTGTCAAGTCACGGGTGAGTCCATGGATGCCTTTGCAACTCGACTGCGCAAGTTGGTGGCCCATTGTGACTTTCATAAATTCTCGAATAAGGAGGACATTCGACTAAAGATCATCGGAAGCTGTTTGTGGTCTGCATTCAGGAAAAAGCTACTTCAGGAACCGCTTCCTCTAGCCACCATTCTCCAGATGGCACGGACATAAGCGAGAGCAGACTCACAGGCCACGCAGAAAGAGACTGGAAAAGGACAGGTGGAAGAGCATGCGTACTATGTCAGTCAAGGCGGGAGAAGTGGCGGCAGTAGTCAAGCCCCGATAAGAAGATATGGCACTGATGGAAAGCGTTACAGGTGTGGCCTGCCTTTTCCACATGAAGAAGGAGCGTAGTGATCTGCAATTGGACACAGGTGCACCAATTGCGGACGTGAAAACTACACAGCAAGGAAGTGGTCTTGGCGGGGCAAGACAGGAGTATCAGTTGCACACCCCATACCGCAGAAGAAACACCAATGCGAGAAGTGACCTGGTCAGTCACGTTCGGCAAATGACTGGACAGTCGCAATCTCCTCCGACAGAGCGAGATTGAGACCCACATGAACACGCATACATGATGAGTGACATAGTGACTGCCCCAGACGGAGATGTCGACATCTAAGTGGGTCAGCACCCCGCAAAGTTGGTCATAGATACAGGGCCACGCTAAACATCATGTGCATCTCTGAGTTTTGCAAGATGACACACCCACCAGAGTTAGAACCATCCGAGCTGAAGATATTCCAGTGGGCCGCTCGAGGTCCAGTTCAGAATCATGGGAAGCTCTCAACGCTCTTAAACTACAAAGGGAGAAGAGCCATGGCAGAATTGTACATTCTTCAAGGGGAAGTGCCGGGAAGCAATCTATTAGGTCGACCAACGGCCCTTGAAATGAAGATTGCAGCCGTGACATACTCCATGCGGCACAAAGTGTCAGTAGTGCAACAATTCCTAGAGTAAGTCAAAGGACTGGGGTGTTTGAAAGGAGACCCAGTCACTCTACACATAGATGAGTCGATAACTCCTGTGGCACATGTTAAGGAGAATTCTCATAATTGGTTGATTTCCCTTACCTACTGAGTCCCTCAGCAGGTTTGCTGGATTTCTAGGATTTTTTTTTCACCTGGTAAGACTGTGAGCCTTTTTTCCCACTCTCACATGTGTTTTGCTATGTGTGTTTCTACTTTTTGTGTAATCATGGGCACTGGAGCACCATATTTTTCATGTGTGTTACACAGCACCTTCAGTGCAGTGACACAGGGTTGTCTTTTAGACTTCCCACCGACTCCATTTTCTGGGGCTGACTACAGTCCCCCAGAAAAGGGTAAAGATGCCATTAACTTTAGTCACTTTAATTCACAGACCCAGTACACCCCATCTTCCATGGAGCATTTAAAAGGGTTAATTCTTATCCCTTTTTGTCTGTGCCTCTTGGGTCATTGTTTCGCTCCCTTTACATTAAGACTTGGCTAGTGGCAGTGGTATCTACCCTAACTTTCCCACCGCAATTATCTTATATAAACGTTGTAATGTTTGAGGCTATTATATTAGCCTCAAACATAAACCCGGTTGACCAAACACATTTTATTTTTGCCTCCGGCAAGGTTTATTCGCCATTTCTTTTTCTTAAAGTCTTTCTCGTGTTTTACTCTACGTGCCAAAGCAGGTTTGGTCCCTTTGTTCATTGCGTTTTCGCAGGCTTCCACAAAGAAATCCTCATTTAGGCGCCTGAGAGTCTTGAAGGCAGGATGTGAGGGAGGGGTTTCAGGACCCCTGCCATGGGTTACCTTGGTAACCCAAGTTGCACTCCTGTCTGATTGGCTAAGGGCACTGGACTTGCCAGGCTAGCCACCCTGCTATGTGATTGACAGCCAGGCTCTATGAATGGGGGAAAACTGCATAAAAAGCAGGTCTCTGGGACTGGAAGAGCAGAGTCGCCACTGGAACGAAAGAACCAATGAGGAACTGGAAGAAGAGGACCCCTACAACGACTGAACCGCCCGGTGAAGCCCTGCTGCAGGTCCGAATCTCCAGAATCCGACGACAGAGAAGATCCTCCAGGAAACTTCTTCCCTTGAGCTGGTGGGACCAACCAGTTCACCCAAACTGCAAGCCAGGGCCCCTCCTCTGGTCGAATTCGCTGTACAGAGCTACAGTGGGCAGGATAGCCAGGAAGGTCGGACCCTGCTTGGGTTTTAAGGAGCGCACCTTTTATTTGTTGCTTTGCTCTGCTGCTGGATTCTTCCCTGGGTAGTGCAGGACCCTCCAGTCTTCCTACTTCTGATCAGTCCGACAGTCACTCCAGGAACTGTGAGCCTGCAGGAACTACCAGGAACTTCTGCCTCAGCTACGGCTCTCTCTCCGTTTTAAGGTACTGTGCAAATCCGGTTGTGCGTTTCGTTCAGCCGCGGTGAAAGTGTTTGAAATCTTTCTCCAATCTGAGGGCTTGTCTTTCTCCTCTATTTGAACTAACTTTTCTACCAACCAACCTCGTACGGAAACCGTGTCACGAACTTTACTGCAAACTACCCTGAACTGTATTATCTTGAGCAAAAGAGTTTTGAACCACTGACTTTGGCCCTAAGCCTTTTCTATCCGATTTCATCATTGTAGTCTCTCTTGTTCGCTTGCCCTGAGTACTTACCTGTTGGTGTGGATCCATTTCTGTTAACTTTTGCCTTTCCCTCCCTTTTAAATTGCTGGAGTGCCATTTTGCGAGCTTAACTTGTCTGGAATTTAAGGGAAGTGGTGTGGTGTATTAAGAGTGTGATTTTTAGGCTGCTTATAATAGTGTAATGTTATACAACTGAAGAGTGAAATAAATGTATATTCTTTTACTCGAACACCTTCAGTCAGTGTTTGCCTGAATCATAGTAATTGCTGTCCTTTGTGTAACTATTTGATACTGCTAACTTACTTTTGAGATACGTCTGGCTGCTCTGCTACTGCTACCACTTTAACTGTGTAGTACAGGCTTGTATCAAAGGTGAAATTGTACTGTCACTTGTAGTCTTAATTGTGTGTGGTGTTCTATAATTCTGCCTAACAGCACAACACCCCTGGCGGATACCCATCCACCTGCCGCTGCAAGTAGAGAAAGAGATCCAGAGTCTGTTGAAGGAAGACATCACAGAACAAGCTCGGGGCCCCACCCGATGGGTCTCGCATGTAGTAGCGGTATCCAAGCAAAGATCTTTTGATAAGATCAGGCTCTGTGTGGACATGCGCCAGGCTAACAAGGCAATTCAACGAGAAAGGCACCCCGGCATGCATCTGGATGACATGATTGGCATGCTAAACAGAGCCAAGATATTCACAAAAAGCGACCGCTACAAGGGGTAGTATCAGATCCAGCTAGATGAGCAGTCGGGGTACATAACCACATTTGCAACGCAGGAAGTCCTGTTTAGAGATAAGAGGTTGAGCTTTGGGATATCGTCAGCTGCTGCGATCTTCCAAGAGGGCATCCGGAAGGTCATTTGGCACATGAAGAACTGCTTAAACTATAACAACATCCTGGTTTTCGGAGCAGACTTCAAACAACATGACGAGGCACTACACCAGGTATGCCTAGCTCTCTCTCAGGTGGAGCTGACGCTGAATGGAGAGAAGTGTGCACTCCACAAAAGAAACCGCAAGCTCTTTGGACACATGTTCCCACATGAGGGAATGAACCCTGACCCGGGAAATGTTGCAGCGATCGAAAACATTTTGCCCCCGCAAGATGTGAGTGACATAAAATCATTTCTGGGGATGGTGAGCTACTCCAGCAGGTACTTGAGAGATTTTGCCACCACTAGTGCACCGCTGAGAGAACTCACCAAGCAAGGGAACATCTTTCAATGGGACCAAGCCTGCAAGAGGGCCTTCAGCCGAATCAAGAGAGACATTGGGTCAGCTGAGTGTATGGCCTACTTCGACCCGGCAAAGTGCACTGAGCTGATGGTAGATGCAAGCCCGGTCGGCCTGGGTGCCATCCTAGCACAGCATAGGTCTGGCAGACTGCCCAAGGGCCATTGTCGCCTATGCATCCAAGAATCTGATGGACGCAGAAAAGAAATACTCAGTTGGAAAAGGAGGGGCTGGCAGTCGTCTGGGCGTGTGAGCACTTCCAGATGTTCCTCCTGGGAAAACCATTTATGGTGGTGACCGAACATCAGCCACTGGTCGCAATCTACAGAAACCCGCAGAGCAAAATGCCCCAAAGGATTGAAAGGTGGGGACTAAAAGTACAAGACTTCAATTTCACTATCATGCACAAGCCGGGCAGGGAATACACACCGGCAGATTTCTTGTCAAGGCACCCGTTTGTAAAACATGATCCCGAGTCATCCATGGCGGAGGAATACATAAACTTGCTCGCTCAGCGGGGGCCACCGAAGCCACTCATTACGAGCGAGGTGAGAAACCACAGCATGAGTGATTGAATGTTGCAGAAAGTGAAAGAACTTATGTCGCAAAGGTGGAGAGACTGTGTTAGAACACATATATAGAGACCAAGATGGTGTGCAGCGAGAAATGGTGGCCTTTAAGCAAGTGAAAGATGAGTTATCGGTCACTGCGGAAGGTCTCATGATGGAAGGAGAATCGTTATACCCATGGACCTCCAACAGCAAGTGGTGGACCTGGCCCATGAAGGGCATTGTGGCATAGTTGCCACCACACGACAAATATGAGACACAATGTGGCTCACAGGGATTGACTCCTTGGTGGAAGACACCATGAAAGGCTTCCATATATGCCAGTGCACATCGAAGCCCAGTAAGCCCGAGCCACTCAGGAGGTTTGAGCTGCCTGAGGTGCCATGGACACATGTCGCGATCGACTTCTTTGGGCCGTTCAGTGGAGGGAAATACTAGATGGTGGTCAGGGATGAATCCTGCTGGTACAATTGATCTCATCCACCGCAGCCAGCACTGTCATCCCTGAGCTGGACATCATATTCTCAGTGTGGGGCATTCCTAAGGTGCTCAAGTCAGACAACGGGCCTCTGTTCAACGGTGGGGAGTTTACCCAATTCATGAGTCACATTGGCATACGTCAGAAAAATTAAACCCCTGTGGCCACAAGCCAACAGGATGATAGAAAAGTTAATGGGAAGTTTGGAAAAGGTGCTGCAACAAAATGCATTGAGTCCGAGGTCACTGAACCAAGCACCATGTAGCATGCTCCAGGATTATTGGAACTCACCACATGGAACAACAGGAAAGTGCCAATCGGAACTTGTGTTATTCAGAGAAAGGTGAAGACAAGATTGCCCCACAGCTGGGATTTCCGAGAACAGACCTGAAGATACTTCAGAAGGATGACTCAGCAAAGAAACAGGAGATGAAGAGGTAGCTGGACGAAAAAAGGGGAGCAAAGTGGTCGACGCTGGTCACGGGAGACAAGGTTCTCATGCGTCGGAAGCAAGAACGGAAGTCAGAGTCCAGTTTTGATCCTAATCCCGGCGTCATCACGCAGATCTAAGGGTCTATGGTGACTGGCCGGTCCCCGGGACGAGTGATTACACGAACGTGTTACAATTCAGACTCTACCGAGAAGGGGAGAAAGGGTGCGAGGAAGAGGAGAATGCCAATTGAAGGTGCTCCAGGGGGGTCGAGGTAGGAGAATGTGGCCTCACCAGAGATGGGGCAGCTTGTAGACGTGTTAATGAGGCCCAAGCGATGCATCACAAGACCTGTAAGACTCATAGAAGGGATGTGAAGCCACCTGTGAGTAAAGGTTTTTCTGTTTGCCGAGAGGGGGAGATGTTGTGTCCTGCATGACCTGCATGCAGACAGTTAACTCTGTGTGACGAGGAGGCCCGTCACACCCAGGGGAACCAATGAGATGTGCCCATGCTCGCGCATCCGCCCCAGGAATTTGTCGCGATTTGGCAGCAGTGTGAAAGAAAATAAAGAAGAGTTACAACCTGTTAACAGAGGCTCTGAGTCCCTCATTACCAGTGAGGCGCACACAGGTGTCTAGAAACCCATTTTGAGATATAGCACACAGCAGAACAAGATCTCTCCCAGGCAGTATAAAAGGTGGAGAAGGAAAGCACACTTAGAGCGAGCTGGGGATGCTGGAAGGTGTTGAGACGGCAGAGGAAGATCAGTTGAGCTGCAGAGACCCTGGGAGACCTGGAGGAGGAGGAACCCACCACACTGGACCTTTGAATGCAGGAGAGGCTGTAGTGACGGGAGAGACCTGTACCTCAAGAAGGCAAAACCAGATGCAGCTGGGGTCTCCTGGCGGTGCCACGCCAGCGCTCCTCCCCTTGGCCAAGCAGGTAAGTCCAGGTCTCTGAGGGGCAGGCAAGGAGACCTGTCCTCAAAACCTATCCCCATTGAATCTCCTGCAGCTCCCAAAGCCAGAGAATGCTGTTTTGGGGAGCTGTGAAGTAAGAACAAAAGCCAACCAGGTGCCTTCTGGGACACGAAGTCCTAAACCATTGGGACTTTTTGTAAATTGATGAAACCCCCCTTGCAAAGGGCAGAAGAGTCTGAGTCCGGCCAAGGGGGACCTTCAAAAATCTTTGTGAACTTTGAGAGGGGTCCGAACCCGACGGAGGGAGACCCTAAAAGGAGCAAGGCAAAAAGGGAAACCGAAGCGAGTGAGACCAGCAGAACGGAAGGGCCGGAGAGCCCGGGAAGGAGACGCACCGATGGAAGCAGAGCATATGGGAACAGGAGGTGAATGAAAGGCTGTGGTCCTACCAGCTGCAAGAGGATAGTTGCTGCAGAATCCCAAAGGGGCAACTCCCTGTTACTGCAGAAGGTCACGGTGGTACCTTCTTCATGTGCGGTGTGAGGACTTGAAAGGAGGCTAGCCACGCTGAGCCAAAAGCCTTGACTTAACAGAAGGTCTTGATAAACTGATTCAGCCACTGCCGGGGAGTGAAAAGGGAGACCGGCTTGTGTTGATAAATGGAAAGGACATTAACGTTTAACGTGCTCATTGGGTTGTCGAGAAACCTCGAGCGAAAGCACATTTTAGCAAGAATGAAGAAGGCCTAAATTGTGCGTGTGAGCGAGGCCGTGAAAGAAAATAACTGAGAAAGGAGACGAATAATCAAAGTGGTCATACAAAGGTAAAGTCAAGAGTACAAGGCCAACTCGCACAGTCAAAAGTCTTTGACAAAATAACCTGAGACATTATTAGCCCTGTGATGCAAACTAAGGACTGCAGATACCAGAAGGCCTCAGGAAAGGATGCCGGTATAAACCTTTGAACTGTATCCAGTATTGTGAGTTGCACGCATGACGGCAGCCGTGAGAGTAGCTTGATTGTGAAAAGTAAACATACTTGCTACAATATAACAGAGTGGCCTGGCGAGAAGTGATCGCCTATCGGAAGTCTCTATATCGAACTGGCAAGTACATGAAAGCGAAAGCGTGAAAGATTGCAAAGTCACAAGTGTGATGCTGCGGTTTGACGGCTTGCGCCCGATCAAGGGAAGCCATAACTGCCTACAGGGGAAGGTCTGAGCCTGGAGGAGGGGGACCTGAGTGAACAGGTGAAAGTGAAGCGAATAGTTTAAAAATACATTAGAGGAATAGTGCGTTCAAATAAATGTATTAAAGATGGCCAATAATCAAAAACTTATATTAAACTTATTTTAAAAGAAAGTTCCTATGTAAACGTTTGAGCAAACGAGGCTCAAAGTGTTTACATGGGAGCATCCATTTTGTGATTTCTAGCAGCCACCTCTGTTCATGTTAAGCTCTGCTCTGGCGGCACTAATCAAGCCAGAGCAGAGCTGAACATGGAGAGCAGGCTGCCTTCACTTTCATTTTAAGGTTTCGGTGCTCCCCAAGCCCAGGGAAGCACAGAAAACTTAAAATGAAAGGCAGAGCAATTATAAATACTTCACCAGCTTTAGTTATAATTGCTGTGGTTTTCTTTTTAAGTTTCCCGGGCTCCCCCGGGCCGGAGGAGCCCGGAAAACTTAAAAAGAAAACCACAGTATTTATAAATACAACAAAGTTGTATTTATAAATACAGCTTCTTTTGCTTTGAGTCTCCCAGGCTCCCCCAGGTCGGGGGAGCCGGGGAGACTCAAAGCGAAAGCCGCTGCAGTCATAAATACAACGTGGTTGTATTTATATTTGCTGTGGTTTTCTTTTTAAGTTTGCCGGGGTCCTTTGGCCCGGGGAGTCCGAGAAACTTCGAAAAAAAAACCAGCAATCATAATTATAATTACAACCCGGTTGCATTTATAATTGCAGTGATTTGTTAGGAAAAACAAAATAAACTCTTACCTGCATGCAGTCTTCCTGCCTGCATTCGCTGCTCTCCGGCAATAATTAAGCAAAAGCCACCTACTGGTAGCTTTTGTTTATTACAGCTGGCTAGATTTTTCTTCATTAGTGCCGCAAGGGCAGAGCTTAACAGAAGGACAGGAGGCTCATCCATTTCACAAAATGGATGCCTCCTAGTGCTTGAAATTTTCGAGTTTGAGCCTTCATTTGCTCAAAACTTTACATAGGAACTTTGTTTAAAAATATTTTTTATATATATTTTTGATTACGGGCCATCTTTTTAGCCAATATAATTTTTGAGTGAACTATCCCTTTAAGAGTTTCTGAAAGCTAAAAGCTAGTAGGACTGGTGAAGTTAAGTGAACTGTGATTTCAAGGCTACAGTTAACCCGACGGAGGGATGTCAAGTGAAAGCAAGGGAAAGGGAATCCCGCATTTTTGATAAAGTAACTGAACAGTGGTGTAAAGACGAATGCGAACCCAACAAAGGGGTATCACGAGAAAGCCGTGGACGAGGGCAATCCCGTATGGTGAGAGCTTGGGAAAAACCTTGTGATGCCAAGCAAAAGATGGTGATTCGATGGATCATGCCTTTTCTGAAGAAACTGCTTTCTGATGCCTATTGACTCAAGGGGTGCTCACAGTCATGCCACTGTTCCACCTGGTCCCGTAATGCATCATGGGGAAAGGAATGTATTAGTTCAGCAGTCCTGAACTTCTGAAACCCTTCTGGACATTTTGTCACAGTTTGCATTACACTCTTTTGTTATACATTTAATTGTTCCACACCCTTTGGTTATATAGAGTAAGGATTTGGCAATAGTTTTATTAGTATAGGGCATTTTGTTTTCACATGACGCCACTAGAACAGAGTTTTCTTTATTTTGATGGTCTTAGCTTGCTTCCTTAGTAAATTTAGGTTAGATTAGGCATTTCTCTCACCCATATACTGTTCAATAAACACCCTTGGATTGTAAAACTTGTGTCTGTCGTACTTCTGATAACCATGCCTTCCTTACATCACATAGGACATCACCAATCTGTAGACGTCCTGACAGAAAAGGCCTCATTACAACCCTGGCGTTAAGGGGTTAGCGGCGCTGTAAAAGGCTCCAGCGCCGTTAAACCCTTAACGCCCGATTCACACTTTAACGCCTGCTTTTTGCAGGCGTTAAAGTCCAACCCGCTAAGGGACCTTGGTGCTAATTACGGCACCATAATTTACGGTGCCGTAATTAGCGCCTTCCCCATTCCCATTGAACCCTATTGGCCAAAAATGGGAATGTGGAAGGGGCCATGGTGAATGGGGATTTACCGCCCCGCCAACCTTGGAATGGGGCGGTAAATCCGCCATCCACCATGGCGGAATCCGGCATGGACCATGGTGCTAATAGCACCATGGTCCAACGCCAGGGTTGTAATGAGGCCCAAAAAGTGTACTAGGGGTTGCATTTAGGGTATTGCAGCCAACATATGGAGGAGGACAGATAGGCCTCTCATGAACTATGCCATGTTTTAGAAGATGTATTCATCCTAAGATAAACTGTCTGCTGAAGTTCTGTTCAGAAGGCAGCATTTTAATATACATTACCATAGTCAGTAGCTATGGAACATACAAGTAGAGCGTAGCTTATATGGTATACTCAGTCGGTAGAATGATATGACCAAGCCTATCAGTACTCTGAGTAAGGTTAAACTTGGAGTCAAAGGTAACTATAAATGAAGCACTATGCATGTTTATGGCTATGGAGGCTATATGTGCAGCACTTGTGCATATAAATCTGATCCACACTCAACTAACATCTCGTAAGGGGGAAACCATTATTATGAGCAGAGCATGATCCAATGATAAGTTGTCTAAGGTCTTTGCAAAGTATTTTTCAAGTGTCACCATGTATATGCACTGTATTTGGTGATGTCGTTGATGATGCCATTTGTGATGCTGTGTGTGTCGGATATAAATGAAATGAAATTATATTTTATTTATATTGCACTCGTACACAAGTGTTTCAGAGCGCGACCAGACAAAAGGGGGGGGGGGAACACGGGAGAACAAAATAAAACAGCGATTTTACTAGTCCCAGTGACATTAAGAAAGCGCAACTGCATGGAAAAAGGAAAAGGTGGGAAGTGCATGGAGGGGGGGGAGTGGAAAGTGCGGGAACAGGAGAGAAAACAATAAATACTAAATAAAATAAATAAAGGCAATAAACATGGTAGTGCGACCAGCAAGTGGCAGGTGATAGTTTAGTCAGATAAGGTATATCTCAAGTGCAGTAGAAAAGTGGCAGGGGGACTGTATGGGTACAGATACAGAAACCCAGTGCAAGGGGTGGCCCGGAGCCAGTGCAGGAGGGTGCCAGTGTGAAGCAGGTACCTGGGCATGAAAGACAGAGGGTGGCCAGGTGCACGATGCCAAAGAGAGAAAACTGATCAACAGGGGAGAAGGGGGGCAAAGGCAGAGGCAAAGAGGAAGGACTTGAGGTGCTTCCAGAACCAGAGATGGTTCTCCTCAAGTTTCAAGGTGGGCGGAAGCCTGTTCCAAAGAGAGGCCTCATCCAAAGACAGAGATCTACCCCCAGCTCGTTTCTTTGCAAAACGACTAACCCTGAGGGAGTTAAAAGTAGAGGAGCAAAGAGCTCGGAGGGGGAGGTATTTACGGCAGGAAAGTTGAAGGTATTTTGGACCCAGGCTCCAGAAAGGCTTGTGGACAATGCAGAGGGTTTTAACTGTAATTCTTGCATCCACTGGGAGCCAATGAAGGGATTTCAGGGCTGGAGAGATACAATCCCAGGGCTTGAGGCCAAGGACAAGTCTTGCAGTCCTGTTCTGGCGACGCATTGTGTATTGTTGCAAAATGTACAGAAGTAGGCGGATTTCTATGATTTATAGATATTGCCCTGCAGCAATAACATCTCTTTAACAATGTTTTGTCTTTAAATTTCACAGGTTTTTATGAGAGCAACCTATTCATAACACCACCTTAATCGCAACACATACATATTTGTGTGTGTTTGTATTTAACAATATTTTTCTTTGCCAGCTGTGAAAGCTGTTTATGTATTCATAAGGTCTGTTTTTATTAAGAGTAGTCTTTTGTCTAACAATGTTTAATAATTTTAAATTGCTTTGGTGGGGTTATATTGTAATTGCTTAGTGGGATTTGGGGTTTTATTGTCTGAGATCTAATTGACATTTTTTCTCTTTTTAATAAGTGTGTTTGTATTAGTTATTGTGTTTTGTTATGATCTTTTATGGTGATTCTGCTGAAATAAAGATAATTAAAACATTTTCAATAATCTATGCACGCTGAAAATCTTGTTAGAAGATGAGAACATCTTTTAAATAATGAAATGGAATATTACTTCAAAATCTATTATTAAACATATTTGTTTAATAATATGGAGGGTCAGCAGGACGCAGACACTCTGACGACATGTTCCAAATATTTTATTAAAGAAATAAAAATAAGGCCTATCTTTCCCTATTGCTATGGGATGTTCCCTGCCTATATATCTAACTAGCGTGCTCGTCAGTCATCTGTGAATTTTCCGTGAATTTTCAAAGGATTACGTCTGCTGTCCAAAACTAATCTAACAGGTCCAACCACTCTTCTAAATAAACTAAGGTTAGGAGAATGTCTCCCTTCTCTTGAGGATACCTCTTGTATCAGTCTCTGGGTTTCATGTTAATAGGTCATCTTTAGTCTCTAGTTACTTGCTCTATCCGTTCATGCAGTTCTCTCATGGGATTATTAGCTTTTCTCTCTTCCTGAAGAATATCTTTCTTTGATCCTTTTTAATGGACTCAGAACAACACAGAGATGTACAATGTCTTCTATACTTCTGGCCTTCTAGACTAATGTGGTTCACCTTAGTCTGACATATTCTGTCTTGTATATTTACTTTGGTGTTTTCTCTATTCTTCCATTCATAACATTCTTTTTCTCTTATGCTCCCTTCTTTCTGTGTTAAAGGCTTGAATACTTTCCCCTTTCCCCAGGGTAGTGATATCAGAAGTTGCTTTCTCTCCCTCCACGGACTTCAATCCTTCTCTTTCTTTTATAAAGGAATTTAAGTTCATCAGTTTTGTATTCAACATTTCGGTACTTGTACTGGGACAAGTTTCTTGAACTGTATAATGATTCCCTTTTGGCCTCCCGGTCTTTCCTTTCTCCCCGTTACCTTGAACAAGGTAGGGGGAACGTCTCCATGCTCCATGCCAGTCTGGGAGCTTGTCTCTCACTCTTCATTGCAATTGGCTTACTCTTGCCGGTGCCCTCTTTCTGGGATTCTCGCTCGTTCCCGCTGCATCCTGATGTTTCCTCGGATAACCAGGTCGATTGCCGTTTGGTTCTCAGGATGGTATCGTCATTGGTTTGTGGGCAGCTTGCCCACCACGTATCACTCATGGTCACACCACAACCTTGTTTTGGGCTCCAGTCCTCTCTGCTTCTCACATCTGGGATACACCGTGTCTGTGGCTTCTTTGCTTTCCGTCCAGCACAAGCTTGAATGTTGCATGCTCCAAGACTCGCTTCTTCATTGCCTCTTTCAAGTGTTACGCAGAAAGCGGCCCTCCCTTGTCTGTGTACGTGTGCCTCTCTCTACACATTGTTCAGCATGTACTCGCTATTCAATGAACTTGTCTCAGTTGATTGGAGACTTGTATTTAAAGGGATGCATTCATTTTTTTCTTGATAATGGTATAGATGTACTTTTTCTTCACCCAAGTCTTGGGACTTGTAAGTCCTTGATCATCCCAAGTATGCCATTGTGTGTAACGGTTTCCTTGTCCCTTAAGGGGGAGTCTCGGACAGTGAAGTTCCACTTGCCTCGACCCCTAGGGATGGTGTTGCAGACTGGGCTCACCTTCATAGCTTCCCAACTACTTTTTGATTTCTGCGTAACTTACGCTTTAACACTTTTTGTTTAGTAAAGTGTACATTATTTTAAAATTCAATATTCACTAAACCAAACACTGCAATCAGGTGGCAGAGTTTCCACTGTGCACAAATTCAGTATAAGTTCCTCCTGATTCAAAAAGGAAGCACTCTTATAGCACAAATTAGGCTATCTAACCCCTGCCTGCAGACAGTACCCTATTCAAGCAAATCAGGAAGTAAAATAACAGTCCTAAAATGGCAAAAACCTTCCTCTCACTGTGAAGGGTCAGGAATGAAACTCGGACACAGGCGATTCATGATTTTGTCCATAAACATTTATTACATGAAAATGGGTGTGGAAAATGCCACTCTATCTAAGTTAAGCTCTAAAGGTATTTTCCCTACCTAAAACAAAACTAATGGGTCGGTAATTTGTCAAGCTGCCCAAAGTAAACTGTCTTGTGTCCAAAGTACTATTCTGGCCCTCACATTTAAAAAATCAACTATAAGGCGAAAAGGGAAATGTCTTTGCCCTTGGAAGATGTACAAATGTTCATAGAGGAAAATACATAACTCCAACTCAAAAGTTCCAGGAGAATAAAGTTTGCAACTCCAGTGGGTGGTCCTCTTCCCCAGGATTTCTATTCACTGAACTTAATAATAGTTTAAGGTCCTTTAGATCAAATAGATTTACTATATAAAACAGCTTGGCTGACAGTCTGATTCTTGATAGACTACCTGGTGTGCTCCCCCACCAGGTTTCTTCTTGCTCCTTGATATCTCTCATTCACACTCTCCAATAACTTCCTGATATATCCTTTTCAGGACTTTCTCATGCAGTGTATTTTACAAATTTTTCTAATTTGATTTTAACCCGGTATACACTTCTGACGTTTTTATTTCATATGCAATTATTTCTTTTCATCATCTACAAACATTTATGACTTGCAATGCCTGGTATACTCTACTGCCAGGGCTTTCTAATATGCATACTTATGCACCTTTGATCTACTTGGTGTACTCTCCTGCCAGGGCTTTTCCTAAATGTAAACACTTGTTCTCTTGTGAAAAACACTTACAACTTGAAATGCCTGGTGAACTCTTCTGCCAGGACTATTCTTAAATGCAAACACTTCTTCTCATACACAAAACACTTGTGACTTGAAATGCCCAATATACTCTCCTGCCAGGGCTTTCTCTTATGCGTATTGCACACACTTGCAAACGTAACAAGTTCTTATCTTTGTTCTGCTTTGTTTCTTTAAGTAATATGGTGCTTTTCGTTCTTTCACATTTACTTCAATTCGCTTTTGGTCCTGTTACTGAAATGCTCGGTGTCCCCTCTTCACTCAGGTGGACTCACCGATATGTTGTAGGGGGAAGGGCTTCTCACGAGGTAAACCTACAGTGGCTCGTTGGCATCCTGCTTCCTTTCTTCAGGTTTGCCGCCTCGCCTACGTGGTTCCTGTCCTTCCCATGGCTCTTGCTTGCCTATTCTATGCTCCCCTGGGCTCCAACAACGCAGATGCTGCCGTTCGGTACAGCTGAATGCCAGGAGGCTGTCCTCCTTTCTTTGGCATTCCCATGGCATACGAGTGCTGCAGTCTGCCTCTCTCGGTTTGTCCAGTGAGCCGGTTGGCTCCATGGACCTTGTATGCTCCCAGTAGTCCCTCGGTCAGCACTGAGCGGTCTCAACCTCTTCAGCCAGCTCCTCTCTGTCAGCTGGCTTTGCTGTTTAAATGTCTGCCAGCTTGTATGAGCTCACAACAACTAGAGCGCTGTTTACGCTCGGGCCTTAACTGATCTTCACAACTTGGCTCAGCTTCCTCGTGGCAGTACTTCTATCCTTGGAAGAAGGGAAGTCAGTTTCTAATAACTTATAAGCAGAGTCCGAGAATGTACTCTCATTAGTTTTAAATGTCCAGTTTGATGACTTATATGCAGAACTGGAAGAGGTATTTTCAATAGTTTGGGAAAATTGAAGAGAAGCCCTTCAACGCTCACACCAGAATAAATACAACCCACTAGGGAAAAAGGCCCAGCACACCTCTTGCAAGGAAAACAAAGTGTATTTCCCAAAAAAAACAAATATGCGCCAGCAAAGGACTCTGCTGCCACGGAGCGCTCTGACAAAATCAACATGGATGATAGTTTATAAATGTGAAAAGCATCACAGCTGATGTATATTACATAGGTTACAGATCCACATAGCTGGTTGGTGCGACCCTATACAGAGGCGGCCTCTCCACATGGGATGCCATGTCATTGGTCCCAGCCTCTCCTGCAAATCTTCTTCCACGTGGGGTTCTTCCTCTCACGTCATCGGGCTCGCAGTCCCTAATTTCCAATTAAAAGCACAAATGATAGCATGCCCTTTCTGTGGCCTAATGTGCACCTGGTACTGCAGACATGGACGCAGAGAATACTTTTGACGTCACCCCATCCCGATCCAAATTGCGTCAGCGCGGTTCCAATTTTTCCCAACCCAGGCTTAAATGTGTGACCTTCCCTCTCTGGCACCTTGCAGCACAAATCTCACAGGCCCTGGATATTTTGTTGTGATCTTTCTGAGAAATGGGTGATCTAACAGTTTTTTTTTTTTTGTATTTGGTTTATTTAAGAAGAAAACCTTTACAGTTATTTCTTTACGATACATAAAATGCATGTAAAATTGTTTAAAAAATAAACAAGGATCAGAAAATGACAAAAAATAGTGGAGTAAACACATTCAAATATACAGGTTGCACATAACAGTGTTTCATCAGCACTTAATGAAACACCTTGCAGTTAGAACAAACAGTTTCTAAACTCTCTAAGAACATTTCAATGCACATGATGATTACAAAATTAAAGAAACACAATATAAATAAACAATATAAATGAACAACCACAATATAAATGAACAAAGGCATAGCAATCTATGCTCATTTTCAGAACAATACAATAGTCAGATGAAACAAATTATATAAGATAATAGTCGCTAGTAGATAAATAAAACAAATCTTTGGCCGAAATAGTTTCTAAACCGTTTCCCGAAGGTTATTCAGTCAGTTGTCAGTACTTCTACCATTTAAGCTTCAATAATTACAAGTAAGTTTATCAATTTAAGAATCAGGCTTTGACTATAACCTTCCATGCAACGTCTCCAAAGAGATTCCCTTGAGATAACTGAACAAGAAAAGGAACTATCAAATATTTGGATACGCCATAACTCAAAATAAGAGCAATAAATCACCAGATGTTTTAGCGTTTCGGGTGTATCAACATTTTCACAAAAACGACAGAAAGTCGCATCAGGACTCTTTTGTGTACGTTGACTTGTGAGAAATTGATTTAATCTGAAACGCATATAGATTTTCCTTGCAAACGCAGAAGGAAGCTGTATTAGATATTTTAGTCTACATTCCCATTTGCCTCGAAAAAGGTTGTATTCATCAAATGATGGATAGGTACCCATTTTGTCCATCATCATGCTCCAAAAGAATCTTTGGTATTTTTTTTTTTGACTCGGTAGCCACATGCTAATGGAATCAGGAGTCTCATGAATTTTTGAGAGAATATTGGTAATTTTTATAGTTTGAGAATGTAAAGATTTTATATATGAGTCACCCAAGATTTTGTTCAATTCGGAATATAAAGTGTTCTTAGGCGGGTTAAGCATTTTAGAGTAGTTTGTGATACATCTCCAATTGTGTTTTACTGACAAAGGTAGTATATTCAGTTCATGGCATATCATTACATTTGGAATAGATAAAGCCATGCCCAATACAGTTTTCCACAGCTTTCCCTGCAATGTATTCAGGAAATCATCAATATCATAGCTGCAGATATCTAGGGAGTATAGAATAATGGGTTCAACTTTCTGAAGATAGAATTGAATAAGAGGAAATAAAGAGAACATGCAGTATCGATGGAAAATAATTTTCATTTGTGAAGCAAGAGTTTTCACTTTTTGGTTGAGAAATTGTTTCCACATTGTTACAGAATATGAGTCAGTAAGAGGGTAACCTAAGTACCGAATCGAAACAGCGTATTCTACTTTCATACCATTTAGGTATCAGGAAAAGCGATGCGGATTTAGTTTTCCACCCGAAAAAATAAGTATGGAGGATTTCATAGGATTAGGAAAAAGATTATGGGTGTGGGCAAAGTTTGCAAATAGATCTAATTTCCTTTGAAGCCCAAAAGGGGTTCGGTCAAAGAATAGTAGGTCGTCTGCAAAACCCATCCAATCCAACTTGATGTTACCAAGCTTGGCTGGAAAACACTCTCCAGTCACCCATGTCTCGTCCAGACCCAGAAGATATAAATTGAATAGCACCGCTGCCATGATACAACCCTGTTTCACCCCCATTTCCGTTGAGATGGGGTCAGAAAGAGCTCCTTCTTTGTTCAGCCGGATGTGATAGGATGTATTTTTATGCAACAAAGCAATCAATGCAACCAGATGATGCGGGATCCCCATGGCCAGCATTTTCTTCCACAATATCTCACGAATGACGCAATCAAAAGCTGCAGTGAGGTCCAAACTAGCTATGTAGACAGGGCCTTGTTTGGAGGAGGAAGTAAAGGCCTGAAGGTGACAAAGAATGGTGGCATTAAGAGGACAACCTATATGTTTCCTAAATCCTACTTGATAGGGAGACATAAGGTTGCCATCATTGATGTACATTTGTAATTCTTGTAACAGAAGTAAAGAAAAAACTTTTGAGGAGGCGTCAGTTAACGCTATTGGACGATAGTTTGCAGGTAAATTAGGAGGACCTTTTTTATAGATAGGAATAACAAGGGCAGAGGTCCAAGACGGAGGAATAATACCGGAAAACAGAGCAGAATCAAATTTGATTTTAAGAATACGAGCCCAAAAGGTAGGGTTAGCTTTGTATACACAGTGGGGTATACCATCCGGACCAGAGGCCCTGGAGGGTTTAAGTTTCCCTATAGCCTCAATGATATCGCCAATCGACCACAAAGGTAATGTTTAGAGAGGTAGCTTAGGCTCGCCACCTTTTAGCGTGTTAAAACGGTCAGGTAGTTGAAATTTAGGTCTAATGTAGGCGACCCAAGTTTCAGCAGAGATCACTGAGTCAATCGTAGTAGCAGAGTCACAGGAGATAGAACGCAAGGTATTCCAAATTTGTCTGGAGTCATGTTTTAGTAAGTGGTAGAAGACTTTTTGATTGTCTTCATGGTGTAGGTGACTCTTCAACCATTTTAGCTTATTTCTGTAGCGTTGTCTAACAGTTCTAATAAGGTCAGAGCAGGTTGATAGGGAAGTGTTGCCTTTTCTAAGTTTTCTAATCTCTGAGTTTTTTTGAGCTTTCAAGTGCGCCACTTGAAGGTTAAATTTGGGAGTATGGTTGAGAAGGACATGAGTCTTCTTTTTTAAGGATTCTTTTAATTTTAAAAGATGGATTTTAATTCTGTTTGTATTTATATTGTCAATTTGTAGAAGGGGAATACCTTCTAGGTTGGAATGATGAATGATGTCATAATCGCACTCAAGGCAGTCGATGAAAGTAAGGCATACTTTGTGATTCCACTTCACAGATAAGGCATGGAGATCAGGTTCTATTAAAGCAAGTAGCAACTCGTCATAACGAGACATAGGAATATTCAAGGACAGGGATAGTATCATGTGGTCTCCTATTGCTGGATCTATAATCATCACAGAGTCCACACACGAGTATAGCCTTGAAGAGACAAAAAAATAATCAATTAGAGATTTGTAGTCAGCTCTTGCCCAGGTGTAATTGAAAGGTCCGAGTTGGAATAGCGGAGTTTGCATATCCCACTCCAGAAAAGAAGAGTTCCACATTTGCCCATATCTCTTAGAGACCATTGAATGGTTGTTGCACATAACACTAGAATGAGAACCTTCATCATAACAATAGCAATTTAAATCACCCCCTGCAATTATCCTGGCTGTGGGAAACAATATAAATCCTTTTTCAAGCACAGCATTCAGTTCATCTAAAATGGTGTCAATTGACATACTTAATTTATTCCAATATACAAAGCAATATAAGAGTCATGGAAGGGTCCTCATCATCAATCAATGCACAAGCTAAAATAGAAGCAGAACTAATCAATTCTGTAGAACATCTGTAGGCTGAATTAATCAAAATCGCAAGACCACCTGATGGTCTTCCACAAAGACCCCGCCTTGCAACCTGAACGAAGGCAGAATAGCCCTCTATTACAAAGTTAGTTTGGCACATGGTCTCCTGCAAAAGCATTATATCCGGTCTTTGATAGTAATTAAGAGAATACCATTTTTTAAAATTACCCAGACCGCATGGATTCCATGAAAAGATTAATAACTTTGCCAGGCTAGGATTCACTCACCCCACTCGAAGAATTTGACACTTGAACAATATTAGGATCCTTCCATGACGACTCCTTTATCGCCGATACAAAAGCCATAAATTGTTTCATGGTCTTGGCATCAAGATTGAATAAATTGCCTGCATTAGAACATGGCAAGATGCTTTCAGCTATAGGAGACAGCATTTCCACAAAGGTTGTAGCTTCTTCAACTGATGCAAAAATGGTAGTTACTAAGCCGATGGATGCTAGATCATCTTTATGTTCCCATAACAATTTCAAAATAAATGGAGACATGAATTTACAGATCATTCTGTTGTTATTCACATCTGCCAATTTCACCCAGTCAATATCATTAGAGCGGATGATACGAAGAGCTGGAATGTCTTGGATGGCAGTCATCACAAACGCATGACTGTTTTTTGGCAATGAATTCAAGCGGTCAGAATTGAACTCGGGCTGACCTATTTCTTGTAATTTGACATGAGCGGGTAAACCACCCAACATAGTACCTACTACAGCAGTCTTCACCCCATCAGAGTGAACGCTGCTGCTGTTAAGAGTAGGCTTAGTTGTGTTGGCTTTAGTTTTTTCCCATTTTATATTTAAGGGAGCACCTAACCCATTGTCTAGGCCAATGATCACTTTTTCTGTCTTTTTAGGATCCAACAAGGGATAAAAATTAGAAAGAGTAGATTGTTTCTGAAATGGAAGAGAAGCTCGAGAGACAGGTACCAAGTTCACATTTACTGGACCATCATCCCGACATACACTTTCTTTCTTATCGTTAGAAACAACCCTTTTTGTCTCTTTGGACACCAGACACACATCAAAAGCACCCTCTTTGTTAGTTTCCAATACCTTTTTCGGTCCAAAGGCCTTTTTCTGTATGGCTGGGGCCGTCTGAATAGGTTCCGGAAGGTTCAACATTGCTTTAGACTCGTCATTCAATTGGTTCAAATCAATGATAGTATCACCCCCAGATAAGTTACAAATGTCTCTCATATGTGTGTTATGCTTATCAATTTTTTCACACCTTTGATTTTTTTGTTTTTTTTCTAAATTTCCTTTCATTTTTTTAATGGGAAGATTTCGCTTTTCTGCACGTGCCTGAGCTCTTCGTTGTTTTTTTGTTTGGGGAAATGGAGGAATCGCTACTTCTTGTAGGACAACAGAGATTTTTTCTCCAGTTGGATTTAATTCAAGACTCTCTTCACATGGGTCGATAAGATCAACCAACGCAGATGGGCTGTCCAGACAAGCATCATTTTTTTCATCTCCTCCAGGACTATGCACTCTTATCACTGGAGCTGATAAAGCTTTAAGAGTGGTAGCCAACTCTAAAACCAAGACTGTCAATGAAGCAATATTTGAGGCATTTACGTCCTCTGATTTCTTTATAGGCAGGCCAGTGGAGTTCATGGGACCAGGTCTAAACTGAGAGCCCTCAGACACTGCCTCTGCAAAGGATTTCGTTTGTGTAGCAATATTGAGGAAATTGGAAGTCTCCACCTTTTTATGACACAGAGACGAGAACATGTTGCATGATTTAGTTTGTGTAGCAATATTGTAGGAATTGGAAGTCTCCACCTTTTTATAACACAGAGACGTTAACATGTTGCAGGAGAGCAGCATGCCCTCCATTTTACTTTGCTTAGTTATGAGATCAATCATTTGAATCTGCAGAGTTTTTAATTCTTTGTGAGTTTGCACATGGCCCTTATCCAATAAATTTAAGATCCGAGTTAGAACAGGGAAGGTTTCAAAACATTGTTGGTATTCTTCATCACAATTTTTCTCGATTTCCGGGACATGAGTAGGCTGTGATATAGGTTTAGGAGATAGCGACTCATTAAGTTCATACTGAGAAACACCAGTAATTTCCGGACCAGGAGAAGGGAGAAAATCTAGAGGCAACAATTTTTCTAAATTTGGAAAACTCATCGACTGAATAATTGGAGCGCCAGCACTAGGCTTTCTGTGTACAGAAATACCACCCAATGAACGTGCTTCTTTTTGGGCACTAGGTTGAGAAGGAACCGAGTAAGAGTAAGATGGAGGATTATTAAATAAGAAAACATTTTCAATCCCATGTTTGCTTTTATTCACAGGGGTTGAAGGTTCATATGATAGTCTTATACGCTTTCCAAGTTCCATCTCAATCGCAGGTGCTAGCATAGAGAAATCAACCGGATGAAATCCAAGTCTCTCTATCCCCATTTCTTTTCTAATAGCCTCTCTATCGAGGCTAAGATCAAGAATTGGCCCATCCTCTAGGGGATAATTTATTGGCTTCTTTGACAGAGATGGACCCTTGTATTTTATTGTGAGCCATTATATTTTGGTTCATGGGGGGAGACTTTGACTCCTGGGAAGGACTCATGGACATATTCGGCTTTGAGTAGTTAGCTTTTAAGGGTTCATGTTCAGTCTCTGCATGAACCTCGATTTTAGAGCCTACGATCTCATAAGTTTCACTGCCAGCTGGAAGTGTCAAAGGCTTAGAAGAAGAAGAATCACTAGATAAACATAAAGTTTCAGACTCCTTCAAAGCTTCTTTAGTCACAAAGGGAGATGTTTTAACACCATAACCAGCTGGGGAATTGATAACCATGTCCACCACCCCGTTTCCACATTTCAACAACCCTGACACTGTACCAAGGGAAGCTATTTTTTCTAGGGAGACATCGGTGATAGAATTGAGGTTAACCTCGAGATCCTCCTCTATAATAGCAGGGGGTGGAGCAATGTCTAGCAATGAAGATATGTCATCCGAGTCCACCTCAGTTTTTTTTTAATATAGTTGTTAAATTTTTTGCCACTACGAAGGCCCTCGGCCATAATGATGGTACTTAAGGGCAAAACTATCCGACGCCAAAATATAGCCTAGAGCTAAAACCTCTCATTCGAATAAAATGCCAGCAATCACATCAAACAATATAAGCGGTGGTATTCAGTACTGGAGAGCCTTGAATACCTTATCCCTTTCCTTCAATGTTAAATCTAATCAAACCTCATTGAAAAGAAAAACGCATACATCAGCCTTAGACAGTGGCAAAGATGATTACCAACAAATAAAGCCCTAAGAGTGTCAACTATAAGGCTCTAGACCACCCCACCTCAGACGCCGAACAGCCCAACAGCCGGTGCACTTATGAATGCACTTCCGAATGCGCGCGCGCGATGCGCGTGCACTGGATTATTTGAAGCTGTAGCTTGAGAGCGAGGCTGAGTGGGGGGCGTACCTAAAGAAAAGTCAAAAGGCGGAGCTGCAGAAAAATAGGAAGAAAGAGAAAGAGAGGAGAAGTTGAAAAAAGTGTGCCCGCAAATACACAGTTAACACAGATAGCACAGATAGCAAAAAAACACACAGGAGCAGCCTGAGTCGTTTAAAGTCCAAGTAATTACTTAGGCATGTTGTAACGTGAACGAAACTTCCTCTTGCCGACTCGGTGCTAATGATAGAGAAACAAGTAACCAAGTTCAGCAAAGTCCGTAAATGGAGCAGCACGGCTCCAGTCTCCAGCAGCGTGGCAGCCCAACAGCCGGTGCACTTATGAATGCACTTCCGAATGCATTCAACTATGGTTGGTGGTCTCGGGCTGGCTGATTCTCTGGAATGCTGGGGTCTTGGGAGAGGGGCATCTGGACACTATATCTTAGGGCTGGGGTTGGGATGGGTCAGAAGTTCATGCCCTCCTTCCCATGGGATAACTGGGCACAGGGAGCTCTCTGCCCCCTCATGGCCTTGCAGGGAGCATTCTTTATGGGTTACACGTGCTAATAATATGAGACAATGAGAGGTTTATGAGTCCCTGCAGATTTGGCCTTTCCCACTGCTGCTCAGGTTGCAACCCGCTGCTACGTTCACAAACGTATCCCATGTACCAGGCCTCGATTTTAAAATGGCTTTTATTTTCTAAAATGGCATTTCATTTTCTAGTGCAATCGACACTGAGTCACATAATCACCTACCGATAATGCAGCTTTTATTGGTGCCCCCCTCCATCATATCCCATATAACTTTCTCAAGCATCTGCAACACACTCTTGGGCCTCGGCCGCATTCAGAACCACTTGGGGTTCTGGGACGATCGCCCCTGCTTCCCAACATTCCCCCCTTTTGTTAATCCCACATTAACAAACTGCCATGTAAGCCTTTCCCGGTCCTCCTTCTCTATTTTTTCCCTTTCCAATCTTTCAGTCTCCAAATATGGCAGTGTTCCTTATTTGGGTACCCATGCTTTGCACATAGAATGTAAACTTTCTCCTGCTTGCACATACTGTTGTGGGGTACATGTCATATATATACCCCCCATACCCTGCTATGTGGACTCAGTGTTCTTCATAGTTCTCAGGGTTTTGTGGGGGAGTGGTGATGGTGCCTCGGGGTGAAGACGTTGCTCTATCGCAACCATGCGTTTATGATAGGGCCATCTGTTCGTACCTGGGTGTCTTTTGTACCACTAGGTGCCCCCTGTATCCCAATTGAGACCATCATCATTGCGATGCTAGGCATTGCTTTGGCACACCGAATTAACATCTGACAGGTGCAGAAGATCACCAACACAAACATTATCACTGGCACGAATATTTTCACGATCGCCCCCATCCATGATGGTGCCCAAGAGAAAAGGTTGTCGAACCAGTCACTTCTCTGGATGCCAGATTCTTTTTACATGTGGGTGCTAAGTGTGTGCAAGGCCTCTATTATGTGCATGAGAGACCCGTTGTTGGTGCCATTTGGGGGTACGTATGTGCAAAATGAATCACCAATTTTATTGCAGATTCCATCTTCCATTGCTGGAAGCAAGTCCAGCACATAGAGGTTCTGTAATGCCATCAACCTGATTGCTTGCATCTCAATTTTTATGGCGTTGAGGCATTGTCCGGTGTTATTTGTTAACTGTACCACCTTCCAGTGCACGATCTGGAGCCACTTGGCATTGGCAGCTGCTTGTACTCCAGGCAGTAACAATGATGCAGAAAAAGATCTCTTCTTTGCTATACAGTCTGTACTGATCTGGTTTTTCTTTAAGCACTGTGATGAATCTTGGGACAGATAGTTGGACCTCCGCTTTCGCCTCAATTTTTCTTTCTTCTCCTTTTCTGGTAGGATGCGGAATGTGGGCCACTGCAGAGGAATTGTGGTGGGGACATTCGACGCTGGTGCAGTTGTTGGGGTGGAGTGGCAATCTGTTCCCACTATCAAGTGCTTGCCAGGGACCACCAGGAATGCAGAGTACAATGAGGCCAGCAAGCAGGTGCCCCTGCATAGTGGCTGGAGGTGCAGAAACAAAAGACAGCAGAGCAAGGACCCCCAAGGCCTAGAAACAGGGGAACAGAAACCAAAAAACTGAAAACAATTAAAGGCCATTGTTATTGTAAAACCTTTATTCAAGAGCCTTATTTTGTAAAAAAGTGAACAATTAATCATACAATCATTTAAAGAAAACAAAGTCAATGAGGAGGACCACCGACTAATGACAGAAAAATCAAACACCTATTGTGACAAACATACAAAAAAATCACTCAAACATAATCATAAACATCTTCAGCCCATTCCAATGAATTCAAGGACCACGGGATAAACAAATCCTAACCGGTTTAGACATGTAATTGTTCAAAACATCTTTATTAAGGGATAAATACACCAATAGAAACCTTTGCAAGAAAAAAAGGTGTTAAGGAATTCCCTAAGTATAACTTCAGACTGCCCACTCGAACGGGCATGAAGTAACGAGTACATTATTCCCAAGCAGTGTCTTACGTCATCTCTCAGACTGTGTTAAATCGTGTCGCCATCAGTCAAAAAAGTAGAGCGTAAAATAAATCAGGGAAGCAGGACGGAACACGCTGGCGATCACTGAATAGTCAGTTATTATTATGGAAGGGAAGCACCCGAAAAGAACACGGTTATTCCCCTCACTGCAGCCTCAGAGTCCACCGTTGGTGTAGAAACGTCTGCCCGCCGCAGATCAATAATTGTCCATCACTGCTGTTGTCCTCTTTTTGAGGTCTGGGATGTATAGCGTCTTGTTGCACTTATTGGTTTCCCCCACAAAGACGTTTCCTTCATTATAAAAACACAGTTCATAATGCCCTTGTTTCTGCACTGTCACTGGTTTTTCCATCGCTTCGATCCACGTGAGTTTTTCCACATGCTTATTCCAGTATTCTCGGCACACTGCATTCACTTTTTGTATTACTTCTACTCTGAACCCCAAGAGGCCTCCCGCCATGCAGGTCATTGTAGTCTCTTGCCATCGGTTTGCCACAAATGTTACACCTTCGAGCTTCAGGTATGGTCTTTGCAAACATTGTGTGCTTCTGGTATTGTAGGCACACTGCAGTTCGTCTGGGTCAATCATCAGGAGTTGTATGCTCTGTGCCTGGAAAGTGCTTTGCAATCTGCATAATGTCAGATGGACCAAACACTGAGTTTTCAAGAGCAGAGTTTCTTGCAGCATTAATACCTTGGGGGCCCTTGACGCGTGTGGTATCAAGGAACATATATAACAGCTCCCATTAATCCTCTTTTTCCCACAAAGTTCATGTCTGCATACAAACTGTTACTCAATTCTGGGAGGTGCACATCCAAACCTAACCCCCTATACTCGTTGTACTTGCATCTTTTCAACTGTCTTTTGAAACGTTTCGATGCAGTATCATGAGCGCAAGTCAAATTTGTAGTAATGTTAAGAAACACAGAGATCGCAATGACATAGCCACTTTAGTGAACTTCCCCATTTGCTCCTGGGTAGCATTTGTGTAAATAATAGTTGTGTTAGTTTTTATAACAGCTTTGTTGAAGAAACATTAACAATATTGACATGTGATGAAAAAATATTAGTAGTATCCAACTTCCCCTGTCCCCCCCCTTTTATATGTTCTCCCCATATAAAATGAAATCCTTAATATATTCCTATAGAAAATGGGTTGTCCTGGTCTGCGCTTATACTTGAAAAAATACACTGTGAACAAAATATTTTATCCAAAGTAAATCTGTTTAATAGCTTGAAAAGCCTCTATTTGTTCAAAAGAACCTCAAAGAAACCTCGACACCTGTTTCCCTGGCTGTCATTGTGAGCAGTTCTTCAGGAAGTATGGTTCTCATTAGAAATTAATAACTTGTATTGAATTCATACAATAATTTTCAAATGAAAAAACAATCCTTGATTTTGAACCTGTATTTGTTGCATATAGTTACTAGATAGATATAGATTGCAATATAACTTTTTTAGCTTGTGTTGAATTGTAAACCTGTATTCATTTCATACAGTTGCTGTAAGATTATGATTCACAATACACCTTTTGGTAGAGACCTGTATTGATTTCATACAGTCTGTAAAGGTGTAATTCACGATGAATAAATCTTGATTGTGAACCTGTATTCATTTCATACAGTTGCTGTAAAGGTATAGTTCACAATAGTCCTCTTGGTAGAAACCTGTTTTAATTCCTACAGTTAAATTCAAAATGTTCCTTTTGGCACTTAATGATGTTAAAGTGTTTAGTATGTGTTGAATACATGCATTGGCTTAATTTGTGCCAGGTAGTGACTCAATTGATGACAGATGATATAGGTTGTGCCCTATAAAACGAAGACAAAGCAAGGTTGTGGGCCAATTCAATGTGTAATTATAGTAAATAGAGCAAATGGAAAATGGTACGTACTAATAGTTGCTCTATGGTGTTGGGATCTTAAATTAGGCTCATTTGGATTGTATTTGTATCTTTAGGCTTCATCACAAATGGCGTGCGTGAGATTTAATAGACGTATTAATTGTTGGTAACTCGTGATATAATATTATTAAATAACCTTAAGCTTTACAAGACAAGTTGACTCATAATAGTTATGTTACAAAAAGACGCTTATCTGGTAGGGAAAATAGAAGATATAGCAGCAAGGTAAGGATCGCGGTCTGATAGCCGTGAATGTAAACTGAAATGGCCATCCTAAATAGTGTGCGATGTCATCACGTGCGTAACTATATATCCCCAATCGGAACTTAGACAAAGCAAACAGTCCAGCGACACAATGATTGACACAGGTATAGGTAGAGAAAAAAAGGGGAACCTCAGAGTGTCTAGGCGAACGTACATATTTATCTTTTCCAAATAAATTGGTATGTGGCTGCACTATATCAGTAGAAGGAAGGAAGATGTGAGGCACACAGAAAGATAGAGAGTGAGAGAGTTGTAAATGTCAAGGTGAAGATAAAAATGAAAGTGCAAATTACAAGCGCAGCAACAACAATGTGTAACCCTAAAAAGGTTGCAGACAAAGAAAAAAATGGGAAAAATCAAATATTGCAAAACAATGAGGATTTGCAACTAGTTATGTACAGAAGCTCATGAATATCAATATATGTGATTGAATCAGTCAGTGCAACAGTTCTTGCACATTTGACATTTATTAAATCTGTGTGGGGGGTGCAGGATGGGGGCCTTCCAGACGTCTGAAAGATGTATCATATACCGCAGCACCCTTACCTTAACCGCTAGCAGAGTGACATAGACAACGGTGGAGGGACCAATGTATCTAGGCTGCCTCCGTCTGCGGATGACATTTTTCACGTAAATCTTGTTGTCCAATAAGAGCTGGAGTGGTGGTGATGTCACTGAGGTAGATGCGTCACTGGTCGGATCTTCAGACCCAGGTGGTGCCATCTGTTGAGAAATACATGTTATTGCTTTTGTTAAGTCAGAAAGGTAATCTCAGAACTCATTCCTTCGAACAGATGCAGCCCTGTGAGCATCTGCCTCTCTTCTGACACGAGATAGGGGCGTATATATTTGTCCCCCTGTTACCATCTCATGGGGCGATAAATGATGATATTTATAGGGCAGCGTGCACATACTAAACAAGGTCAGGGGCAAACAGTGCACTCAGTTATTTTTTAATGTGGTGCACAGTTTTGACAATTTTCTCTTTAATAGATTGTTTATCTGTTCTACCATTCCATTGGCCTGGGGGTGGTATATTGTGCACATTCAAATGTTTGATGCCCAAATATGCAGTTATTTCCTTGAACAGCTCATTAAAGAAGTGGGTGCCATTGTCGGATCTTATTACATTGCACACCCCCCAGCGAGAAAAAAGCCCGCACATTTAGCATCTGGAGGGGACAAGGACTTGCCTCCAATCATCAAAAGAAGGGGCACACAATTACAATCAGATAGCAACACCCATTACATCTTTCTCCCATGTCCGCATAGTTGATGTGCAACTTGCGGAATGGTACAGTTGGGCAGGGCAGAGTACCTCGAATAGTTCTCAGGGTGTGCCCAGTACTGTAGGATTCACAGGTTGTACCATTAATCACCATTTTAGTCAGCATCTCTTGCAGATTGGGGAAAACCAGTCCTCCTGTAAATCTACAGCAATATGATGTTTTGACATGTGGGATGGATGGTGCAGCTGGTCGATAGTGACCAGCAGCAGCTCATGCAGCATTACTGCTTTGCCTGTCATTTCCTGCCACCACAATAAGTCTGTCGGGGGCTGCTTACATCCTCTTTTTTGCCATAGGTCCTTCTCCTGTGGTGCACGGCCTTGTAATTCAATTATCTGCACAATCAGTAATGAGTTGTAGGATTCAGGCAATTGCACTCATCCCTGTGCTATCACTTGATACGCTGAAGCAGAGGCACAGCTAGATATGCTGCTTGTGGCAGCGTTACAGAGTGAGACCTTGTCATTGTCATTTGTGTGGTGGGTGGTGCATTTCACCACCGCTGTTATGGAGGGCTGGGAAAGTGCTTCTATTAGTTGATCCAATAATGCTGCATGTTGTACCAGAGATCCATCAGCCCTCCTAAACCCTCTCCTCTTCCATCGTGCCAGCCCTGAATGCACTGTTTTGGTGACATAGGCTGAGTCAGAGTAAATAGTCATGCGGAACCCTTGGGACGCTAGAAGCGGACAACTGCCTCCCCAATATGTCTTGAGTTCTCTTTCTCCTTCATGTCTCTGCAGCGACATGATTCTCTGCGCATGTTGTTCGCTTTCTCGTGTTACACTACCCATGCCGATGGTGCCTCCCCGGGGAAGTCCAGGGTGGACGCATTCCCACCCCCACTGCCACCTCCTCACCTCAGGGTTACCGGGGACCAATGTGAGCCCCCACTGTCATGCTCCTCTGCCTCAGTCTCCACTCCTGCACTGTCCTGCGGCTCCTGTGTTGCCCCTTTCACCCAAGGCACTGGGCACCTCGGGCGGCTATGCTATGGGGTTCTTCCAGGGTTTTCTCGCCTCCCTGGCAGAGGTGTTGCTGATTCTTCTTCTTTCACCCCACAGTACACTGCTAAGTCAGGGGGTGGGAGCAAAGAAAGAAGCAGGGATGCACAGCAGGGGCCTGTTGCCCACGGCCTGCACCTCCTTTGTTGCCCTAACTTCAGGTTGTTGCCCTTTTTCCCCTGGGGAACTTGCACTCATGTATACCCCCAGGGTGTGCTCCCGTGTTGTTGCACCAGGTCCCCTGTGGGGGAACTCTCCCCTCGCCAGCCTGGAGAGCTTCAGTTGAGCAGCCTCCTCTTCCTCTCCAGGAGCCAGATACCGGTGTTTCACTCTAATCTTGCAGGCCGATGCCTGGGGAGATCGCTCGCTCCTACTGAAGTTTGGTGGCTTGCTTCTTTACACCCTGCTGTCTGGGATGTTGATGGCCAGCTCCCCCTTCCTTCAGGCCCCCCCTTCAGGAGCACAGTTGATGTCTGCAGAGCTCCACCGCTGCCCAGGTAGGTACCCAGAGCCCCCGGGGAGTACCGCTGCAGACCTCTCCCGCTTTCCTCCACCAGGCTACCTGCCAGGTCCAACGTGAGTCAGCAGGTCACTGCAACTCTATTGAGGGGGCCCACTCACTCGCCCCTGCTGCCACCCAGGTTGACTTGCTGCAGGCCTTCCCTGCTGCACGGCCGGGCCGTCCCGGCACTGGCCCCTGCTCTAAATGCAGTCCGCTCTGCATTGCTGGGCAGCACCCCCCTTCCTTCCCACTCAGGGTGCATTCTCCACTTGTCCTCAGCTTGCTGGGGCCCCATTGGTTTGGGCAAACTTGGGTCCAAACCACACACCGGACCACTTGTGCCTTTTCCTACCTCGCTGCAGGCTTAGTGGCGGGCCGCTGCCGCACCGTCCTTGTCATCACTGAGTTGTTGGCCAGGGGCTCCATGCCTATACAGTCGGGAGTGAGCTATGTTTTCTCCACTGCTTGCTGCTCCTGTAAGCAACTTCTCACAGCTCCGTGGGGGTGGGAGAGACATGTAGAAGCTCTGGGGTTGAAAAGCATCTACCTGGTGTCAGCGGCCTCTTGAAGTCGAACAGTGCTATCTAAAACAGCCAGAAGGGAGCCTTTGTTCCATGACAAGGAAATCAGGAAAGTTTGCTCTGTAAAGAGCAACGCAACCAACACAACTAACATCAATAAGTAAGAACTGTCTGCAATTCCTATGGTGCATGCTCCCTGTGTAGAGTAAAGGTCTTCCTCCTTATTGGGTTCACTTAGGGTGGTTCCTCTGGGAAATGAACGAGCAAAGACATTGGCCCTCATTACGACCCTGCCTGTCTGGAAACAATGGTGGTGGTAAAACCGCCACCACTGTTCTTTCCGGACTGGCTGATTAAGAGTCCTGCAGACGGGAGGTGTCACTCCCGCCAGGTCTGACCTGGCGGGTTTAACACCACCCACCTGCAGGCGGACATGGAAACACCGGCTCTGTCATAGACGGAACCGGTGTTTCCATGGCCCCCATACCCATGGAGTCCTATGGGGCTCCTTGGGAAAGGGGATTTACACAATTCCGCCTCTGGAATTCCCGGGTCACCGGGGTCGTAATGCCCTGGTAATTCAAGGATCACGGAGGCGGAATGGTAATACGAGTCCGGCGGTAACCTGCCGGTTTTTCCGGCTTACTTACCGCCAGATTCGTAATGAGGCCCATTAACTGTTTGGCCTGATTCTTCAAGATCTTTCCAATTGGGCTTATGGTCTTTTCATCGAAAATAAACCATTGAAACAAAAATCCATCGACACAAATGCAACGAAAATAAATGCATCGAAATGCTATCTTTTACATTAAAAAGTACCTATTCATCTAAACTTGTCCATTGAATATTGGAAGGGACAGGTTTTGATGGATATGTACTTTTAAATGTAAAAGATGGCATTTCGATGCATTTATTTTTAACGTTAAACCGTTACATGGAGCTGTCCAGTGCTGAAATATTTAAAGTATTTCGGCACTGGCCAGATCCTTGTAACATTTTACTGTTTATTGTATATTGGGGGGGTTCCCCCAACCCTCAAGGACACCCCCCAACCCTAACCCTACCTCCAACCCTAACTCTAACCCTACCACTAACTCTAATCCTAACTCCAACCCTAACACTAACTCTAACACTAACTCTAACTCTAACCCCAACTCTAACCCCAACTCTAACTCGAAAATCCAATGAAAATTATTCAATGAAAATGCTTTTCGACAGAAATGCATTTCAAGATCATTTTAGTTGGATTTCAATTTGATGGAAAAGTATTTGATGAAAAGTCCAGACACCTTCCAATTGCCTGTGCCAAGTGATTTTTCCTCGCAGAGTCAATTAATTCAAGAGTCACACACTTTAAGTGTTGGCTAAGTGGTGGGCAATGACTTGTGTTTAACGAAGGACAGGGTGGATTCACAGCCTCAATGCCCTCAAAAAGATGGGAGAATAAGGGTAGCAGTGGGGTGGAATGTGGGCCTGTGGGCCCTGGGGTGCTGGGTGGCACTCACAAACTGGTTAGGGGTTCACTGTATGAGGTAAAGGAATCAGAACCCCAGAATGGCATCTTGTTTGATGCGTAATCCCTGTGAATTTAAATCGCGCAAACATCTTGCGTTTATTGTCTGAAGTTCCAAGTTTAGCAGTCACTTTTGCAAATGATTTAAAGAGAGTATATTTTTCTGATAGATCAAGGACTGATAGATTGGTGGTTTAAAATCTAAGCTTGTTGCTGATATTGTTTTACAAGAACGGGAGTCATTACGAGTTGTTGGTTTTGACTTGTCAAAATATGTGGAGAATAAACCAGTGGGTATTGCGGTTAATGGGCTGGATAGTGAGCAACAGTTAAATGCTGAAATTCTAGCTTTGAGGCTCAAAATCAAGACCTCAGAAGAAACAAGGGATTGGTCTTGGTTATTCAATGCGATGCAACATTGAAATCGCTGATTCCCAGTCAGGTTGGAGTGAGCGCTTTTTCCATTCTGTCGTAGAAAGTCTCAAATGGTGGTTTGTCTCCAAGAGACCTAGCAGCAAACTCCATCGGGTTTCAATGGATACACTATGCTTTTCCAAGCTGTGAGGCGTGAAGTGATGGGTCGCCCATATGGAGGCCTTCTAACGCTGGTTATATCAGTGAGTAACTTTCGGGTTGTGAGACAGAGGATTCATTCTTCGGTATCAACACGCATGCAAATACTTGGTGACGTGACTTTCCACCTTCTAATTCTTAACGTGTTTTGGCCAGAAAAAAACTCAGATCTGGCAACCATCTTGAGTTGACAAGGTTCACCAATGCTTGGTGTGATCTACATGTTGGCCAGAAAATGTTGGCAGGGGACCTTCATTCCAAATGTACTGATTCTAGTTTACAATTATACAGGGGATGAAATATCTTTGACAACAAAGCAATGCAGAGGTAATCAATGGCTGAGCTGTATGAGGGGGTTGGGCTTATATCATTGAATGCATCTGTGCAGGGTGATATTCTGCAACGCTCAACCTGGACCAACGGGAAGGTGCACTCGATCATTGATTACATCTTTGTGGGTGACTGGATGCTGGAAAATTGTAGCTTGCTGACTATCCTTCCTACCTCATTTAGTGATCACGCTAGGTTGATAGCCAAGTTTGCATTGGGTAATTAAGTTGAGGAATCAGATGTATCTAGCCCTACTGATTTGTTTACGAATCCAACAGGTAGCTGTATATATTGGAACCATTCCTTGACGACTAGGGTGAATCGTTCCTTGGCGGACATTCTTGAGTCTTCCTCCACTGATTGGAAATATCTGGTGTTTTCCATTTCCAACTTTGAGGCCTTTATGAAAGGCTTAAGACAGCATAACCAACCCCCAGGCTCTGAAGCCCCTGCCATAAAGCCCAAAAAGCACTTACATGCTTATAATGAGGAAGTGATAGCAAAAAAGCCCTCAAAAAGATGGGAGAATAAGGGTAGCAGTGGGGTGGAATGTTGGTCTGTGGGCCCTGAGGTGCTGGGTGGCACTCACAACCTTGTTAGGGGTTCACTGTATGAGGTAAAGGAATCAGAACCCCAGAATGGCATCTTGTTTGATGCGTAATTCCTGTGAATTCCTGTGTCCCTAAGCCAACGGTTGGATCTTCCACTTGAAACAAAGAGAAATTTGATGAGGCACATGCGTCAAATGTATAGGAATGAAGATTACCCCTGCTAACTGCGTAGGGAGTATTAATTCTATTAAAGACTAGGAAGCGAGCATTATGCTTCAACTTCTTTAATTTACTACTCTTCAGAAGTTTCAACAAACCAATAAAATCAACAACCAAACACTGAAAAATGTCTGAACAGACTTTCTTCCTTTGAGACTACAATCCCCATAGTCTCTGTAGTCCATCTCACTCCATGCTCAGCTATGACCACTTCCTGTCCCTGAGCTCCTCCTCTCTTTTACTCGCTCTGAAAAAGTCACTCTGAAAACTCCACACTAAGTCCTGCAACTGGCGAAGACATGAACCACTCCAAACCGAATGTCGAACTTCCTCGACTCCAGGCAACTACCTCTGCTAGTCTCCTACTTCTTTTGTTCTTCTGTTCTTCTCCTAGGAATAATGCAAAACAGAGAATTCAAAGTGGCATCCATGTATTGACAATATCATAACATTCTTACCACATGCAATAATCCAACTTCATGTGCAATACATAGCTTGGGTGGGAATTTAATGCTCACCTCCTAGTCTTTAATAGAATTAATACTCCCTGCGCAGTTAGCAGGGGTAATCTTCATTCTATGACAAGACTGGAGGCGAGCATTATGCTTGTTCAAAGCTTCCCAACACAGCGACCGCTAAATTCTCGGTGAGCTTAACCAAAAACTCTTTAAATGTTCGATCATTCGACCAGTCTGCTGTTAACTTAATATCTCTAGGGGATACTCCTGTCTTAAAGGCTTTAGATGCCATAGCTCCACGTACTGAATGTGCACCGTACTTACCCACATCTATCTCTGCTGCATGCATGACCTCTTTAACCCATCTGGCAATAGTAGCTGTGGATACACCCTGGAAAGGATTTCTACAGGCTATAAGCAATTGTGTGGTACTTGCTGCTCTGTGTTCCTCAGTCCTGCTTTCATATTCTCTGACGCAGCTTGCAACACCGTTTAGGTCTACTCAGAAAATATGGATAGTGCACTGAAGATGTAACTGTTTTAGTTCTCTTCACTATTGTGAATGTTACACCCTCTGGTCCAAATGACCTCCTATCTACTTATAACGCTCTCACGTCTGACACGCGTTTACAAGAAACTAGGCACAAAACCATTGCTAACTTCCCCGACAATTGTTTCAGGGATAAGTATCTGTTCCCGGGCCAACTCTCCAATAGCTGAAGGATGACCAGTACGTCCCAGTCTGTCTTATATCGAGGTTCTGGAGGTGCTTTAAACTTGGCTCCTCGAATGAATCTAACCACTGCTGGATGCTCACCAGCTGGTACACCCTCGATTGGCAGGTGGTCCGCGGAAATCGCGGATCTGTACACTCCTATGGTGCGGAACGCGCTACCACCTTGTAATAACTGCGCCAAAAAATGTAGAATCATCACTACAGGCGCAGAAATGGGATGAATACCTCTCCCCTTGCACCAGCTAGTCCACTTGGCCCAAGCCGCGTCATAGCTCCTTCTCGTGGACGGAGCCCAGGATTCTGTAATGAACTGAGTAGCCTGTGACGAAATGCCTGGCAGCGCCCAGCGTCTTCTGATATCCTGCACACGATGAGCGGTGGTGTCCCTCTCACTCCCAGAGGATGATATGATCCAGCTGGGTCCATGAGCAGGTGCTCTCCTTCTGGGAGTTTTCTTGGGTGATCCACTGTTAATTCCATAAGAGTCAGGAACCACACTTGTGACTTCCAGAGTGGTGGTACTAACAGCAGCTGCACCTTCTCCTTCCGACACTTCGCTAGAACTCTGCTCAGCATCATGAATGGGGGAAAAGCGTAGTGTGGACCTCTGCTCCATTCTTGCAGGAACGCATCTGTCCCTCGAGCCCCTGGGTCCAGCCTCCATCTGAAGTATTCTGCTGTCTGGGCATTCAACCGGGATGCAAAGAGGTCTATGTGTAGCGGGCCCTATCTCTCGGTCATCCTCTGAAACACTGCTGGATCCAGTCTCCAATCACTGGAGTCTGTGAGGTAGCGTGAGTTCCAGTCCGCTATTACGTTCAGCGTCCCGGGGAGATACTCCGCTGTGACCAATGCCTCTGATTGTAGGCAGAAGTGCCAAAAATCCTTCGCTAGCTTGGATAGCATCCTGGATTTGGTGCCGCCTAGATGGTTTATAAATCGCACTGCCGATATGTTGTCGATCTTTAGTAGGACGCACAATCTCATCTTCCCCCTCGTGAATGCTCTGATCGCAAAAGGACCCTACTAGTAACTCTAGACAATTTATGTGTAGTCGGAGTTTCTCTTCGCTCCATTTCCCCCTGTCTGTAGGTCTCCGCACCTTGCGCCCCAGCCCAGCCAGCTGGTGTCGGATTCTATAATCAAATCCGGTCGGTCTTCGAAAATGGCACGTCCATTCCAGGCGTCCATATTCTTTAACCACCATTCCAGCTCCTTCTTGGATTCCGGATCCAACGGCACCGATTGATGATATCTCAAGCCCTGCTGCAGATTCGTTATCTTCAGTCTCTGCAGCGCTCGATAGTGTAATGGCCCGGGAAATATGGCTTGAATGGAAGCTGCTAAAAGACCCACTATTCTTGCCAGTGTTTGGAGTGACACTACTTGTCTCTGTAGGCACCCTCTCAATTCCCTCTTGAAGTTGCAAATTTTTCGAGCTGGAAGCTCAAGCGTCGCTTTCCTGGTATCCAGGACAAAGCCCAGAAAGTCCAGCCTTTGTGCTGGTTCGGTGTCTGACTTCTCTATGTTTACTAGGAATCCTAGGGTGGATAGCAGGTCTTGGACCCATCTTGTCTGGTATACGAGTATATCTCGGTCCTCGGCCAATAGCAGGAGATCGTCTAAATAAATGATCAATCTTATTCCTTTCTCTCTTATTGCTGCCGCTATTGGCTTCATCAACTTGGTAAAGGCCCAGGGCGCTGAAGCAAGCCCGGAGGGCATGGTCTTGAATCGCCAGAGCTGTCCTTTCCAGCGAAAAGCCAGGAAAGTCCTGAACTCTTCTGCTATTGGGATCATTAGATAGGCATCCTTCAGATCGAGCCTCGTCAGCCAATCTTTTTCTCTGAGCGAGTCTCAGAGTTGATGGATGCCCTCCATCTTGAAATGCCGGTAAACTACCCAACTGTTCAGCTCCTTCAAGTTAATAACTGGATGTACTTTCTCCTTTCTGTGCATCAGAAACATATTGCTTATAAAGGCGGGGTCTCTCGTGCACCTCTCTATGGCGTTCTTCTTCCCTAACAGGTATAGCTCCTGGTCTAGAAGCCTCTTCTCTGCGCGCTCTAAACGCTGCTGGTGAGGCTTGCACTCCTGTACGGGTGGTTCCATGAATTCTAGGTGCATACCCAGAACTGTTTGTAGCACCCAGGCATCGCTGGAAAGCGCACGCCAGTTTCTCAAGAACATGCCAGTTCTCCCCCCTTACTGTGGGTTAATGCGCAGCTCTCACCTTGTGTGAATCATTGTCCACGGCTGGAGCCTCTTCCTCTGCACTCTCTTTGGAAGCGCCCTCTGGTCGGGAAGAAGGAGTCCTGCTGCCTATTCTCCCAGTATTGCGCCCTGGGATTCTGGGGTTTTCTTCCACCTTGGTTGCTACCAGTCAAATGACCCCTGTGGTGACTGGTCCCGCCAAAAACGCGGTTGGGGAAGATCTTATGAATTGAGGCCTGTGCCTTCTCCAGTGACGTATAGGTGCCGACAAAGCGGCCCATTTCTTTGCTGAAAGTCTCTGCGAAGAGGAGTCCTTGTGCTGCCTCTCTGGCCTCGTATGAGGCGAGGTCACTGAGCTTTGCGTCGATTTTCAACAATAGACCTCTCCGGCGTTCCGAGGCAATGGCGCAGTTAGCATTCCCTAGGAGGCATACTGCTCTCTGCGCCCAGCCTGCCAGGGCGTCGGAGTCTACATCTTCCCCCGTATCTCTAGCCCTTTCAGCCAGGTCCATGATTTTCGCGAGCAGACCAGCAAGGTCAAGCACTTTCTCTTGACAACTCCTCCAAGATCTATTGATGTCTTTACGGGGGTCCTTGCTTGTTTTCGATACGAATGTCAGCATCTTGGGGTCTAATTCTGGCGTCCCAGCCACTTTCCCCGGAAGGTCCGGTCTAGGGCCCCCTGCTCGAAGGCGCTGGCGGACCTCTTTGTCCAGAGCTTTTCTTAACCTATTGGTCGTGTACTGAGCAACTCTTGGCGAAGGTTGCCAGTCCGAAGATCTCGGAACCGGATGCTGTCTGGATCAAACATATCCTCCTCCACCTCTTCGAGGTTCTTCTCTTTGCGGATTCTCTTCCCTCCGCTGGGTTTCATTTCCTCCTTCTCCCTTGATTCATCCACATCTTGGGAGGGAGGGTCTCCTTCCACCAGCTCTTCTTCCGAGCCTGGGTTCCCGTCTCCATCATCTTCTTCCCCTGGAGTGGGGGTTGTGAGGTCCGGCACTGTCTGACGCTGCAAATATGCTTCACGGAGCTTTGCGAAGGCGTCAACGACCTGCGGGGCCTTCTCTTTTGCCCCATCCAAAGGACCCTGGGGGTTGCGAAAGGCTTTCCTCTTTCGGGCCTTAGTACTCCCCATTGACCCTGTTTCAGAGGGTTCTGCATGCGTGCGTTCATTCCGCCCGGTGCTGTCTATGGGCTGGTGTAATATTGCCTCCAAGGACTCCAGCCTGTCTTGCAGGGGTTTAACCCCTTGAGCCACTGCATCTATAAGTGAACTTCCCAGCACCTCCTTGAAGCTGGCAGCTAGGTCTGATGGCTGCTTCTCTTCACTCCACTCAAATTCCGACATCTTGGGAGGGTGCTGTGTGCCTGGTGTACCTGTCAAGGTGTCTCTGCACGCCCTTTCACTATAGGTGCCTCTGATGTCCTTAAAATGCGCTAGTATGCAATATCAGGGTATATATGAATTGTTTTCTTTTTTTTTTTTGGAATGTGGCTGCATCAGACTTAATTCAGATCTTAGATGTGCCTGGTATGGGCGTTCTTCTTGCTGTACTCTCTGTCTGTGAGGGGCACTGTGTACAGTCTAAGCAGGAACCCTTATGTCGACTTGCGAGGCCGTAGCTCTTCCAGAGAGCCGTTTGCTGCTTGTATCTGCGCCCTGGGGCAGGCGGGCGTGTTACTCAGAGCTCTCACGCTCAGTATTTCGAGCAGATGTGCTTGATTAGGTTACGTGGGTAGCTTATATTCAAATCACTACCGGGCCTGGCTTCAAGAGAGTGCTCTGCTCTGCGTCGCCGAAACAAATGCAACGTGGAAGCAAGCTCTGAGCCTAGGCCCCACCCCTGCAAAGGTGCGGGCCAGAGGGCCTCAGCATACTCGTGCGCAGCCGGCTCTGCCTCCCGAGGGAGGGGGCCAAAATCCTAGCCGCTCTGTGTCCCCGCCGCCTCCGCCTCCACGAGGGAGGGGGCTGGGGACTCCCTGCTTCTGTGCGGCTCCACTGGCCGCTGCGAACACCCACGGCGACGGGCAGCCCCCCCTGGGTGCACGAACGGGCTATTAAGCTAACACAAAATTAAGCCGCGAGCGGCCAATGAGCGTCGCACTGCTGCTGTGCCTCTCAGCGATATGTCTAAAGATTAACGATCTAAAGATCAAAAGATTAAAGATATACATTCCTGTGCTATTGTACCTGCGCTGCGCTGTCGTACTCTGACAACATATGTCTATCGCTCTATCCTATCCCTTGACAATGCTGTAACTAATAATATCCCACATTAAATAGGGAGAGAACCAGAATAGTATGTATCTGCTTGAAGAGCAGTAAAAGAAGAGGAGGAGCTCAGCGACAGGAAGTGGTCATAGCTGAGCATGGAGTGAGATCGACTACAGAGACTATGGGGATTGTAGTCTCAAAGGAATAAAGTCTGTTTAGACATTTTTCAGTGTTTGGTTGTTGATTTTATTGGTTTGTTGAAACTGCTGAAGAGTAGTAAATTAAAGAAGTTGAAGCATAATGCTCGCCTCCAGTCTTGTCATATAATTGGGTCCGACATACCCGTTGTAAGAGGAGCCAAGATGATGCTGAAGCACTTTTTGTTGTGTTAAAAAACAAGAATGCTCAGGTCTTCTGGTGTCTTTTGAACAACGCCGACCCTTTACAGTCAGCGAAACAAATTAATGCAGTGATTGGGTCTTACATTTTTCGACCTTATATGTGGAGCCTATGGGCAGTGTAGTGTACACTCTACCGAATTGGGTTTTAATGGACAGGATGGATTTAGCATTGTTTTTTTAGTTTTTTTTAAACTTTATTTATATTTTCGGAAAAAACATAATTACAAAACAACACTTGATCCGCCCAACTGTGGGTCAAACAACTTGCACCAATACGTAGTCCAACACCCCGCCCCAACCATCCCCCCACCCCCTGCAGCCCATTCGCATGTAGTCTTTGTTTTTCTCCTCCCATGCCTGATACTGTTCTCCTTTAATAATTCTCCCTTTTGCACCAGGTCGTTATTTTCCTCAGCTTGCTAATTAATTTGGGGACAAGGTGGACAAGGAGTCTCCTTTGCTGGTAATCAGGTATGCTACATAGGGTCCCCAAATGTCTGGGGGGCGTGCATGCAGAGGTAGTGTTTTAATAAACTCACTCTCCACGTCTTGGCAGTAAAGTACTTCTTTCTGCCATTTAGCAAGCGTAGGAGCTGGACCATGGCCCCAGGACATGGCTATTCTCCTGCGTGCCAGCACAAGTAATGCATTTGCTAGTTTCCTTATTGTAGGTGTTAGGTGTTTTGTCATCCCAAGTAGCGCTATTGTGGGGATGGGGTTTAGTTCTTCTCCAATTATTGTTTCTGTCTCCTGGAGGACTTGCGACCAAAAAGTGGTCAGCCCGGGGCAGCTCCAGGCAAGATGAAGGAAGTCGGCTGCTGGCATTCCACATCTCTCACATTTCGCTGCTGTCTCTGGTTTGTGTATGCACTTTTTGGCTGGGTGTAGTATGTTTGGTGTAAGTACTGGAAATGTATAAGTTTGAACCGCGAATTCAATGCGACCTTCTGAGTCTGATTACGTATGTATACCCATTCTTCATCAGGGATGGTAACCTGCAGCGCTTTTTCCCACCTCTCTTTTGTGCGTGTGTTTTCTGGAGCTGTATATATTGATGACACTAATCTACCTTCTCCCTGTGCCTGGATCACGCCATGGAGTAACTGCCACGTTGGAGGCTGTCGTGGGAATGAGGGGAAGTGCTGCTTGGATAGCGTAACGCAGCCTAAAATATATAAAAATGTCTAACGAGGAGGTGCTCCCTCTCTCCCTAGCTTGCTGTGGTGTCATGAATGTATCCTCAACAAATAGATCGCCAAGTGAGTTGATGTGTACTTTGTCTGCCCATTGGAGGAAAACTGTTTCAGACGTGAGGGGAATTTGTGGGATAAATCTAATGGGTAGAAGAGGGGAATATCTGATTAGCACCCCGTATTTTTGGGCAATTTCTTTCCAGATTGCATATGTAGCCAGCACCACATTTAATGTGGTGTGTGGCACCGATTGTTGGCTAATAACGACCGCTCTTAATAAGTTGGGCGATGCCAGGCCTCGTTCTATTTGTACGTATGGCCTGATGAAATGAGTGGAGTACCAATAACTCAGAAAATGCGCCTGCGCTGCTCAGTAATATCGCTCAAGGTCAGGGAGCTCGAGCCCACCTCTTGTTACCGCCAGTATTAGTGTCGAGTAGGCCACCCTCACCGGCTTCCCAGCCCAGATCAATTCTATTGTGAGACTTTTCAATTTCCCTAGGTAAAGACATGGGAGCAACATTAGAATATTGGTAAATAGGTAAAGGAGTTTAGGCAGGATTATCATCTTGACCAGTGACGCTCTTCCCCAGAGCGTCAATGGGAGTGACTTCCAACTATTTACCTTCTCCTGGAGCAATTTCAATGCGGTTTCATAGTTGTCTTGGAAAATGTCTCTGTGGCTCAGGGACAGAAGGATCCCGAGATACCGCACTTGAGTGCCCTCCCACTTAAAGTTATACTCATCCACAAATTTCCTGGTACTAGGTGTTAGGGGAAAAATTATCGACTTGGAGTGGTTGATTTTCAGGCCCGAAAACGTGCTGAATTTAATTATCTTGTGCATTATGGGGTTTAGTTTTTCTGCAGGGTTTTGGATGAATAGCACTACATCGTCAGCATAGAGAGAGATAACCAGTTTGTGGGGTCCCATGGTAAAACCTCTTTGGAGGTGCCGTGATCTTAGGCCGGAGGCTAGAGGTTCCATCACCAGCGCAAATATCAGTGCCGATAGTGGGTAGCCCTGTCTGGTCCCACGCTGGAGATTGACGCATGCGGATTTGGTTGTGCAAAGGATAATAGTTGATAGGGGTTTATTATAGAGTAGCGCTACCAATTTGATAAACTGGTTCCCTAGTCCGAGTTGTCTGGGTACCAAGAAAAACATGAAGGGCCACTCGACAGAGTCAAAGGCCTTTTCTGCGTCCAGGAGGACCGCGACCACCTGGTGTGCGGGATCTAACGCCCCCATGACTCCGAACATTCTTCTTATGCCGAATGTCGTGTTGCGGCCGGGTGTAAAGCCCACCTGGTCCGTGCGTACTAGTGCTGGCATTAGGGGGATTAATCTGTTAGATAGAATTTTGGCCAATATTTTATTATCTAGATTTATTAAGGAAATCGGTCTGTAGGAACCACATTCCTCGGGAGGTTTGGTTTTTTTATGCAGGAGAATTACATTGGCTTCCCTTAGGGTTTGCAGAGAACGCCAGACTCTAATGATTCTACATATGCTTTCAAAAGGAGAGAAGCTATTAAGGAAGCGAATGCTTTATAGAATTCCTCATTTAGGCCATCGGGCCCTGTGGCTCTGATGTTGGGCAAGCTCTTTATTGCCTCCAGGATCTCCTCCAGAGTAATGGGGTCATTTAGGTGTTCGCGGAGTTCTCTCTCTACCCAGTACAATTCTGTGTCCGCAAGGTAGCTGTGTAAGAGTTCGGGGTCTGTTGAGTGTTTTGCACTGTAAAGGTCTTGGTAGAAGGCGCGGCAGACTTCAATTATTTCAGCTTCCGTGTTGACTAGTTTACCTTGAGGGTATCGGACTCTCTCCACCAGGGTGGGCTTTCTATCAGCGGCGATCCGGCGGGCCAGGAGCGTTCCGGGTCGTTGCCCCTCGCCATATTGGCGGATCTGGTGGCCATGTCGTAGGAATTTCAGCTTTCGTTCAGCTGTATTTCTGAATTTGAGAAGTTCTTCTTTGAGTTCCGCTTGGACACGTTGTTGGTTTGTAGTGTTGTACTGTAATTCTAAAGCTTTCAGGCGTTCTTCGCTTACAGCAAATTCACGCCTTATTGTTTTCAGAATTCCATTTTCTTTGGCAATGCATACTCCTCTTATGTAGCACTTTAATGTTTCCTACAAGGTTCCTGCTGACGAGACTGAGTCTTGATTAATGTCCAAGAAGGATATGATCTCCTCTCGAACCTCAGCAGCGAATACCTACTCTGTTAGCGCTCTGGGTTTAAAGCTCCAGTTTGGTGCACTCGGTCTTGCGTTGGGGAAATTACACTCAAGTGTCACAGTTGCGTGATCTGAAAAGGTTTTGGGGAGGATTTGACATTTGCCCCATTGAAATGCACTTTGTGCTGAGACGAGAAGGTAGTTTATTCGTGAGCTTGTATGGTGAACTTCGGAATGAAAGGTGTACTCACGATTCTCCCAGTTACAGAGTCTCCTTATGTCAACTAGGTTATATGCTCTGCATATTTCTTGGAGACTGGCCTTGGACGTGTGGATTGTGGTGGTCTGTGATTTATCTTTTTGTGGGTCAAGGTGGGTATTAAGGTTGCTGCCCCATATTATGGTTGCTGCGTCGATCTGTGTTAGACGTGAGTGGACCCAGTCGAAGTTGTTTGCTCCGTCCACGTTGGGGCCGTATGAGTTTACGAATGCAACCTCCTTTCTGTCTTTAACCCCCTGTACCAGGAGGACCCTGCCCTCTGTGTCTTTTTCCACTTTAATCAGGCAGAAGCCGGCTTTAGGGTTGATGAGAGTGGCTACCCCTCTAGCGTGCGATGAGTAGGAGGAGAAGTAGCGGTGGCAGCCCCAGTTTCGAGCCCAGAGGTGCTCTTTATGTGGGACCAGGTAAGTCTCCTGTATCATAGCCACGTCGACATTGTGGCGCTTAAGTAACTGTAGGATCTTTCTTGTTTTGGATGGCATGTTACCTCCTCTGATATTCCAGGTTGCTACCTTGAATTGAACGGGTGAGTTTCTTGTTAACGACGCTTGGGATGAGTGCAGACTCCCAGTGATCTATAGAGGTCCAGTGGTCTATCTGGGGGCATGGTCGTATACGTTCGGCTCAGTTTCTGTGGGTGGGAGGAGAAGGTGGCGCGGGGGCGGGGCTGACTTGTGCCTAACCATAACAACTCTAGTGAACAGTACCTTACACTGACAACCCCCAACTCGTCCGTTCGGTCTCCCCCCAAAATAAAGTTAATGCTGCTGCGCATGGGGCACTAGCGACCTCCCAGGGGTAGGTGCCCCTTCCTTGATTTAAATATGATGTCCTGACGTCCGGTGTCGTTTGGCCGTGAATTCAAAGCGTTGACTATTTGTGGTTCATGGTGGGTTTTTCTCTGCTCGCTCCCTCCGTGGGGTCGCCCGGCCGGCCGTTGCCTGGAGCCTTGCAGCCCTGTCTGTCGAGGAATAGGGTGGCGTCCTCTGGCGAGTTGAAGAATTGGACTTTCCCCTCAAATTGGATACAAAGTTTTGCGGGGAAGAGCATTAAATATGCGATTTGGTTGTCTCGTAGTCGCCGTTTGCCTGCTGTAAAGGACCTCCTTTGGGCTTGGACTGTGGGGGAAAAAAATCAGGAAATATTTAAATTGCGTCTCTGTCGTATTGGAGGTTGCCTTTTTCCCTTGCCAACCGAAGAATGGTATTACAATCTTTGTAGTTCAACAGTTTGGCTATAATTGGGCAATGGGGGTGCCCCTGGAATGGATTTAGTGGTTGGGATCCTGTGTGCCCTCTCTATGACGAATAGTTGTGAGAGATCAGTGTCGCCGAAAAGGTCCTTGCACATTTTCTCTACGTGTTCCTCCATTTTGCTGTGTGTTGGTTGTTCTCCGACTCTGATCACTGTAATATTGTTTCGACGGGAGCGTCCCTCCAAATCTTCGTTCTTGACCAAGACGGCTTGTATTTGTTTTTTTAACGTTCATACTCTCAAGGTTAGTGATGTTGCGCCATCGTCTAGGTCCGAGATTCTCTGCTCGGCGTTGTCCAATCTGTCTTTGTGTTTGTCTAGACGATGTTGGAGTAAGTCGACCTTGGACGATAGCGTGTCTATTTTGTTGTGCAGATTCCCGATCCCTGTTTTTAGGTCCAGTAGGATCTCACAGATGTCTAGCTGTTGTGGGTGTTCTTCCGAGCCCTCACGGTTTAGCGGGGAGTCCGGACGGTTTTCTTGTCTTGGGGTTTTACATGCGGGCCCAGCATCGAAGTTGAGCTTCCGCCGCGATTTGTCGGATTTGCCCATTTTGTTGCTTGCCGCTGGGCCTCTTAATGTGGATAGATATGGAGGACCGTTGAGGATTGGGTCCGTCCCAGGCATGCTGGTGAGTCGTATTCTGGTAGGAGGTGGGGCCTGTGTAGACAGGCCTCTTGGAGTTTCACTGTGGTTTGCAAGAGCCTATTAGCAGCGCAGTACTGGCGGATGGCCTCAGGGCTGCACGCCGCTATCAGCCGCGCCGCGGGAAGAGGCACCGGTGCTGCCCGATGTTGTCCCCGGGTTCTCTGGGGGCTGCTTCTTGTAAAAGATAATGGGAAGCTCTCCGTCCCGCTTCCTCTCCAGCAGGGGCGCGAGTCTGAGTCTCAGTGGAAGCGGAACCCGTTATGTCGCTGTATTTGTAGCTCCAGGCTCAGGTCCGCAGTAGATTGATGTTCTTTTACATGATAGCTTCCACGCGGCGGCGGCAGTGCCCTCCTGACACGTGTGCGGGAGGGTGACTATCTTGACGTGGGTTGGAGAGTTGTTGCTGGTGCTTCTTAGCACATGTGCCAGCGAGTTCTTGAGAGTTGCTGCCGGCGCTTCTTAGCCGGTGCTTCTGAGCATGTGTGCCAGCGGTTTCTTGGGGACTGCAGACTGCGCTGCACATGTATTGCGTAGACCCCAGAGGTCTATGGTTGTGTTTGTATGCGCTGTTTCCCTTGCTCTGTATTCACTTACTGCATGTGCTGCTTTTCTTGCATTGTATATGACTCTCGTTCTCCTTCCTTTGCAGATGTTGGTCGGAGCTGCGATGATGGGGAAGCTGAGCTGGGACGCTGCATATTACGAGGTGTGTTTCGATGTCCCTCCACGAGGTTCTGGACTGCGTGTAGAGGGGATCCAGGAGTTCTGTGCTGGCGCGTCCGAGACCAGGATTCCGGGTCCCCGTGGCTGGTCTTGCTTGTGTTACGACCGCCCTGTGCGGCGGGAGGGTCCGGGCCCTTTCAGGTGCCCGGCCTGAGGGGATCAGCAGACGCTTTGTGCACAGCCAGCCCCGGTGAAGCAGCTGGCCCCAGTCTCCAAAGCCCGCACCCAGATGTAGTGGTCCCAGGTTGGGGTGATCCTCACCGCTCCGTGTTCGAGCGAGGGAGGGGGGGCGGATCTTGCTCCGCGCTCCCCCGCAGTATGTTTGCTGACAGTGCCGGCCCGGGAGCGAGGAGAGGCGGGGCAGGACCCCCTGGGGAGGCTGCCTTCTCCTGCCTTCCTCCCACGGGTTCACTGCATCCCAATGGAATCACTTTCCCTGCCTCCTGGCTTGCGCTCTGCACCTCCTCACGCCCCGCCGCTGCACTCCTCACCTCCCGGGTATGGCTCCGGATGGGGTCAGCCGTCACGGCCGGGACTGGCACTCTCTCCCCTGCAGCCTCACAGTTGCTGCACCCGGATGCTCCCGGCCTGTCCCGCCAAGCAACGCTGCGAAGGCGCGGGTCCGCCCGCCACCCTCCGCCAGCTCTGTTGGCGCAGCAGGCTCCCTCTGGATTCCGGGTCGCTGCTGTTGTCGCTCGCAGGCTGGGGGTTGGCTTTCAGCGTTCCAAATCCCAATGGGGGTCAGTTCAGGCCGCAAGGACCCGGCCCGTTATGGACTCGCCTCTCGCGTCACAGCCACGCAGCGTCCAGGGTACCCTGGGACAATTTTGCCCCGGATTTCGGGCATAGCCGGTGCTGCATTCTTTGCGGGGTCTTTTTCTGAAAGTTAGACACGACACAGTGTCAGGATTGCAGCGATTGTTCAGGATTAATCAGGAGTCACTTGGGAGCTCACAGAGGAACCGCCATCTTGGTTGGCCTTCTAGCACCGCCCTTGGATTTAGCATTGTTTAATTGTGATAACATTCTGGAAGGAATAAAGAAGATCAGTCCATCTCGGCACCAGGCCCAAATGAATGATCAAACTTTTTGTTTAAAACCAATCCAGAGGCATGGCCAGCAACCCTTAACATTTTGTTTAAGAGTGTGGTGACCTTAGATCTTTTTCCCGCCACTTGGTCCAAGGCACACGTTGTCCCGATTTATAAGAAGGAAGTGAGAACCAGTCCTTTAAATTATAGACATATTGCTGTCTAGATGCAGACAGCAAGGTTTTTGCCTCCATTATGCTGCCCCATCTAGAAGTTTGGGCCTTAGTTGCAAAATGGCAAACTTGATTTCGCCGGAACCTCAGAGCATCTTCAAATAGACTAATAGTCAAAACTATCCAAAATTCGGCATGGGAGGGAAAGTACGACTCTCTTTTACTGCCTCCATAGATTTATCAGCTTCATTTGAGGCTGTAGACCATGAACATCTGTGGTTTAAGCTTTATCAGTGGGGTATTCCTCTGGGTCTCTTAAGCCTAATAGTTGGTTTGTATTCACACTCTGAAATCCAAGTGCGTCTCAGTTATTCCGGCACACTCTCACGTCAGATTCCTACATCTCAGGGTGTCAGGCAGGGATGCATTTTGGCACCCTGCCTGTTCAACCTCTACTTATCAGAAGTAGGTGATCATTTAATAACAGCTGCCTTCATTACACCAGTGGTACACAAATTAAGGCCCTTTTGGTTGTCCCACATGGATGATTTTCTCATTTTTGATTGTATGCCTTTGCAGTTTATATGGACAACCATGCACTTCAGATTAGCCCCATGAAGGCCAAAATACTGCAATGCTCAAAGGGTCGGAAGAAAACTGCTTTTAAATGGCATGTAGGTTTAGAACCAGTGCTGAAGGTGGACTCATTGATATATCTGGGTTTTCTAATACAGACACACCCTGGCCTGACTAGGCTAAAAGAGTGGCTTAAGGATCGCACTTTGATATTAGTTATTCAATTGGTGAGGGATGATTCCCGTTATGGCACATACACCTTGAAATCATGCTTAAAATATTCCGAAGGGAAAATTGTTTCCAACATTTTATATGGTATGGATAACATTTATCATTACTAGAGGTTCTGTCATCTCTTTGAAGCCTTTGTCTGGCAAAGGGTTCTGTATGTACCCAACTCAGTTCCTATACATGCAATTCATTATGAGTTGGGTATTATTTCTTTGCGAGCGCAGTGGACGATCTTGTCACTGGTGAGAAAGAGTCTGTGTCCAGTGTTGGGCTTTCTGTTTGAGGATTTGAAAACTATCCTCGACTCAGGGAGTACTAGATGGTTGAAAGATGCGTTTGATTATTGTAGTATCCTTTTATTGTAGTTGAGCAGTTATGTAGTGGAGTTAAGAGAGAATCCTTGCATAGTTAATAAACTCTTATTTGAATATGACTGAATCGGTACTATCGAGAAAATGCATGAATATTCCTCTTTGTGCTACCTAAAGAAGGATTAGAATAAACAAGGTATGCTGGCCCCCTTTTTAGTAATTTATACAGGTAAGTCGGTAAGGCTTGCCTTTTTACGCTTTCGCTGGAATTGGTATCCGACAAAATAGATCATGATCAGAATTGGCAATTTGGAAGCTAATCAGATGGGATGTCGTTTTTGTAAGGATAAGGCCGAGGGTGAAACCCTTAAGTGTTTAATGATAGTTTGTCCAGCAGTTCACTGGTTGAGATGAACCATCTAAAAAATGTGTTTTATTCTTTGAACAGGGGGAGGGTGAGCACGTTTGGTCTGCATGTTTGTCTGGTCATACAACCTCCACGGTTGTTGTTGCAGTCATTACATTTTTTAAATCTCTTAAATTGGAAGAGTATCTTAAACTCAAGTTGCTTTTGTGATATGGAATCGGAGTGGGTGTAATAGGAATGGATCTTTATATAATCAGCTGTTTTATATTTGGATGGTCTCTTCTGTCTTACTTTTTTAAAATTGATGAACATGTGTGAAGTTTTAAAATTGATGGAACATATCTGAATGTTTTAACAAATCGTGCATAATTTGTTTACTTGATTATGTTTGATGAAATTGACTATTTTTGATGAATTTATGTGTAATGATTGTTGGATTCATAGTTTGTTTATTTGTGGTTAATAAATGTATTGTATTTGTTAAAGGTTAACTTTTGTATAACCGTGAAACAAAAAACAAAATTACTAGCTGGATTTCCCCCTTGTGCCCCCTTGCCTGGGTATCACCATACCTTTTGCCATCAAACATCTCTTCCCTTTGGCAGGGTTGGGGTAGGGCTACATTTATCATCCACATGCCAAAGACAACAACCTCCCCTTGGCTGGGAATTCACCAAGGCATGGCTTATTTTTTCTGGTTCGTGGCTGCTGGCCCCCAACAGTATCTGAAAGCAAGCTCCCAAGCAAAGTTGTGACACAATCTCCTAATTTTATTATCCTGGGCAAAATCTGTGGTATAGGTTTAAGTGAGCTAACATTAGTTCTCCCTCCTGGGATTAAGGCTCTCCCCTGCAGATTAGTAGAGCCACTGAGCAGGCTCTCAACTCTTCCTTCTGGCTCACCAGCTGCAGCTGGTGTGCCTTCTCCTTGGGCCAGCCATTCCTAGTGTGTCAAACTGTGCACTCCCTGCTCCCCCTTTGATACAGCTGTGCATTACCTAAAAAAAATAAAAAGTGGCAATTGGATGAGCAACTTCCTTTTAATCCCTGTGGGCTTTTCTTGCCTCTCGCTGGTGCTACCCAAAACTACACTAAATTAGGTTTGCAGCTGGGTTTGTGATCTCCCGCTGTTTACACGCAGCGCAGTGCTTCTCCACAAGCTGATAAAATATTGTCCGTGTTTACCCACATTGACTGATGGGCAACAGGACCCTAAACTTTATTTTAATAAATTAAGCTATTATCTTGAATGCAACGCAAGAACACAGTGTATGGAGTCTTATTTTCTTTTTTTTTAAATAGGTTTTCATGGATGAAGTTATTCTTTAATGCCGGAAACTTAATTACACATACCACATGCATCCATACAAATAAAGTGCATTACTATATTTGAGGTGATGTTTTCAGTCAATTACTTAACCCTGCCTATCACTACCTCTATTTTTCTTCAACCAAATCTTTATTTGCATTTAAAATCAGTCAACTTCAGCATTGACTTCAGTATGGCAACTCTTCTCCATTGAAAAATCATACAAACAATTGATCAACATTAAAGGCATGGTCTAGTAAAACATTTTTTTTAAAACATAGATAGGCAACATAAAATAAAATACTAGCATTCTCTTTTTTAAAACTTCCTATGTAAAATTTTGAGCTATTCAAGCTCAAAATTCGCATAAGCAAGCACATGGGCGCATCCATTTTGTGAAATGGATGCCCTCCTGTGCTGGCTTTTGCTTTTGCGGCACTAATGAAGGAAAAGCCAGCCAGCTGTAGTAAACAAAAGCTACCGCTGGGTGGCTTTCCATTCATTAGTGCTGTACGCGGAGGACGGGGACCGGAGACCAGAGCAGGAAAGCTGCAGCTGAATCTCGGTAAGTGCTTTTTATTTTTAAAAAAAATAAGCACTAGCTGCGTTTTTTTTCTAAGTTTTCCGGGCTGGAGGAGCCTGGAAAACTTAGAAATAAAACCGCAGCTTTAAAAACGTTGTATTTATGTTTGCGGTCGCTTTTGAAGCGACCGCAAACATAAATACAATGTTATTGTGTTGGAAAACGCTGCGGTTTTTCTTTCCAAGTTTCTCAGGCTGCTTTATTTTAAAAATAAATAGCACTTAACGAGATTCAGCTGCAGCTTTCCTGGGGGAGCACCGGAGACCCAAAGTGATAGCCACAGCAGGCAGAAACACAACACGGTTGTGTTGGAAAACGCTGCGGTTTTTCTTTCCGAGTTTCTCAGGCTCCTCCGAGACAGAGCAGCCTGAGAAACTTGGAAAGAAAAACCGCAGCGTTTTCCAACACAATAACGTTGTATTTATGTTTGCGGTCGCTTCAAAAGCGACCGCAAACATAAATACGTTTTTAAAGCTGCGGTTTTATTTCTAAGTTTTCCTGGCTCCTCCAGCCCGGAAAACTTAGAAAAAAAACCACAGCTAGTGCTTATTTTTTAAAAAAAATAAATAGCACTTACCGAGATTCAGCTGCAGCTTTCCTGCTCTGGTCTCCGGTCCCCGTCCTCCGCGTACAGCACTAATGAAGGGAAAGCCACCCAGCGGTAGCTTTTGTTTACTACAGCTGGCTGGCTATTCCTTCATTAGTGCCGCAAAAGCAAAAGCCAGCACAGGAGGGCATCCATTTCACAAAATGGATGCGCCCATGTGCTTGCTTTTGCGAATTTTGAGCTTGAATAGCTCAAAATTTTACATAGGAAGTTTTAAAAAAGAGAATGCTAGTATTTTTTTTTTATGTTGCCTATCTATTTTTTAAATACATTTTTTTTACTAGACCATGCCTTTAAAGGAATAGTGCGCTCTGAAATGTTATTGTCCCGAGGATTTGGGCATGTGTTTTTAAGTATACGTTGATCGATCGCACAAACATTTCCAATGCACCTTACTGTAGATTTCCTCTTTAGTACACATGCAAAATCAGGCAGCAGGGCGTATCCATCTTGTGATAATCTGATCAGTTGCCGCATCGTCCAGGGTGGACTGCCCTGGCGGCACTAAATCATATCCCCCACCCCTCAGGCTCACATCACCAAATTTAGTGATATTCTCCGCCTATCTGCATGACGTTACTGGGCAGCGTAGCCAAACGCGCCCAGTCATCACCTACATGACGTGACACAGAACCCGGAAATCAACACACATCAACCCACAATAAAGCGCGTCACAATTCGGAATACAAAACTATACTTCAAAAGGAAATAGAAAAACAGTACCATTTTTAAAATACTTTTATTTCACAATCAACGCTCCGAGAACATCCGGCGATTGCCATATTCCATGAAATGGGTAATTATTTTCGTTTTTATCATTTTTTTCTCGGTCCACACATGTTTATCGTGAGTCACGCGGTGTTCCTTTTGTGTAGGTATAAGAAGCGCCTCAGATGCACCGTGAATCGCAGGGCTTGAGCATCAGCTTGGCGCTATTCCACCGTAAACGATATCAGGTTGCTCCTTATCGCTGGTACTCCGTAAGGGCATACGGGCCCGTGTCGATCATCCCAAAAAAGTGTCTGTCAGGACTCAGGGCTGGCAAAGACGAGGAGTGTTTAGATATGCCTCTTAAGCTGGGAAGGTCTAGAAACTACAATTCCCAGCATTCTCTGGGTCTGCGTGTAGTTCGACACGCGCGTGCTTGGCCAGCTGTCTGGGATTAAGGGTAGCATATTAACTGGTAATGGCAGCGTGCAGGTGTGGCTTATTCTGATTCAGCGTGGAGGCATACCGGCCGCGTGCAGAGAGGAACGATGGAGAGCAGGACTGCATGAACTACAGACGGCCGCATTTCGGAAGGAGCAGGAGAGTGCTGATAAGGATCACGGCTTCACGGTCATTGTCTGGGAAGTCCCGTGGGGCTCCCCAGACCAAAGATAAGTACAGGGAAATGCACAGTGATTGCTTACATTGTTGGGAGTGATTTACAGCGGGTCGCATTTCGTCTGGGAAGTCCCGAGGGGCTCCCATACATAAGATAAGTAGCGGCGAATGTTTTTTGGAATGTTGTGCTGAGGAAACACAGTGTATGTGCTCATGTACTGCTGCGTTGGAACATCCAGGGTGTTCACTCATTTACGGTTGTACTGGGCAAACCTAGTGTGAATCAAGCAATAGCGAATCTGCATCTTTAATGGGTCTCTATGAGTAACGAACTATTTACTGACAAAAGACTCAATATGATAAATGCACATTACGTTTACCAAGTTCACCAAATCTTCACTGGTGCAGTAAACTAGTGTAGGAGGAAAATCATTTATGTTATATGTTGCTTTGCTGCCCGAAGGGCCATGTGTCTTGTTTACCATGATGGGAAGTTTTCCTAATGTTTGTTTTCATCATGTTGTTTGCTTATGTGTTTTATTATGAACCAACAGGGGTTAGTACACGTATTAAGGTGTACTAGATAGGAAGTCAGGTTATTTACGTCGACAGTGTTACATGCTGGACAGAGTAGGGTTCTTTCCTGGTGCTTCCCCTGTCCCATCCAAAGTAGGAGTTCCTTACCCTTTTTCCGGTCTTCCTAAATTCCCCATCCTATCCACAACCTATCCCTAACCCCGCTTCCCCCCATTGGCTGCCACGTGGCGACCTGTTTTATATATCAGGCGTCTGTGCCAACCACGGTGGGAGGGTCGAGTTCATTCGGCTTCTGTGGTTCGGGGGAGAGTGTCGAGCTCTCTTCCTTTCCTTTAAAGTGTGATTGTGACATAATAAGCCACCCCCAGATTGGGATACTCACAACCACCCAAGCCAAATGGACACAACACCTCCACCTTTAGCCGACGTGCTAAAGGCACTACAAGATATCCAAATGGAATTAGCGCATGCTCGGCAGGAAACTACCACTTTGAAATCACAAGTACAAGGATTGGTGGCCCAAGGTACCCCCCCTTTAGAGGGGCCTAGTACAGCCAATACTGGGAGCGTTTCCACTAGTAGAAATCCCACTGTCATTGTGCAACCTCCTAGTAACGTACCTCTGGCAGCACCAGAGCGTTTTTCAGGGGATCCTAGAAAATATATGACCTTTCTTACCCAATGTAGACTTCATTTTTTGTGCAAGCATGCGGCATTTGAAACTATCCAAGCCAGAACTGCCTTTGTAATATCATATTTAACAGGCAATGCTGCAGCTTGACTATGCCTCTGGTACAGAAAGATGATCCGTTGTTATATAATTGGGATAATTTCTTATCAGAGTTTGGCAGACTGTTTGATAGACGGGAAGTCTCACTGGCACAAGACAAAGAGTTGTTAGGTTTAAGACAGGGGTCATGAGATCTGGTAACATATGTGACACAGTTTAATAGACTAGTGATTGAAACAGAATGGCCAGTGGCTAAACAGACCGTATTGTTTTATCAAGGTTTCTGGGAAGAACTAAAAGATGCAATTGCGCAGGTAGAACCGCAACCAAGCAGTTGTACGGCCATGATAGATCTGTCCCTTAGGCTGGATCACCGGATGAATGAGAGAAAAGGAGATAAAAAGAAACCAGAAACTCCCATTTGTGAGATTAGATAGGATGAAGGGAGGAAGGAGTAGTGAGGTAGAACCAATGCCGATTGATAGTGTGAGAGGACCATTATCAGAGGCAGAAAAAGAACAGAGGACGCTTAACAAATTGTGTTTGTACTGTGGACAGGCAGGCCATTTTATACGCACTTGTCCTAATATTCCACAGAGGAGTATAGGAGGGGAACGAAGCAAAAAGGAGGCGGGAAAAGAAGTGGACCGACCTTAGGGGGAACTCAGGTGACAGGCCCGAAGGAATTAAAGTTCCCCAAATTGGTGGCAAATACAGTTGGAAGTAAGACATCTCATTTGTATATATTAGTGACGTTATGTTGGGCAATATCCAAGCAGACAGTACTGGCTATGATAGACTCAGGGGCCACAGGTAATTTTGCGGACATTACATTGGCCAAACAATTGGGCCTTCCTTTGCAAGACAAACAAAGAGTGGAAGGAGTGCAGTCGGTGGATGGGTCTCCTTTAGTGTCAGGGCCTATAAGACAACAAACACAAAAATTGCAGATGACATTTACATCAGGTCACAATGAAAACATTACTTTTGATTTGATAGCTGCACCACAGTTTGGTTTGATTTTGGGAATGCCTTGGTTAGTGCAACACAATCCAAAGATTGATTGGGAAAAACAGACAGTAGAGTTTGATGAACAGAGGTGTAAAGAACACATGTTACCAGAAGTGGGACCCACGGCATGGTTAGTTAAACAGGATAGCAGAGCGCAATTGGTGGGAGCCGTGGAAGCAGAACTTCCCCTGCAATATCGAGAGTTCACCAAGGTATTTGACAAAAGAGGGGCAGAACAATCACCTCCCCATCGACCTTATGATTGTGTCATTGAATTGGAGGAGGGGGCGAAGCTACCCTGCAGTAGAATTTATGCCCTTACAGAGACAGAAAATAAACACTTAAGAGAGTATTTGGATGAAATGTTAGAGAAGGGGTTCATTAGACATTCCACGTTCCCGGTCTCTTCTCCTTTGTTTTTTGTTCCAAAGAAAGAGGGGACATTACGCACTTGTATTGACTATTGCGCCTTGAACAAGGTAACCATTAGGAATAGGTTTCCATTGCCTCTAATTTCAGTGTTACTGGATCAGGTGCGGGCGGCAAAAATTTACACTAAATTGGATTTAAGAGGAGCATACCACTTGATAAGAGTAGAAGAGGGGGTTGAGTGGAAGACGGCATTTCGGACAAAATTTGGATCGTTCAAATACTTGGTTATGCCGTTTGGATTATGCAATGCTCCTGCGGCATTTCAATTCTTTATGCAAGAAGTGTTGAGGGACTTTATTGATGTATTTGTTATAGTGTACATTGATGATATTTTGATTTATTCAGTTTCAGAGGAACAGCATGTTCAACATGTGAGGGCAGTGCTTCAGAGGCTGCAGGAGTATCAGCTCTGTGTAAAACTGGAGAAATGTGCTTTTCACACTAGGCAAGTGGAATTTCTGGGGTTCATACTAACTCCAGAGGGTGTAGTGATGGATGCCAAGAAGGTACAGGCTGTGACAGATTGGCCATCACCACAATGCATCAAGGACTTCCAATCATTTTTAGGATTTGCAAATTTCTATCAGCGTTTTATTAGTAATTTCTCAGCATTAGTAACGCCGATTACTCGACTTCCCAAGAAAGCAACACCATTCATTTGGGGTCCTGAAGCAGAAAAGACTTTTCAGGAATTAAAGATCGCTTTTACTACTGCACCAGTGTTGAAACACCCAGACACCAATGAAGCTTTTCAAGTGGAGACAGATGCTAGTAATATGGCGATAGGGGCGATTTTGTCACAGAAGGATAAGGAGGGGGTATGGCACCCAGTGGCCTTCTATTCTAGAAAACTATCAGGGTGTGAACAGAATTATTCTATCACGGACAAGGAATTGCTGGCTATCCGATCAGCCTTTTTAGAATGGAGGCATTACCTATTGGGGGCTAAGCATCAGGTGGTGGTGGTAACGGATCACAAGAACTTGCAATACTTTAAGACTGCTCATAAACTTAGTCCCAGGCAATTACGCTGGTCTCAATACTTTAATAAATTTAATTTTGTGGTGACATTCAGACCAGGAAAGAATAATGGCAAGGCAGACGCATTGCCCAGGCAGCAAAATGTGAAGAGTGTGGTGAGTGAAGTAAGAGCAATTATTCCTCCAGAAAAAGTCATTGAAGCTATTACAACATTTTTTATTGATGAAGTCAAGAAGGCTGTTCCCCCACCCCCCGACAAATCCATAAGTGGCAAGCCAGTCATCCGGCAAGGAAGGTAAGGCAGGGGGTACCGTACCATCAAGATTGATTGTTTTGACCTACTAAGGAAATACATGGAAAAGCCCTATATTGGTGTCATAATTCTCCATTAGCGGGACACGCTGGGCAAAGGAAAATGCAAACCATGTTGGAAAAATACTTTTGGTGGCCTACTTTGAGGCAGGATGTGGGCAAATATTTATTACAATGTGAAAATTGCATGAGGAATAAAGCAGATCATGTAAAAAAGAGAGGGTTATTACAACCATTACCCACACCTGAGAAAGTATGGACACACATCTATGGATTTTATTACAGACCTTCCAGCTGATAAGCAGTTTGACACCATTTGGGTAGTGGTGGATTTTCTGTCCAAGCAAGCTCATTTCATTCCTTGTGAAGGAATACCTGGAGCAGGGAAGTTAGCGGAGTTGTTCCTTCAACATGTAGTTAGATTACACAGGTTTCCCAAGAGTATTGTCTCGGACAGAGGTCCACAGTTTACATCAAAGTTTTGGCGAGCTTCTGTCACATGTTGGGAATCAACTGTGCCTTATCTACCAGTTACCGCCCTCAAACCGATGGGCAGACAGAACGAGTAAATCAAACACTCGAACAATACTTGCAGGCCTATTTGAGGGATGGCCGTGAGTCTTGGGTGCAGGCATTATGGTTGGCAGAGTTTACGTATAACAACACGCTGCACACTTCCTTGGGTATGTCCCCCAATGAATGTTTATTTGGACATGAGTAGAACATGATACCAGAACATTTACCTGAAGTAGAGAATGTACCATTTTTACAAGGACGTAAACAGTTGCTTCTTAAGATCAGACAGAAAGCGCGCACGCATTTGGAACAGGCTAAAGAAACCTATAAAAGACACGCTGGCAAACACAGACAGGAGAGTCCTCGCTATAAGACATGAGACAGAGTTTGGTTATCAACTAAGAATCTATCTATAGTAGGATCTCGTAAATGTATGCCTAGATTTATTGGACCTTATGAAATCGTTACATGTGTGTCATCTACAGCTATGAAATTGCGTTTGCCAAAGACTCTACCTATACACCCGGTGTTCCATGTGTCTTTGCTTAAACCTGCAGCTCCTGGAACGACAATGAAAAAACCTCCAGCCATAGTGAGAGAAGGACAAACGGAATATGAAGTAAAGCGTATTGTGGATTCCAGAAGAAGATATCAACAATTATGGTATTTGGTGCAATGGGAAGGTTACGGACCTGAGGATTGTTCTTGGGAACCAGCACGAGATGTCCATGCTCCCAGGTTGGTTAAACAATTTCATGTACGACATCCGGGTAAACCAGGTCCTGGGAGGAGCCCTGGAAGGGGAGGTAATGTCAGGACTCAGGGCTGGCAAAGACGAGGAGTGTTTAGAAATGCCTCTTAAGCTGGGAAGGTCTAGAAACTACAATTCCCAGCATTCTCTGGGTCTGCGTGTAGTTTGACACGCGCACGCTTGGCTAGCTGTCTGGGATTAAGGGCAGCATATTAGCTGGTAATGGCAGCGTGCAGGTGTGGCTTATTCTGATTCAGCGTGGAGGCATACCGGCCGCGTGCGGAGAGGAACGATGGAGAGCAGGACTGCATGAACTACAGACGGCTGCATTTCGGAAGGAGCAGGAGAGTGCTGATAAGGATCACGGCTTTACGGTCATTGTCTGGGAAGTCCTGTGGGGCTCCCCAGACCAAAGATAAGTACAGGGAAATGCACGGTGATTGCTTACATTGTTGGGAGTGATTTACAGCGGGTCACATTTCGTCTGGGAAGTCCTGAGGGGCTCCCAGACATAAGATAAGTAGCGGCGAATGTTTTTTGGAATGTTGTGCTGAGGAAACACAGTGTATGTGCTCATGTACTGCTGCGTTGGAACATCCAGGGTGTTCACTCATTTACGGTTGTGCTGGGCAAACCTAGTGTGTATCAAGCAATAGTGAATCTGCACCTTTAATGGGTCTCTATGAGTAACAAACTATTTACTGACAAAAGACTCAATATGATACATGGACATTACGTTTACCAAGTTCACCAAATCTTCACTGGTGCAGTAAACTAGTGTAGGAGGGAAATCATTTATGTTATATGTTGCTTTGCTGCCCGAAGGGCCATGTGTCTTGTTTACCATGATGGGAAGTTTTCCTAATGTTTGTTTTCATCATGTTGCTTGCTTATGTGTTTTATTATGAACCAACAGGGGATAGTACACGTATTAAGGTGTACTAGATAGGAAGTCAGGTTATTTACGTGGACATTGTTACATGCTGAACAGAGTAGGGTTCTTTCCTGGTGCTTCCCCTGTCCCATCCAAAGTAGGAGTTCCTTACCATTTTTCCGGTGTTCCTAAATTCCCCATCCTATCCACAACCTCTCCCTAACCCCTCTTCCCCCCATTGGCTGCCACGTGGCAACCTGTTTTATATATCAGGCGTCTGTGCCAACCACGGTGGGAGGCTCGAGTTCATTCGGGTTCCGTGGTTTGGGGGAGAGTGTCAAGCTCTCTTCCTTTCCTTTAAAGTGTGATTGTGACAGTGTCACTGTGACCCAGCCATTCAACAGTATCTGCAGCTGGCGGTTGAAAAACCTGTCTGTTGGGATCTGGAATCAATGACAATCGCAGAAAGGCACGATGTAGCTGTTTGGAAAACATAACAGAAACGTATCTCAATAGCCGATCTTTATTACAATTTATCATTTTACCGATTAATTCGGCCCCACGTTAAAACTAATCAAGAACACAGATGTGAAACAATGGCAACACAGCGAAAATAACGTGAAAACTAGTTCACAATTATATTCAGAGGTTACTGCTATGGAGTATGTTCAGCCGAAATGGGATGCGGAAGCTGACGCTACAATTCGAATAACACAGACGGCATTTTAATAAAATATTAGTGTTGAACCTGGGGGAACCGAGTGGTGGTCTACATGCATCTCGATGCTGGACTCCCCATGTGCCCGGGAACAAAGACAAGTACACACACAGGTTGTACTTGCATGTCATTGCAATATGCCACAAAGAACAACCCAGTACAATGTAAACTAGGAATAACGGTGGGCTAATGATAAATTGAGTCGTTGGTCTATATAAACGGTTGAAAGTAAAGCTTAAATTATATTCAGCATTTCCAATCTCTTAGCGTAACGCAGAGACACCGTTCAGATCAACACCTTTTCATAAAATGAAATTGTATGATCCTTTGTCCAGTTTTGAAATGGTGAACCTTATTATATTTGACGTTATTACACCCCTCCCTTAATTCATTCCTTTGGGGATCATGCCTTTCTCTCAAGGTCGAAAAACAATTGAACCTTACACTGTGTGCGATGCGCGAGGCTTGCTGAGCGTGCAAGCAAAAATTCAAAGCTGCTGACCTTCACTCAGAATGAAGATACATTTTTAGTTTGCAACATCTTGTCTCGGCGCATCCATGAGAAAGGGACTTGTGAGGCATAGGCACAGGAGGAAAAATGTGGGGGCTGTCAGTGTTCGCTGTTCTTGGCGCTGCTGAGGGGTAGAGGAAACTTTGCAATGACAAAATCCAAAATTGTAGTCGAGGGTACAGAAAATGGAGTCCAAGTGTGTCTAGCAATAGCCCCACCTCTGCTTATGTCAGGGCCTTCTTCCCCATGGCAGCAGAAGGGCAAAGGATGCGCCCCCCACGAGTGCAAGAGCAGGGTGTCACTTTCGCATATAATGTATGGGGGTGGGAGACTCAACCGACCCACTCCCTCCTTACATTAGCAACGACCCCAACACATGTCCCCATGAATATATTGTCAGAGTGCAGCTATTTCTCAACAACAACCCACTTTGATCAATCGACTTCCCACAGTAGGTCGACGAAACTGGGAAGTGTGAAAGTACAGCATTACATTGTATGGCATTTGTAAAAATAGAACTTGTTGAAAAAAAATTGACAAACAGGATAGATTTCAAAAGACAAATTGGATGCTTTATTTGGACACTTCATAAAAACATTGTTGATCAAAAAAACAGATGGTAATCATTAGAACCCGGAAGTGAACTGTTCCACGAGCTCTGCTTTAGGTGGACAGGGCATGTTGGCAATGTTTTGTGGCAATGTATGTGTACTCGGAACAAAATCCCACAAGATTCCGTGAGTATGTATCTCCAAGACAGTCATAATAAAATCTTTCACAATATCCAATTCCATTTCCTCATATACTGGCTTGACCACCCATTTTTGCTTCTTTTCGTAAAGGCCATTGTGTAGCGAAGCATCCCAAAGTTTCCGCCATCCTCGATTGTTCACGCCTACATTCTCATTATGCGCTAATACCGCTAGTAATGTCCTGTATTTCATACCGTCTATGCCGAAATGCAATCTCTTTGACCTGAACTTTAGGCACATATTGTGGAACACCTCCAAATCTCCTGTGTGACAGAATTCTGTGAGTCCCATCAGATCTCTTGATAGAGTTTTATCAAACACAATCTTCTCAAGTGCTTTGTGTGGAGGTGAAGATGGAATCAACCACTTCTTCTTCCTTTCCTGCTCCGGTGACAAAGGGCCATGTGCACATTAGTGGAAATGTTGGTTTTCTGTCCAAGAGTGAACGTTGGAACAGTGGTGCATTAGTGACCGCCATTTCTCTAGAAATTTCTCACAGACCCATCACAAGTTTTGGAGCTCCACCAAAGATGGTTGCGGCAAGACTGGGACCACTGTCAAATATTTTCGAAACCTTTTTTTCCCCCTGCTGCTGAGATTTTTTATTGATGGATTTGGCAACGTGCCATACATCCAATTGATTGCAAATATTTGGGAACTGCTCTCGCATTGTCTTGGCTATTGAAACGTGTCTGTCCGTGGCTAGGAGGTCGATTTGCATTCCCCTCAATTGGAGATCTTCCAGTGATTTTATTAAACCAAGCTTCTCCATGGCCACTGAGGATTTACATTCGGACACCTGCACGACCACCGAACTCACAATTCTTTTTACTTTCCATGTCCTCAAAGTGGTATGTGCAGTACTTTGCTGAAATTCCGGGGCTGTCACACTGTCCAACGCCAGCTAGCCTAAACCGTTTTTCTGAGAATGTACTTTGAATACACATTTGTTCAATTTTCCAAGCTTCACTAATGGCAGGGAATAGATATTGACGTTGATATTTATAGTACTGTGTTTTAGAAATGAAATGGAGTCCCACAAATTCACAGAAACTCGACAACTTACTGAAACTAGACCCACTGAAAAGTAAAGCAGCTGCACACAGTAGATTCCCAGCTGGCAGTTTCCCCAGCATTGGTTGAGCGGACCATGGACTTTTTTCATGGAGCATTTCACAGGTGGCATATATTTTGATGTTACTGCCTTGTGATACACGAGTCACATTCACCAATGGCTTCCCACATACTTCCCGTCTCACTGAATGCACACATTTCCATCAAGCAGCTGTCGAATACAATGTATTTGAGCTCCTTTATTAGACTATCATCCTGTTTTAATGTTGTTTCTGACTGAACTGTGGTTGACATATCAGCCAAACTGGACATACTATAGTCGAGATCTTGGTCTAGTTCCTCGGTCAATTGTATTGATGCTTCACTCTCTGTCATTTCAGCGTCTGTTACTTGAACATGAATCAGAGAAAACATCAATGTCGATTGGTTTTTGGGTGGCCCTTATTTGGCGGGTGTCAATTTTGTCAAGTGGTCCGCGACTAATTCAAAAGCACCTTCATTACATTCAGTTTCATCTTCATCTGGTGGAGCAGTCGCATTGAAGCAATGGTCTAACAACACTTTGCTGGCTTCACTGTTCCTATTAAATTCATTTTCTGGCGAATGGGCAAAGCATCTCGAGTCTGCTTATTTATTTGAACATGCTGTGCCTCAAATAATAGTTGCTCCATGGTGAAATCAGTTTGGCAAGCAGCATCTCTGATTTCTGTCGCTGTCTGTGTCTTCATAGTTTGTACTCCATCGGGTAACTAGAAGACAGGTTGTATATCCAACATACAGTATTGGACAACTTAGATTTTTTTTTAAAAGCATGTTATGAAGGCACCAGCACAAAACACTGTTTGAAAATGAAATTGTTTGTAACTTAACGTATCTTTCTTGCTATTCTGTGAAACCTTCTTTACTGTAACGACAGCACCAGCAAGCTGGTCCACCGACTTGGATCCACGTCCCTTCTCTTCTATATCCAGATCTTGTATACATCCCTAGAAAAGAGTATCCACAAAAATAAGTTTTGTATTTGAACTCAAATTATTCCATCGCACACATGCCTTACCCTGGTACCCTCGTACACGTCATTTAGTCAAAATATACATTTCGAATTTCAGCTGATTGATGGATAGTTTACTCGATCAAGGATGACTGTGTGAAACACACTGATTGAAATGTTGCACTTAAGCAACTTGCAAAAGCTGCTCGTTTATAATAATGTCACTGTTTAACAGTATTAGATCTAGGACCTACTTTCTTTCATTCGAGGGAACTGTCAGTACGCATACCTCTTGCTCCTGATCAACTAGGAGATATGATGTAATTGTAGTTGAAGTATCAGCATCTCCCTGTAACAGTACTTTTTTTTGTATGGATGAAAAAATTTAAATTGAACACATACAATTTGATACAGACAATGGTACATATCAATAAAAATTGTCCAAAGAAAGAATAGAGTGGGCACTACTTTGTAAGTTAATTCAGTAATTTAAACTTAGTAAAGTATTTGGTCCTGTCGCCAGATTCCTCCCCATTGCAAAGGGAGGTATGAAATAATATTACGCTGTCGACTGGTTAAATTGCACCAGTCTGCTGGAAGGACCTTTGTGGATATCTCACTAATTTGCTTTAAGTAAATGTTCAAAATTTTCCAAGAATTCTTCAAAAATAATAATAAGTTCAATTAGTTGTAACCAAAAAATCTTTTATTTAGAAATCTGCATTTGTCTGAGGCCTTTAGCAAGCATTATATTGTCCAATGCATTTCGGTCTGTGCTAGACCTTCATCAGGGACTATCAGTGATCAAAAGATAAAGAATAAAAAATAAAGATCATGTTATCTAATATGTTAATAACAGCATACATTTTCATTTAATCCAATACAACATTTTACATAGTACTTAAAGTTTGCTCCAAAATGTACCTGTATTAAACGATGCTTACATATCAATAAAAAACCATGAATGAAACATTTTGTAAACTAACGACACGATAGGTAAATATCATATTTTCTCAAATTCCATGCATAAAACAATTCCGGAACGGAATAACGAAATAAAACTACCTGATAGGCGCTCAAGGTTGTTGTTGACTCCAGGCATGACATGGATGCAGAATCTGGCTCCTTCGTATTCAGTGCATAGTCATGGAGTTGTAAAGGGAAAATTTGATTTGATTTAGAAATGCTAATCTTAAAAATTGGCATGTAAAGAGACAGATTACGAAAACAATATGCTTATTTCAAAGGGCACTATAGCATAGTTATCTGTGCCCATAAATCGTTTTCTATGATGCTCCTAAAACCAAGGACAGATGTTTAGCAAAATGGGGTTTAGTTATAAAGCAATACAATCTTGTGAATAAGTATTATAAGGGACATTTACACCTAAAACAACAATCTGTCCATTACGTTACCTGTTCTCTACCCCAAGAGCTACAGCTAATTCCGGAACCGTGACTCACCGGAGGCGGCCTGTGCATGAATAGAGTCGCAATTGCATTTGGGAGCAATTTACGAGTCGTTCTGAGTAGATTCTTCTTTGTGTACTTGGATTGGTCGTACATATTCGTGGCACAGTACAGGCTGCAGATGCGGTATCAATCACCCCTTGTGTCCTCCAAGACTTTATGGGCTCTACCTTCAATCTCTTCCGGCGTAAATCCGCAATATCTGACCCATTCTCTTATTCAATCTATATTCCTCGGAGATACATGCATTGTAGTGCCTTCTGATTTGTTATGGGTCTTAGAAGGGCAACCGATAACAGTACAGGCAGGCATTGTTGGAAATTCTCTAAAAAAAGGCAACAATATTCAAAAATTACTTTGCATAAAAGCGTGACAAAGAAGTCAGTATACCATACTTTTCTTCTGTGCAAGCTATGTTTTGATCACTGAAGCAAAACCAGTATAGCGTGGCCGTCTGTATTATAGGATAACTTTCATAAACAATTTGTTGATGTGACTAAAATCATAACATGTTACACGTCCCTTGAATGTACTATTGTGCATCAAAAGGAAACATGCTTATAGACACATCGAAGGATGCAATTCGATGCCAATTGACACTGATGACAATTGATATATATCGATAACACAACAAATTAAAATCAAGCCAATGGCTATGAGATGAATGAACATAACACTACTGGGTATGTGCGTTCGAAATAGAAAGAAATTTAGAGATCAAGGAGATATGATTAGGTGACCTGCCCTTACCGTGACCAACACACATTCTGCAAGCAGGGTACTTGGTGGCAGGAGAACAGGGAGATGTCCACAGGTAGCACGATGACGAGCTGACTCGCAGTGGTCACAGAGGTTCTCAGGTAGCGCGTTCACGAGTTGACTTGCAGCGCTCAAAGATGTTCTCATGTTAAATATCAAGTGGTTTATAAAGAATTAGAAAAGAGGGTGTGTTTGTGAATGAATGATGTGTATAGGGCGTGGGTTTATGTGGATAGCAGGGGCGAAAACTGCTTCAGGGGATCCGGCCCAGAGACACAGGGTCTGGCTAGGCCATGTGTACAATGGGCCCTGGGCGTAAGATGCCTTTGAAGTGTACATGGTGTTTGGCACCTTCGCCGTTCCCACCCTTGCCAGCCCCCTTTGGCAGTCCACATCCACTGGTGCGAACTGCCTTGGATAATGATGCGTGGGGGATGGATGGGCATGAGGCATGCGGGAAAGGCCCGGAACACTGCTGAATGGAGACACACTTATGTGGATTGTAGGTGCACGGCCTGCTTCAGGGGATCCGGCCCGGAGACACTGGGTCTGGCTAGGCCATGTGTACAATGGGCCCTGGGCGTAAGCTACCTTTGAAGTGTAAAGGCTGTTTGGCACCTTGGCCATTCCCACCCCTGCCAGCCCCCTTTGGCAGCGCACATCCACTGGTGCGAACTGCCTTTGATAATGGGGCAGGGAGGATGGATGAGAATGAGGCGTGCGGGAAAGGGCCAAAACACTGCTGAATGGAGACACACTTGAATCACTGAAAAACTGAAACAACCATTGATGATAATTCTGTTTTGTTTTATTTTGTTACTGACTTTGATGGAACAAATGTACTACACATTATAAAGTTCTGGTTGCAGCACAGTGAGGGAAAATCCCCTGTACTGACCGCTGTCACTCGGCAAAGTTTCTCGAATGGCACCAACAACACAGGCGGGTATTACTCGTTGAACCCGGTGTCCAAGCCTCCCATGAAGCCACCATGTGTACGAACGATAGGCCACCAGCCTGTGCTACCTGTGAAAGAGAAAGATACAAACTGTTTATAAATGAACAAGATAAGTGTATTAAACCTTAGTTGCTAATGACAATTCTTGTATCCAATGGCATTGTTGCCAGTACAAATGTTACCTAGACACTGTACAATATTGAAGGTTTATGTATTCCATTACATTTGGGACACAAAGAAATATTACTTCACGGCTGTACATGACATAAGCATAAGGAGACCACTACGATTTCCCCAAATTTAGAGTGATGTATAGAATTGCAAGACTACATTTGTTTGGCAATGATAGATCAAAGTTACGACAAAATAGGAGACAACCATGAAATGGTAGTGGCCAAAGTGACATCACAACAAGAGTACACTTACTCGTTGCTTGGATTGCGAGGGCGAACTGTAGCGCGAAGTTCATGCATAAGCACCATCATAATCCTCAACACGGTCTGTGTGAGGCAGGCTGCCCTGAAGTCTGGCAGCTCGGTAACGCATTGCGGCCGTGTCTCGCCTTCCGATATGTCGGACAAGCATCCAGAGTTTTCTCGGCAGCAGCAGTTCTCCTCCTCGGTTGGCATTAGCGTGCACCAATTGCAGGTAAACAAGGTGGAAACACTGTCCATGCGACTAGGCTCAGGCTCTTGATCTGTTGAATCGTCCTCCCAACTGTCGTCCGAAGCCCCATCGTTTGCGCATCTTTCTAGTAATTCCTCCTCAGAATACTCCGGCTCGTACTGGTAGGGTTGTATTGTTGCCATTATGTGGAGAAAAAAAAATTGATAGTAATGGTACTAGTATCTGTTCGCACAGGCTACAAGCAACAAAGGTAACTGACCAGAGCACAGAAACGAGGCATAGAATACTCAAAAAAAAGACAGTGAAAGGAATGGAAAGCAAATCTGATATCTGTTGAGAAGTGGTCTGTTTATACTATTGAGGAAAGAGGCGTCCTGCCATTTCCATGGAGACACGGCATTAGCTGAAGCGCAGAGAACGTTGACATGAGACGTGCATTGGCATTGTGAAATGGGCGGTACACGTCTAGTGATCTCAGCCTGAGGGGCGGGGAATATGATTTAGTGCCGCCAGGGCAGTCCACCCTGGGCGATGCAGCAACTGATCAGATTATCACAAGAAGGCTGCGCCCTGCTGCCTGATTTTGCATGTGTACAAAAGAGGAAAACTACGGTAAGGTGCATTGGAAATATTTGTGCGATCGATCAACGTATACTTAAAAACACATGCCCAAATCCTTGGGACAATAACATTTCAGAGCGCACTATTCCTTTAACTGTACCAACATTGCTGCCCCCCTAAACCCACAAGGTCTAGTTGAGGAATTGCAATATCCATACACTATCTATCTATGTTTTAGTCTTGCTCCTCCGGTAGAATGCCAAGTATGCTTAGTCCGTCTGGATATACAAACGAGTATAGTCATTCAAAGCATAAGAAAGGATTGGGGTTGGAAGACCGTGGCGGAAATATTCGAGGGCATACATTGCAGCCACGGGCTTCCAACTCCCCACACCCCAGCCCCTACTTACCTTGCGGCGGCACTCTTCGCTGTGTGCCACCGACTCGCTGTGTCCCTGCAACGCCTTTTCCCTTTCCCTTCCTTGAGCGCTGCAGGGTCCTTTTTTGCTTTTTTTTACTTCGTACGGGATTGGCTGCGGGGGACACCCCGCAACCTCCATTCATTGTAGTGAACAAGGGTGCGGAGGACACCCCCGCAGCCCTTACAACCGAATGGGGGATCTGGTCAAACTTTTCAGGCCGTTCTGAATTTTCAAGCGCCTGAAATTCACCCAAATCATCCCATTCAGGCTTTTATTTCGGGATTATTGAACGTTTCAGTAAGAAAGGGCTGCCAAACTTTGCTGAATATCCTCAGGGTACCACAAACTATTGCCACCAACTTTTCCATGCTTATAGTGTCCCATATTTATTTAGTGGCCATTATATTGCGTAGTACCACTGTATAATGGACAGTGCCTACCCTTGCCTCCACTGCTTCACTATACAGCACCTGGCACTTATTAGCAGGTTTGCACATAGTGTTCTTGTTTGCCCCCCTAGTCCAAGTGCCCCTTCTGCTGCTATGTTAAGGAGCGCTAAAGCTCCATTCAGCTCCAAATCAAACCCTAACATCCCACTAATTCTCGACTTCACTTTGTCCCTGAAATGCTGGAGCTGCGGGCACCCCCACCAAACATGCTCTGTTGTTCCCTCCTCCCTGCATTGCCGCCAGCACAGTGGGGCATTAAAGGTGTGCATTTTGTGAAGTCGCTCCGTTGTGTAATGCCACCTATGTAACATCTTGTATTGTAGCTCTTGATGCTGCGCTGAGGTATATGGACCAAACCACTGCTTCATAGCCTGCCCCCACTCCCTTTCCGTTAACACTCTTCACCAAGCCTGCCTCCCATTTACCTCACCCCCAATTGCCCCTGCCCCATTTTTCTAAAAGGATATTGTATGCCGAGATTAGCCCTCTATTAGTTTCACTAAATGAAAGCAGCCTTTCCCACTCCGTCATGTCCCTCGTGGCTACTTCCATTATTGTTGGGGTGCTAATCCAATGTTTTATTTGCTGGTAGGCATAACAATCCTCCTTTCCGAACTCTTACTCTCTGCAGCACTCCAAGAAGGTCTTAAAGCGTGCAACCTCAAAGATATCCCTGATTTCTCGCAGTCCCCCCCGCTATCCACCTCTTAAACCTATCATGCTCCATGCACGGCGGGAAGGCACTGTTTCTGAAGAGAGGGATCCGTGGTGATGGACATGGTGCCAGACAAAGCCTCCTATTCAACCGGTCCCAAATTCCAAATGTGTGTTTCGTTATTGGGCTGCCCGTGAGCTGTCTCGGTCTGTCATCCCTTCTCATCCAGGGAATCTTCCAAAGATATTCGCCTGCTCCATGTCCACCCAATGCTTCCTGTTGTCCTCCATCCCCCATTCCGCTAAGGCTCTCAATTGTGCCACCTGATAATATTTCACCACAACAGGCCAGCCCACCAGCCCTAGCCGTTTACTTTTAAATAAAATCTTCATCCCTATCGGGGGGGCTTCTTCCCGTTCCAGATGAAGTCCATTATGCCCCCACCAATGTCCTCCCCGGTGCTTGGATCGCCCGGAACAGATATAGAAGACGGGGAAGAATGCTCATCTTCACAATGGCTATCCATCCTAGCCACAAAACAAATAGCGTCTTTCACCTTGCCAGGTCTGCTTTGATTTGTCGCACTAGAGGAGGGCAGTTTGCCCCGAATATCTGACTTATGGTTAATGCCACATTCATTCCCAGGTAGCGGACTAGTCCTTATGCCCATCTGAACGGGGTAGTGGCTACCAATCGCTCATGTCGTTTTTTTCCCCACTGATAAATTTCAGTATCTCAGATTTTGAGTAGTGTACCTTAAAAAACGATACTTTGGAAAACACCCCTATTTCTTTAATTATTACTGGCAGCGAGAGCTCTGGCCTGGAGACCATAAGAAACACATCATTGTCGAACAGCCCAATTTTAATGGTGCAAGTTCGCCCACCTCACCCTGTGAACATTGCATTTTCCCTTATTCGTTGCGCGAACAGCTCCATCATGATCTCAAAAAGCAGGGGGGAAAGGGACAACCCTGCTTGGTTCCCCTACTAATTGGAAATGGGTTTATCAGCCCATCGTTCACTTTAACCCTTGCCTTTGGGGATTGATAGTTTGCCTGGACCATCCTCTGAAAATTCGGTCTCACCCTGCTTAACGCTCGAGTCAAAGCACCTGTTTGTAAGGTCAAAAAACCTTTCAGCGTCAAGCGTTAACAAACATGTAGAAGCTGATTATCCCCCCAACTCCCCTTCGTGGCTTTGTCAATAATGTGCATGACCCTCCTTATGTTATCAAAAGGTATTCCACCCCTGGATGAACCCAGACTGGACCTGTGAAATTAGTGATGGCAATACTCCCTCCAACCTGGCTGCCAACACCTTGGTATACAGTTTGGCATGTATATTAATTAGCACTATTGGCCTATACTAGGAGCTCAACTGTGGATTTTTCCGCAGCTCGGGGATGAGGGTAATATGGGCCATCTCCAGGGAGTGTACCCCTCTTATGGAATTCATTAAATACCTCCGCCAGGTAGACAGCTTCTGGCTAAATGTTGTATAAAACGCTGCGGTCAACCCATCCTCTTCTGGGCTTTTATGAGGCTTCAGTCAAGTAATCGCCTGTGGCACTTCCTCTCACAATATTGGCTCCTCTAGCTGCTCTCTTTTCACATCTGCCAGCCTCAGTCCCTTCCACCCTGCCAGGTATGCCTGCTGTGCCTCAGTATCACACGCCTCTTCCCTGTAGAGGTTAGCAAAACACTCCTCCATGATTCTCCTTTTCTCCACTAATCTCCCACCTCTGTCCTCTAGATTTGCTAGGAAGGCCCTCTGCTCTTTGGCCCGCAGCTGTCTCGCTAGAATCGTCCCATCCCTGTTCCCCTGCTCATAAAACGTCTGCTTTCACTTCAGTAGGGTACTCTCTACCAATAAGCTGTTTGGGCTGTCCCCTTGCATTAGCCAGCTACCTAGCAACTTTGTTAGCCCCTTTTGCCTTGTGGGCTGCCTCAAGTCTCTCTCTATCTCCTTTTCTAGGCTTGCTTCTGCCTCCCTCCTAGCTTCCCTCAGATCTTTCGATGCTCCCATCGGGAGGGTCTTAATCCAGCTCTTCAAGTTGCCCCACCTTTCCCCTATCGCCCCCTTTTCTGCCCCCACATACTTGCTTACTTCAGCTTCCACCTGCATCCATATCCCTTTATCCCTGAGGAGGTATTCTTCTAGTCTCCATCCTTTGGGAGGAAGGATAGCTCAGGAGCAACGTGTTCGTCTTGAAAGCAAGACAACGAAGTGCAACACAGGTTTGAATCCCGATCCCACGCTTAGAAACCACTCCTGGTATTAAGCGCGTTATAAATGAACACTTATAATGATAACTTTATGTCCTCTCTGCAATCCTCCCACTCCAGTGTAACCGGTGCATGATCCGATGCCCTCATGTTACCTATATGCACCCTCATGGTAGCCCTCAATACTCTATGCATTGCCAGAGTAATTAAACTGGAAGTATGGTTTGTGGACGTGGGAGTAGGAATAATCCTTGTCCCGTGGGTGGGATATTCACCATGCATTCCGGATGCCCGCTTCTTCAATTTTCCTTCTTAGTTGTTTTTACATTATTCCCATTGCATGCCCTCTCAGCCCACTCAGTCCATACTCGAGTACATACCTCCCCACACTAGCCCAGTTCGGCCAGGCACATCTCCACAAACCGCTCCTGTCCCTGGTTAGGCGCACATACCACGTATACACTTGACTTCCCAATCTCCCTTTCACATCACAAATCTGCCCCCAGGATCCCTCCTTACTGTCACCTCTCCCAACTTTACAGATTTATGGAACAAAATGGCCACTCCTGCTGTCTTGAACCCCGCCAATGCATAATACTGCTCCGGATATTCCCTGCTTCTCAGCCGCCCCACATCCCCCTTTCATCAGATGAGTTTCCTTAAAAACAAGCTAACGCTGCCTCGCTTTTCCCGATGTCCCACAGCACTGTCACCCTCTTACCTGGACGGTTCATTCCCCCAACATTCCACAAATCTCCCGATGCATTCACCTCCTAAACTACCACCCCCCCTTGCAACTATGCTAAACCCTGAACCCTAGACTAGAACCATGTAAACAAAACGGTCCCTGGATTCCCATCCAGGTTCTGGACGTGTCCACCATTAGCGTACAGTGTGCAGCGCCCGCCCCCCGCTCACAATTGCTCGCCCCTCCATCTACCCTTACATCCTCTGCCTCTCTGATGAGGCTTACAATTACAGCAGGCCCCGGCCCTACACAGCTCCAACTGCCCAAATCATGACTTCTTCCCTTTCTTTGAATTCCACCATTGACGACCGCCCTGCTTCATTCTTAAGATCCCTTCGGAATGTCTCTCCACCTCCTCCGTTTGGGACTCCTGAGCACTCATGCCCAGGGCCCTCAGCCCCTCTTCCACCTGAGAGACCGTTTTTTCTTCATTACCCATCCGAAACTGCAATCTCGTTGGGAAGAGCCACTGATACCTCATCTTCCTCCTGATGAGCTCTTCCATAGGTGGTTTTAGCGACCTTCTCCACACTAGGGTCGCTTGGGTTAAGTCATCAGACAGTTTGATGTCGCTGCCGGTCAGAGGTATTTTCCCTATGGCCCTGGCCTTACTCATAATTTTTGACTTGTCCTTGAAATTGTGCATTTTAACCAGGACATCCCGAGGCCGGGCCCCTTGCTCCACTTTCCACCGTTCCACTCTGTGCACTGTTTCGATCTTCGGTTCTTGCTCGCCTTCCGTAAGGCCTGCACACATCTCCTGAATGCACCCCTCCAGGTCAGAGCCTTCCACCCCTTCCTTGAGGGCTTCGATGTGTATATTGTCCCTCTGTGATCTGTTTTCCAGATCCTTGCATTTCTCCTCCAAGGTACGCATCCTCTCTTGCACACTGTGCACCTGCCGCGCCAGTTCGGGCACCTTCACAACAAGTTCCGTGATAGGTCCTTCCACCTCTATCTCTCTGTCCCCCAGCACATCAATGTCTCTTCGATTTACCACAATCGCCTGTGAGAGTTCTTCCTTAATGCTGGCTGATTGTCTTCAGTCTCCATAATCTCGCCTTTAAATTTGGACCATTGCTGCATGTAGATTCTCCTTGATAAACGCCATCGCCCCATCACTCCTCTCTACCTGGGCCCCGAATTGGAGAGTTGCTTGAGTGTCCTCGCTGGTGGACCTCCTTCTCCCGGTTCTTAGAGGTGGTGATCATCTTCTTTGGTCCCATCCACATCTTGTGTCCTGCCCCTTTGAGTGTCTTCTCCTTCTCTCTGGGTCTTTTCCTCCAGGCAGTTTCCTGCTCTCTTGTGTCTTAAGAGCTGTGCCCGAGTGCTCCCTGCAGTGGGGGTGCCTTGCGTCGCCCTCCTAGGTAATCGGGTCCCCCGATGCTCTCTGCTGGGATCCGAGTCTGCGCACCCCAGACTTCCACCGACCTGGACCCTGGACCGATGATCCCCGCTTGAGATGGGTCCCTCCTCTTCTCTTCTGCTGCTTATTCCGCCCCCAGCGCCACCCACTTCTTCACCACCTCCGCTTTCCTACAGTCGCTCACCACTTCTGGTCACTCCCCCGAGGCCTAGTGGGGCTGGGTGTGTACTGGCACCTGCACATGCAGACTTTTGGGTGACCTCTTCAGGCACTCAGCCACACTGATCCCCCAGTCCAAGCTCCACTACGGGATGGCCTCTCCTGAGGTCCTGGGAGAAACAGCCTCTGCAGATAGTCACCTTTGGTGATTCAGGTTTCCCTAATGGAGATGCGGTCTCTACACTCACACCTCGGGGCATACCTGGAGACTATTGACACAGTTGCAGCCGCCTTCTCTGCTCACCGCTTCTGGGCACTCCAGCTCTCTTGGCACCAGTATGCTGCTGCAACACGATCCTTGGGGGGACCGCCTCCTCCCAGCACTTTCAAATCACGCAGCAGCTATTCAGGGCCCCCTGCCAGGTCGCTCCTACCACAGCCATTGCTAGCCCTCATTCAGAGGTCTGCACTTGCAAGCAGTGTCTGCTGGCCTCCTCGACACTTCCAGCGCTCCACATCTCCCTCCGCTCCCCTATTAGAGAGGCTCAGCGCACCCATCACTCACTTGGTGCACTGGGGAAACCGCTGGCACGCGCCAGCTACCGTGGCTGGCATCTTTTGCCAGCTACCCACCTCGCTCTCCACTTCTCTCTGCCCACCGGAGGCTCAACGGCACCCCAAGGATGATCTTTTGCTCAATCTGGACTTGCAACCAGGCTTGCAGTCTTTCTCAGTCGCAGGCGACTCCTGTAAATGCGGGGTAACAGGAGTTCAACACCGTTTTCTTTACATGCAGGTACAGTGCTGATGCCCAAACGCGTCTGCTCAGCCCGCCATCTTGGCAACGCCTCCCCATCACTAGCTTTAAATAAATGTGGTGTTGCATACTATACCAAGGCTGTAAACAAAAACTCACCTTTATTTTGCACCCGTTAGGATAACCAGGATCACGAGTCCTGACAAGAGGATTACCCCTGGGGCTATCCTTTCCTGTGATCTCATTTGCTCACAATACTAGACTTCTTGTTCTCACCTAGTGGCATGAGGGACTAATGAAAGACAAGAATGTTCCATTTTTGAAGAGGGGCAAAACACCACCTACAGTCACATGGGAACACCTGTAAAGATGCACGTTGACCAAAGAGACAAGCCTCCACTAATACTATACCTTACTTCAACATCCTATCCCTGTCACATTATGCTGTGGAGCACCCCTAGTTGCTGGGTTTCTCTCATCCTCTCTCCACACAACTGTTCAAGATTTAATATACAGCACACACACCTAGTCAATCAATTTGTCACCAATACATAACGATGTCCAATACCTTCCTAAATGCCTCGCTCATGCTGAAGCTAGCCCTTTCTCCAGAGAACTCTTCCCTTGTGTCTTGGTACACATAATTGCAGTTTACCTGTAATTCTGTGTTTGGATTTACCCCCAGGTGTCGCTGAGGAAATCACTCTCCTCACTACAAAAGGAAGGGTGAATCTGATGAAATCCTAAGGGCGACCACCGTCTATTTGGGGCTTTCTGTTTACAACAACAATCATCTGGAGACTGTGTTGCCTTTCACTGTCTCGCACTCTCTCCTCGCATTCAGTCCCTGCTTCTGTGTCATGGCATAAACAATCAGCATGACACCCCATCAGGAATTCCGTATTAGAAAGCTTAACCAATATATCCTAGGCAGCTTTCTAACCACTTAATTGACATGTTAATAGGAAAAACAGCATTGTGAGCCTATAAAATGAAGAGAGTTTAATCCTGATTTGTGGCTGGCCGCAGGATGGTTAAAACTCAATTTACTCCATATTTTCCTAATGCGTTATGTATCTTCCGATAAGAGCCTTCAAGTGTAGTTCATTTATACTCCTCTCATTCTGACCAGCAGTATGATTGCCTGGGAGAATGTGGAATTAGGGCTTAAAGAAACGGTGCACCACTTTGAGTTAGTTGAAAATGCTCCTTGCTATCTGAGGCATTTCCCCTCTAAGTAGACCCTACATCTCCCATGTGGTGACCCACAGGAGTTCCTCAGTGACCAAGAATTGATTTTAATGTCCAAGCTCTTTGGGGAAATTGAGATCCTACTCTGCATTAAAACATTGCACATCTTCCTATACAAACCTAATGGAGGGATATAAACAAACGTGTAAGAGCCTGTTGAAGAAGCTGGTAGCAGAGTATGTGAACAATTGGGAAGAGCTGCTGCCATGGGCATGGTCTGCAGTGTGGAAAACTCCCAGGATTCCAATGGGTCCACCCTCTTTGCATTAATGTGCATGCATGATCTCTGAAATGGCCCCATGGGGCCAGTCAGCCCCATGGGGACAGTCATTTTAAATGTTTAAAAACAGTAATACATATATATCCTTGTTTGTGGAAAGGCCCCAATTCAGTCTGCTGCTTTTTCACTGAAACAAAATGTATAAAAAGGGAAGAAATTACCCTCTTGTTCATTGCACATTTTTCTGTGCTTGTTCAAAACAGCCACATGGGAAGACCTCTGTTTTCTGCACATTTCAAAGCACATCCCATTCGTGATTTTGAGTGCAGTTTAAAATGGGCATAATTGTCTTCTGATTTGGGCAATTGCGCAAAGGGTATGAACAAGGGCTTCTGGATATGTCCATCAAGGATGCAGATTTAGATTTTTGTTGTGAATTCTTCACAATTTATTTGGTGCAATTAAAGGCAATGCCATAGCATATATCATTGGCATCAAAACAGGTTTTCAGCATTCTACCCACAGTCTAGGACAGAGATGGGGGCGCATGTGAACATGTCACATGAAAGTGTAACAGGATGTGGCAGCATAAGGCAATTCTATCAAGTGCTCCCGAGGGACATAAATCAAATCAGATCCCACATTTTCTAAATGCTGACATTTTTTCCAACATGCTGTGGTTATTAGACCAATCCTCAGAGCTGGTACAATTTGCCATAGATCATCTTGATATTTCATTACTATGTGATTTTACGATTTCATTACACTCTCACTAAACTGAATACATTATATAATGGGCATCAAGATATTCTTCAAGATATCCAAGAAAGGACAGACATTTTAAATGCGTATAACCTATTAAGTAGTTTATCAATGTCGTAATGAAACCGCTATATTTTGGATAACATCTTTAATCATTTGGTTGTCTTGGAAGAATCTTCTATACGTTTCAAAGGCACAAACAATCCGTTTGGTAACAAGTATCTTTTTCTAACCAAAGCCATTGTTTCCAAGGCCCTCAGACCAACCTCCTCCTATTTGATAGACGCTTCCGGAGTCTCATCAATTTCCTTTCTTCTCCTGCTCTCCCTTTCTTCCCTTCTCCGGCTCCTCTGCCCTCCACCCTCTGCCACCTCTTTAGCTCTCTGGCTGCCCTGTTGCCTCCCTCCTCCGCCACCTCTCTGGTGTCTTCATCCTCCTCCTTGGCCACCTTGCCCTCTCCTCCATCCTCCTCTGCCCACCCTCCGGTTCCTTCTACACTTCCGCAGGGTGTACCTCTGACCTGTACCCCTCCACAGAAGTCTTTCAAAGGTGGCAACCTTCTCCGCATTGCCACTCTCAACTCTTGCTCAGCTGTCAAGCACTCCTCCAACATTTGCCGTCTCCTGGAAGAACTCGACCTTGATGTTCTCGGTCTGACCAAGATGTGGTTCATAGCCAGATCTGTCACGAGTTTTGATACTCTCCTCCCTTGTGGCTACAAGATACTCTCTGCGCTGAGATCCAACTGTCCTGGTGGGGGTGTATCCTTGATATTCCCAGAGTGGATCCCTGCCTCTATTATTCCTGTGCAGGTCTACTCCTCCTTTGAATGCCTGGTCTGCAAGCTCTCTCTCTCTCCTGGCTGCTTTCTTACTGTCGCTACTATCTACCGGCCGCCTGGCCAGGTAACCTCCTTCCTCTCAGAGTGGGTGGACCTCTCCTTCTCCCTCCTTGCCTCTACCACTCAACTCGTCCTCCTCAGAGATCTCAAAATCCACCTGGATGCTTTCTCTCCTTCCAATGGACTCTTTTGCAACCACTGTGATTCTCTTTCTCTCTCTATTCTTCCCTCTGGCCCAACTCACTCTGTAGGGCACACCTTGGATGTTCGGATCTCCTCAGACCTCCCCCTCTCTAACCCTCTCACCACTCCTCTCTCCTGTAGTGACCACTTTCTCCTCTCATCTCTCTCTACACCTCAGGCCAAGCCAACTCCAGCACTGCCACCCACCTTCTCAGTCATCCAACCCATGAAGCGTGTGTCAGTTGACGCTTTCGCCACCACTTTCTCTCCCCCTCCTGAACCTCTGGCCGACTCACATCCTGACACAGCCCTTTCCAACCTCCATTCTTCTATCTCTGACACCAAAGCCAAGTCCAATTCTTGGTACGACTCAGACCTGGTCACCCTTAAACGCAAGTGTAGGGTGGCTGAGAGGAAATAGTGGGCATCATGTGCACCTTCTTATAAACTGGCCTGCCGCCTGCTTCAAAGGCAGTACCGACTCTCTGTCCACACTTAGAAGAGAGCTCACATCCAAGCCTGTGTCTCTGCGGCATCTAACAACTCTGCTGAACTCTTTAAAATCTGCAAGGAGATGGCCAATCCTGCTGCAGTCTCTACCTCTCCTGCTCCCTCACATGCCCTCTGCATGGCCTTGGCTTCACATTTCATCTCCAAAATCCAGGACAACCTGGCCACCCTCTCTTCCTCCCCTCCTTCTTCCTCTACATTTTCCTCTAATTCTGGCCTTCCTTTGGCCGCCTCTCCTCCTCCTTTCTCTTCTTTTCCTTTGTTCACCCATGACGATGTTTCTAGGCAAGTCTGATCTATGAAAGTCTTGCCAAAACAGGTTCATCCAAGGACCATATTGACACCCTTGCTCCAGCCTTGGCTGACTTCTGCAACCACTCTGCCACTGGAACCTTCCCTTGCCCCCCTGAAGCACTCCCTTGTGCACCCTCTTCTTAAGAAACCCTCAGCCGACCCCTCCTGTTCAGCTAACTATTGCCCGATCTCCATTACTCCTTTTCTGTGCAAACTCTTGGAAGAGCTGGGCATCTCCCAGCTTAAGCTTCACACTGAATCTGTTGTCTCCATGACCATCAGTCTGGTTTCAGAAACTGCTCTCCTGAACATCTGTGAAGACCTGCTCTCACACCTTGACACTAACCATCCTTCTGTCCTCATCCTCTTTGATCGCTCTCTTCTGCTTTTGATACGGTCAACCATGCCATCCTGCTCAACCGCTTCCGTGATAACCTGGGTATCAGTGATCAGGCCAAGGCTGACCTACTTTCACTCCGATGGACCCTCCCAGTTCCAACTTGGGTTCTTCCTCTCCTCTAACTCTCTACCTCTCGCCTACCGCATAGCTGCTCTCTGCTCCAACTTTCGGTGTTATGCGGATGACACTCTGCTTGCTTTCTGGCTCCCATCAGCCGCCTCTTTTCCCTCTCTCATCCTGGATTGTCTGTCTGCAATCCAGGACTGGTGCGCTGCCAATGATCTCTGCCTTAATGCCAGTAAGATGGAAATCCTCCTCATTGGCTCACCAGCACCTTCCTTTCCTCTCACTCTCTGGACGGCCACTCTGGGCCCTCTTCCTGCTTCTACCTACGAGGCTAAGAACGTCGGGTTACCTTCGACTCCACACTCTCCTTCTCTCCTCACATCTATAATGTCTCTAAGAAGTCAGACTACCAGCTGCACCTTGTCAGAGGTATTCTTCCTTTCCTAACTTTCCCCCAGAAGCTCACTGTCTCCAGAGCTCTTGTTCTTTCTAGGCTGGACCACTGCAACAGCATCTTTCTAAATCTACCTGCCTTTACTCTCCGGCCTCTACAACCCATCCTGAACAGGACTCCAAATCTTGTCCTTGGCCTCAACCCCTGGAATCATATCTCTCCAGCACTGAAATCTCTTCATTGGCTCACAGTGGTGGCAATGATCAAGTTCAAAACCCTCTGCATCGTCCACAAGGCTTTCTAGAGCGTGGGACCACAATATCTCCAACTTAACTGAAATATCTTCCTACTCAAGCTCTTCGCTCCTCCACCTCCAACTCCTTGAGGGTCTGTCACTTCTCTAAGCAACTACTTGAGGCAGATCTCTTTCTTCGGCTGGTGCCTCCCTCTGGAACAGCCTCCCTACCTCTCTGAAACTTGAGCATAACCATCTGCGGTTCCGGAAGCATCTGAAGACCTTCCTCTTTGCTTCTGCCTTCTCTCTTCCTCTCCCCTGCTGATCTCTCGTCTGATGGACGTACTGGTCTCCTGGCAACCCTCTGAATTTGGGCCCAGGTCCCTGTTTGTCCAGCTGCAAACCCACACTGCCTCTTGGCACCCCCTGCACTTGTGGTCCGTATCTGTTACCCTACAGTCCCCTCTCCTGCACTTATTAGACATTTGTTGTCTGCACTTCTAACACTCGCACTTATCACCCATTGGCTACATTGCTGGTTTCCTATAAAATTCCATGTCCTGCACTTGTCCATCCATCCATCCAACCCCCACCCCCGGCATTTCTCTCCTCCCTGCTCCCCAGCACTCGCGCAATCTGAATGTCACTAGGCCTATTAAAATCATGTTTTTTGTCCTCCCTCGGTTTCCCCTCTCTCGCCTTGTCATGCCTTGAAATACTTGTTTATAAGCGCGTTATAAATGCCATATCATATCACCCATCTAGGATTACTATATAGCTTAATGAACCGATGAAGTACTCTGCTCTGTAAACAGCTGTGTAATTGATCCAAGTGATCGGTCATTTCATGGGCCATTGCACATCTACTTTCACCAGACACTGAGACTATTAAATAACACTTAGTATGCTACATAATATTTGATGTACTTTATGGTAAAGGCCTGGATGCAATTAATGTGTTTTTGTCCCCCCCAAAAAATATTTATTTTTTAAGAAAAGAAATACCAGTTTCCTCAAACCCAACAACACTGTTTGTAGGAATACACAGATGAATGTAATGATCCAAGTAAATAGCTGAAGTGACTACACATGAATTTAAGTAAATGAACAACAGGAAACAAAGGTTAGTTTACGTATTTATTTACATAGAAACATTCCACAAAAGTTGCTGCTTACCATTAAATAACATGCTAGATACTGATACTTAAGGCATGTAACAATTATTATTAATTCAATGCTTAAAATGCAATTTGCAGCAGAAAGTTTCAGATAATCATTGACAAAGACTGAACGCTGGTTAGAGGTGGGAGGGTTCACTTGTCGCTCACAATATCTCTTGCAATAAGTTCTTTCATGATCTCGTTTGTGCCTCCATAGATGGGCTGAACACGTGAATCCACATAGGCTCTACAGAGGAAAGGAAAAACAAAAATCAAATCAGAGCTTCATGGTCTTGGAATGGATGCTGCCATATCCCTCATCTTAGGGACACTGGCTTGGCAATCCTATGCAAGACATATATCTACTGCAGAAATGCTAAATGGGTTATCCTCATGCAAGTATATGGAGTTATACTTCTAATTCTGCCATTTACAGCTATGTGAAATTAAACATGAGGACCAACTACCAAGAAGAACCTTATCACAGATGAGCATACCACGTATAGCCAGAGTACGTATCCATTACTGATGAAGACAAATAATACAAATTCTCAAGCGATTCACCTTAGTGACTGCTGCATTCCTACCCTATCAAGCCATTTCTCCCACACTCATGGGTCCTCAATCTAATGCGGAGCAGATAAATGAAAAACATTTTGCCAAGACGGCAGCTCCTTCAAACATGCTCCGAGGTTCAACTGCCGGCCCTTTTATTACTCAGTTCTTAATGGCGTATCTATTTAAAAGGTGAATGGCTGGGTGGGCCTTTATGGGAGGACAGTAGTCACTACAGTCATTAGCTAAGTTACTCCCATCAACCAAACCCTTTCCTCCGTATTCATCAGAGATTGTACAGAACCAATGAATTGGGGGGGATGGAAGGTCTTATCCTAAAAACGACACTGCCCGGAGAGAGATTGAACCAAACATATTTGGTGAATAGCATCTTAATTTGTAGTCCGTTCTTGAGTAGAGCATACACAAGTGTTCCCACCTTACAGATATCCTCTCTAGTGGCACATGACAGTAATATGCAGCATTTGTTCTCTGGCACTAAGTAATCATACAGACCATCTGGGGGAATCGGAACCCAAGCTGAGATAGTAGACTCTATGCCTTTGTACCTAGGAAGAGGCCCCCCACAGGTCACCAATCTTCTCAAGATCTGGAGTATTGTATGATGCAAATAGGAATTAATAACATACAGTGGGCCACACAACAAGCCTCTTCACTTTGCACCAGGTTGTAACCATTCCACATGGAAATATTGCTTAGCGCAAGATACTATCAAGGATGTACTTACATTTGCAAAAAACGCCTAACTTTAATCAGGACTCCTCGAACTCAATTGAATCGAATTTATCCCCACAAACAATAATGATAAATGTATGTGTAATCAGCAAAAAAACAGCATTGGTAAAGCACTTCTGCATGAAACATGGGTCATCTGTACATTTATAACAACTGGTGTATTTGATTAATTAAATTACATATATGTTACATTCTGACTCAAGAATAAATCTTATTTAAGAATAACCATTACATGGTCTGTCATGGATCTTGATAAAAGGATACTATGATCCCTTAAAATTGAAAAAACATAATTCAAAGTTAAATCATTCAAAGCAAATATCAAGTTTATGTTAAGATATTTCCGACTCTGAAATACAGGTCAGAAAAAAAGAATGAGATTGGTCTCCTGATTATGATGGAACTCGGACCCCTTCAGGTAAACATTTTGGAGACGTGTTTTATCTTTTTGAAAGATCGGAAAAAGTTCCTGTGAATAAAGGGTCTATAGTTGCTGATTTCAGGGCCCTTAGAAAGGCATTCTTCCAAGAGATATCACTTTCCCCACCAAATGTATTTATTGATTTTGTTGATTTAAAGTACAGCCTCTACTCAAAATACATAATATAAAACTTCAAATTTAACTAACTGTAGACATGCAGAATAAATGCCTATATCCAGTAAAAGAGTTAAGTGACCGGAGTTAAAAGGAAATGAGACTGTAAATCTAGGCCTACAGATATTAGACACTTTTACTCACTAGAAATAGGCAAATAATCCCAACAAAGAAATATAGGGAGTAAAAATGCTCTCAACAAAATGTGAAAGCAGACACATAGGAGCTTGTCTCCTTGCTTTTACCCACAGAGCTCCATGGATATGTGCTGCCGGATCTGAACAGGTAAAGTATTCTTTAATGTGAATTAATAACTATGTACAAAGAAATAAGTATGACAAAAACATTTCTGTTTTACAGGGAAAACACTTTCTCACTTCTAAAACACTCTGTTTGGGAATGGGACTTAATTTTGTATTCTCCCATTTTTTTTACTCCCAACTTTAAAAAATAGAGAGTAAAATACTCCCACAGCACATTGAGTAAAACTGACATCCTAGCAGCTTTTATAAGGATGGCATCATAACAATGCAATGACTAACAGAAATAAAGATAAAGACGAACATCATGGCGATCAAAAACCCTTCACCCAGATAGAAGCTTATGGGCACCCATATCAGAGCTTAACTGTCTACCTGTGTCTCTTTCCAAATAAATTCCTAATAGTAATTCTCCAAAAAGCAGCATCCATTGGGTATATCCGAATCAAAGGGCAAAAAGAAGCATCCTCAGTCATACATTGCAGACGAGGGCCCAGGTAGGTGTCATCTAATCTGTTTCAGCAGCAATGTCAAGTATTTTCTGCTCAAAACATGTTTCTGGTTAAAACTATTATGGGAAAGCTTTTTGACCATAAAATACACTATACTCCATTATGGGTCTAAATTCCCTGCCCATAGCAGCTTCCCATTTTCCATTGCATTTCAGTGACATTCTTGTGCATCTGAGTAAATTGCACCGCTAAGGTTTGACACCACCCACTTTTGCGTTCCCAAATACAGAAATGAGTCAAATATAGCACAAGTCTTTGGTTCAGAAAGGACCCCCATCTATGGTTGCCTTGGAGAGTCTGGTGAATTATAAGAAACTATCCCTGTGGTAACTACACTTGTTCAAACATTAAGAACACTTGCAGGCTGAACAGGTCCCACACTTCATTAAAACTCCTTCTGTGCCATGTCCTCATCAATCTCTTCTTCTACTGTTGCAAAACGCAGTATATTCTACAAGCAGGGCATTTTAGTGTAGGTGAGATGCCAGCCTTCTGTAATCTAAATGCTCTGGCCCATTCCTGCCTGTTAGCGCAGAAACAGGTTTATGTTCTTTGGGCGTGTTTAGCGGTTTCTTGTGAACTTCTCAGCAGCAATTTTGTGTGCCCAAGTTAGGGCTGGAAAAGAAAGCGTTCCCAACCACCAACAGCTTCCAGAGATCGAGCGAGGAAGGATAAATTCATACCCCTTCGAAGACATGATCCACAGGTAACACCAAGGAGAGGCAAACAATCGCTCTCCACCAGCACTAAAGCATACAACCTGGATGCAAATACAGGTCCATGAAGAAATAAATATTTGGGACATTTACATAGGATCCAAAGAGGCATCTATAAGAGGAGAGCTTGCGACATTAATTTTCCTACCTCTGACATGGTCAAACCAATTACCCTGCACAGAGTCGACAACAAGACTACTGGAATCTAGATATGTTGCTCCAGAAATGTCTCGGCATACAGAAATTGGGATCAAGCACTGGGTACCCGACATGGAGCCCTGAGGAAGGAAGCAATTGAGCAACCTGAGACTGCCGAAACGAAAAGTTCAGAAAGGGAAAGATCAAAATTCCATTGATTCCTACCCTCTGAGATCTAGGCTTATTAGATCCTTGCACGTAGCCCATTATTGAAACGAGACCCTGACATAGTATGCCAGCGGGTACTAAATAGCCCCGGTACTTCCCAAATGTGACACTAAAACCGGAATCTCAGAAAATACTGTTGTATCTCCTGAAAGGTTGTTTTGATATTTTGCAATTAATTTGATTGTTTAAAAAGCTTTATTCATGTATTATTTCATTGCTTCAGAACATCTATACTCGATATTTTTTTGATCCACATTTACGATGAAACTTTAGACCTTCGTGTCAATTGATTCTCCACAAAGAATGTGCCCCTTTGAAAGGTATTTGTTTTTCACTGCCCTTTTCAAAGACATTGGTTCACTGTAAACATTTTGGATCCTTTTTGGCTATAGGAGCCGCCACTAAATATTTCATTCATATTACCGTTTCACTTTTTCATTTGTACAAAACAAGACATGCGATTGTTCCCGCTTTGGGATTATTGTTGTTTTTTCATGTCAGCACGAAAATTATTAACAAAATGAGATACATTTTATAACAATATTGCTGAATGTTTTATGTATGAAAAAATACACTAAAATGTGATCAATCTTATAGCTATTGGTGAATTCATTTCACTACATAAAGAAAAATACACTATGATTGAGAAATACTGTCTTTCGTTTTATTTTCATCACCTGATTTGTTGATTGATCATTTATAAGTGGCTGACAGCCATTGAGCCCGCTCAATGATCTCTAACTATAGAAACTTGCACTTATGATTTATGAATAGTTCAAAGTGAGATCTATTCTGCACACTTTTTCATTTATTGCCTCTGAAGCACCTTAGACATACAATTTCGAGTTGACCCATTCCCGCCTGTCTAACACAAGCAAATAGACAGGACAAATACTTTCCTGCCAAATCAGTCCACATAAGAGATACCAATGCAGTGACAAAACATAATGGCGCAGAATCAGCCTTTCGGATATATCCTGTGAAAACCATTGGACGTCTAAAGATTTTGTGATTATTCCTTTATTTTAAACTTTCTTTATTGGCATTTCCAAATAAAACAAACAATAAGGCTATGTGCCGGCCACTTTGCAAGTGCCATCCCTCCCATTGCCCCCAACCCCGTTCACTGCAGTGACATTGTATGTGTGCTTGAGCAATTATGATCGTTGTGCCGCCTCAGTTTCCTCGACATTGCGCATTGGGCTGGTACTCGAGTTCTGTGAAGGGGATCAGTGTTGCAAGTCTAGTAAGTCTGTTGTTGAAAGCAGGTATGCTATATATGGGCCCCAAATGTCTAGGGGGCGTGAGTGGAGTGGTAGCGTCTTGATGAAATTAGTTTCCACGTCTTGGCAATACGTGATGTCTTTAAGCCAGAGTTGCGTACTTGGTGGGGGTCCTCTGCCCCAGTTGTATGCGACCCTTCTTCGTGCCAAAACTAGAAGTAGATTTGTTAGTTTTCTAGATGTGCTGGGCAGTGATTGGGTCAGTCCTAGCATTGTAATTTTGCCGATGTTTTCTCCAGCACTGCCCTCCAAAAGGTAGCTACCGTTGGGCATAACCACGCCAGGTGTAGGCTTCTGGCTCTCCGCATCTGTCGCATTCTGCCGATATTGTCTCTCTTTGGGTATGAAGTTTTGCTGGTGTATGGTATATTTGATGTAGGAAGTTAAAATGGATTAGCTTAAATCTTGAGTTAATCGCTACTTTTTGAGTAAGATTCAGTATGTAGGCCCACTCTTCCTCTGGGATTATGCTTCCAAGTGTTTTTCCCCCCATCTCTTTTTGGCGCCTGAGCAAGCTGGGTTTGATTCGCTGATGAGGGCTCTGTAGATGTTTGCTACCAAATGCCCTTCTCCTTGGGCCTGGATTGTGTTGTGGAGTAGTGGCCAGACTGGCGGTTGTTGTGGAAAGGTCAGGATTGCTGCCTGCAGTGAGTGCCGCAGTCTGTAATAGATGAAGGTGTCGAGGGCGTTATTGCTTCCTCTGTCTTGGGCTTGCTGGAAGGACAGGAATGTACCTTCTGGGAAGAGATCATTCATGGTGCTTAGCTGTAGTTTTTCCGTCCAAAGCAGGAAGACCTTTTCTGTTGTGATGCGGATTCCTGGGATGTGTTTAATCGGGAGGAGAGGGGAGAATCTGGATGTAGCGTTGCTTTTCTTGGCAATTTTTTTTTTCCAGATGGTAGTGACAGTGCTCATGGATGATTGATTGACTGGGAATTGGCCGAAGATAATGGAACGGAGGAGATGGAACAAGTTACTTACCTGTAACTGTTGTTCTCCAGCGTGGGTCTGGCATGGATTCACATGCTCATGAATATTCCCCGTCGTCAGGCTGGGAATCCTCGGTAAAGAAAAAACCAGTATCAGTTTCGTTTCTGATCTGTCTTTCGTAGTAATAACCAATCACTGGTCTCTGCGTCATACTGACCACAGCCAATGACTGCCCTCTACCTAAGCACCGCCTCTGGCAGCCATCTTCAGATTTGGAAGCACGTGAAGTGGCAGTATGACCAAGTGAAGAGCCGCAGAGGGGTAGGCGGGAGGGTTCGCATGTGAATCCATGCCAGACCCACGCTGGAGAACAACAGTTACAGGTAAGTAACTTGTTCCTTCTCCAGCATGGGGTCTGGCATGGATTCACATGCTCATGAATAAAGAATACATAGCAGTACACACATGCACAACCACGGGAGGTGGCAAAGGCTCAACATTAAGCATCACATCAACTCAACATTAAGCATCTTACCTCCTCACCAGGCTCACCTCAGGCGAACAGGTTGCGCAGCACTGCTTGGCCGACCCTGGACTCCTCCCTGGAATCCCGGTCGACGCAGTAGAATTTCGTGAAGGTGTGCGTCGACCTCCACGTAGCAGCCCTGCATATGTCCAGCAGGGGCACACCAGATAGGAACGCCGTGGTAGCTGCGATCGCTCTGGTGGAATGGGCTCTCGGACGGCCAGGCAGCGGTCGGTTTGCCAACCGGTGACAGTACATGATACAGCCGGAGAGCCATCTGGAGATGGAAGCCTTCGAGAGAGCCTTCCCCTGATTGACAGGTCCAAAGTTCACAAAGAGTTGTGACGTCTTCCGAAAACCTTTCGTGCGGTCCACGTAGAACTTCAGCGCTCTAGCTACATCCAGCGAGTGCAAAGTCCTCTCAGCCGGCGACGAAGGCGACGGGAAGAACACAGGTAACACCAAGGGTTCGTTGAGATGAAAGTCCGACGGTACCTTGGGCATGAAGGAGGGGTGCGTCCTGAGCACTACCCTCGTGTCGTGGAAAGTCAAGTACGGGGCCTTGCAGGAAAGGGCCTGGATCTCTCCCACTCGTCGTGCGGAGGTGATGGCCACGAGAAAAGCTGTTTTCCACGATAGAAACTTCAACGGGGCCGAGTGCAGAGGCTCGAACGGAGGTCCCATGAGTTTGGTCAGCACCACGTTGAGCTCCCACGCCGGGGCCGGAGCCTTCACCGGCGGGAACGATCTGAACAGTCCCTTCATGAACTCTTTCACCAGACGATGAGACCACAAGGACGTCCGGCCCGTGGTTCTGGTGTATCGGGAGATCGCAGCAAGATGAATCTTGATGGACGCGTGTGCCAGACCAGCTTTGGCCAGCGTCAGCAGGTACGGCAGCACTTGGGGAGCCGTAATCCGTAGAGGGTTAACCTTCTGTGCGTGGCACCAGACAGAGAACCTCTTCCATTTGTGTCCGTAGCATTTAAGAGTCGAGGACGCCCTGGCCTTTGCAAGAACCTCTCTGCAATCGGCCGGTATGTCGTATCCTCCAAACTCTAGCGCTGCAGGAGCCAGGCCTGCAAGTTCAGCGACTTCGGGTCGTGGTGGAGGATGGCGCCTCCTTCCCTGGAGAGTAGATCCGCGTCCGCCGGCAGCTTGATTGGCGGGGACGCCGACAAGTCCAGAAGGTCCGGGAACCATATCTGCCTCGGCCACGCAGGTGCGACGAGGATCATCCTGCACCGTGACCTCTTGAGCTGGTTGACGAGCCGGATTAGCAGAGGCAAGGGAGGGAACGCGTAGAGGAACAGGCCCTCCCAGGGGAACGAGAAAGCATCGCCCATGCTCCTCGTCTGGGGAAACCTGCTGGCGAACCTCCGGCACTTGGTGTTCGTCGCCGTCGCGAACAGGTCGATCTGGGGTGTGCCCCACCGTCGGAAGAGGCGATCCACCAGATCCTGCCGTAGTTCCCACTCGTGGCACGAGCGCAGCTCCCTGCTGAGTGAGTCGGCGATGGTGTTTTTTATCCCTGCCAGATGAAACGGCACCAGAAGAATCCCTTGGGCGACGGCCCAATGCCACAGGTCCTGCGCCTCCTTGGACAGCGCTGGGGACCTGGTTCCGCCCTGTTTCCTGATGTAAAACATGGTGGTGGTGTTGTCGGTGAAGATCCTCACCACCTTGCCCTTGAGGGACGGAAGGAAGGACCTGAGGGCCCAAAACACTGCACGGAGCTCCAGGACGTTGATATGCAGGGACTTCTCCGTCGGGAGCCAGAGTCCCCTTGCGTGCAGATTTTCGGTGTGCGCTCCCCACCCTTCTAGGGAGGCATCCGTGGTCACAGTCACCTGGTGGGCTGGGGTCTGGAAGTCCATGCCCGCCGTCAGATGCGCGCGGGTGCCCCACCACCGTATCGCTCGTCGGAAACTCTCGTCGAGCTTGATCCTTTCCTCGAAGCTGCCCGTCGTCTGGATCCAGCGCGCATCCAGGAACTCTTGCAACGGGCGCATCCGGAGCCTGCACATGGGAATGAGGTAGATGCAGGAAGACATCATCCCGAGGAGGGACTTGATGGACCTCACCTTGGCCGCGTCGGCCACCAACATCCGTTGCACCTTGCCCAAGATGGTCCTGGTCCTCTCCTCCGACGGGGAGGCCAGAAGGGACACTGTGTCGAGCCTCGCTCCCAGAAACAGTGCGACTTGCGCGGGCACCAGGTGGGATTTGGCGTAGTTCACGGAGAATCCCAGGTCCGTGAGGAGTTGGACGGTCCTTGCCGTGTGGACCACGGCGAGCTCCCTCGTCTTGGCGCGGATGAGCCAGTCGTCCAGGTAGGGGTAGACGTGAATCCCCTCGCGGCGCAGCTGCGCCGCCACCGGTGCGAGGCACTTGGTGAAAACCCTGGGTGCCGACCGCAGTCCGAAGGGAAGGGCTTTGAACTGGTAATGACGCCCTTGGACCACGAATCTGAGGAATTTTCGGTGCCCCTTTAGGATGGGAATGTGGAAGTAGGCATCCTCCAAATCCAACGACGATAGGAAGTCTCCTTCCTCCAGCTGACCCAGGACGTGCTGGAGGGTGACCATCCGGAACTTCTGCGCCTTGATGAACTTGTTCAGGCGTCGCAGGTCCAGGATGGGGCGCCATCCTCCCGTCTTCTTCTTCACGAGGAAGTAACGCGAGTAGACTCCGGAGCCCCGAAGCCTCTTTGGGACGAGTTCGATGGCGCCCTTTCTGAGCATCGCCTTTACCTCCAGGAGAAGTTGAGGGACGTGAAGTTCTTTCCTGGCCACGGGGGGGACGCGCGGGCACCTTCTTTGAAACTCGAGCGCGTGGCCCCGGGCCAGGGCGTCCAGCACCCAACGGTCGGTGGAGATGGACTCCCACACGCTGACGAAGCCCGCCAGCCGGCCTCCCACCGGGGTGCTTCGGTGGGGGCCCGACCCCACGGCCGGTTCAATCCTGCTTGGACGCGGCCTTGCCGCCTTGGCCTCCTTGGCGACGACGGCGGGGGCCGCCAGACTTGCCTCGTCCTCTGTAGGCCTCTTGCGACGACGAGCGGGCCGCTTGACGGTAGGAAGCGAAACCGCCGCCGGAACCTTTGGAGGCGCCCTTGCCTCCGCCGCTCCGAAAGGGCGTCCGCCGTTGCTGCAGCACTCCAAGGGCCCGGGCCGTCTCAGTATCCGCCTTGATGGCCTGAAGGGAATCGTCCACTGTCTTCCCAAACAGGTTGTTCCCGTCGAAGGGCATGTCCAGGACCCTGTTCTGGACGTCCTGCCGAAAGTCCGTAGCCTTGAGCCATCCGCGACGTCGAAGGCAAACGCCGTTGCCCATCTGGCGGAACCCAGTGTCGGCGATGTCCGTCGCCACGGTGATGGCGTGGTCCGAGGCCACCTCACCTTCCTGCAGGATCTCAAGGGCCTCCGCCCTCTTGTCGTCCGGCAGAAAATCCAGCAGGGGAGCTATCTTGTACCAGAGTTCCCTGTCGTAGCGGGCCACGATAGCCAAGGCGTTGGCCGCTTTAATCGTCGTCGCCGCCGACGAGATGACTCTGCGTCCCATGGCATCCAATTTCTTTCCCTCGCCGTCCGGCGGGGAAGTCGACGTGGAGGCCGCACCCCCCCCCGCTTTCTTCCTGGCTGCCGCGGAGACGACGGAGTCCGGGGTAGGCTGCGCCCGGAGGCATAGGGGGGCCGAGTCCGGGACCCGGTACTTTTTCTCGTACCGGTCTCTTTTCGCTGGCGTCGTGGAAGGGTTCTTGAGGAGGGAAAGGCCCTCATCCCAAATGTCGTCCAACAGAGGCACTGCGAGGACCGTCTTCCTCTTGGTCTCGCGCCGTTGGTAAAGGAAGCCTTCCTTTTTCTTCTCCTCAGGGCAGAGTTGGAAAAGCTCGGATGCCCTGGCGATCATTGAGTGGAACGATCCAATCTCGTCGGGCGGAGAAGCCCTGGGGGGAGGCGACGACGGAAAATCCTCGTCGTATGCCTCGTCGTCCGTACCCGTCGCTGCCGTGTCAGTCCCCGTATCATCCCCTCGGGTGGACGGGGAGGAGGGCTGGACGGGGCGCGACGGTTGAAAAGGAGGCGGTGGATGGATCCTTCTTTTCTTGGTAGGGGGAACACCAGAAGGTCCCGGTTCTGGATCCCCCGACGGGAGAGGTTCCTCCGTCGGTAACGGTAGTCTCGTCCTTATCTCGGAGCATAAGGACTGTATAGCCAACAAAATGGCCGCTGAGTTGTCTTGCGGCGCTGGCAGAGGGGAATCCGACGGGCGAGCAGGGGCCCCGTCGGTATCCTCGACGATGTCGTCGTCGTCACCTGCGTCGGGGCCCATTCCGACGGGCTGGTCTTGTTCCACGCCTAGGCCGTGGCTTAAGACCTCGATCAGTTCCTCTTCTGAGGTTGAGGCCGAATCTACGACGACGCCCTGCCCCCCCTTCTTCCCCACGGAGGGTTTCACGGGGGTCCTATCGATGGGCACGAAAGAAGACTCCCTCCGGGGAGGCAGGGAGATTCTGGGCCCCGAGGCCGCCACCACTGGTGCAGCCTCCACAGGCTGGGCCAGGGCCGCCGCGACCGTTTCGATAGAGGGCTTGGTCGAATGGATCAAGGCCTTCACCACCTTAGGTGCGCTCACCGCCTTATCCTTGAGGGAGGGGGCACTGCCACGCTCCTCCTCTGCCTTAGAGCTCGACCGGGGTCTCTCCAGGAGCTTCGCCGGGTGCTCGGCCTTCCTCTTACCCGACCCAGAGCGTTGGCTCGTGGTTGATGGTGCCGGGGAGGGTGCGCCCTGCCTGGCGCCCGTAGAGCCCGACCGTTCGGCGCTCCCGGTGCCAGCGGACTCGCGGTGCTTGGCCTTATGTTGGGCCCCCGTCGCCGGGGCGCCCTCAAAGGTCTTAGAAGACCGCTCAGATTTCTTCTTCTTCTCGCCAGACGGGCTCTTACCCTCCAGCCAGCTGGCGAGACGTTGATGGCGGTCCTTCATGGTCCGTTCCGACATGTTGCCGCAAAACGCACAGTCCTTCTCCACGTGCGTCTTGTCCCCATGAAGGCAGTAAAGGCAGAAAGAGTGTTCGTCCTCCTTGAAGACGTTCTGCAGCTGGCATCCAGGGCAGGCCCTGAACAGCTTTCCGGGCGTCGAGCTTCCCTTCTCCTGGGCCATCTCCGAGACCGGGCCTGAGAAGCTTCTGGAGTCCTCCGAAGTGTAGCTCGACGAAATCTTCACCCTTGAGGGGCACAGATGAATCCGACACGGGTCCCCGTTGATCGGATGTAGGATCGGTGGAGCTTGAGGCTCTTTTGACCGAAAATCGAAGTTTTTTGTGAAAAAGCGCGAAAAAATAGCACTAACGCTCGAGAGCAATAGCACGAGGATCCCAACACATGAACGTGCGGTAAAAATCTGAAGATGGCTGCCAGAGGCGGTGCTTAGGTAGAGGGCAGTCATTGGCTGTGGTCAGTATGACGCAGAGACCAGTGATTGGTTATTACTACGAAAGACAGATCAGAAACGAAACTGATACTGGTTTTTTCTTTACCGAGGATTCCCAGCCTGACGACGGGGAATATTCATGAGCATGTGAATCCATGCCAGACCCCATGCTGGAGAAATGGTGTTGCCAGCGCTCTATCTGAACGTGGGGTCTTATGAAATGCGTCGTGTACCAATAGCTAAGGAAGTGGGCTTGAGCTGCCCATTAATAGCGTTCTATGTCGGGGAGGGCTAATCCGCCCTGTCGTGTTGGTAGAATTAGTGTGGTATAGGCCACTCTCGCTACCTTGCCCGCCCAGATGAGGTCGAGGACCATGCTTTTGATCCGCCGTAGGAGCTTATGTAGGAGAAGTAGAGGAATGTTGGTGAAGAGGTACAAAAGTTTTGGTAGGATGATCATCTTCACTATTGATGCCCTGCCCCAGATGTAAGTGGTAGGGATTTCCACCTGTCGATTTTGAGTTGAATAGTGTCCAATGTGGCTTCGTAGTTATCCCGTATGATGTCTTCCTGTAATCTGGACATATGGATACCAAGGTATCTCGCGTGTGATCGTTGCCACTGGAAGCCAAAGTAGTCTGCGAATTCGGTAGAGGCGGCGGTAAGTGGGAAGATGACTGATTTGCTGCTGTTGATTCTTAGTTCCGAGAAATGGCCAAATTGGATTATTGCTCTCATCACCCGATTCAGGTTCTTATCAGCGTTCTGGAGAAACAGGGCCACGTCGTCCGCGTATATCGAGATGATAATTTTGTGTGGCCCGAATGTGAGGCCTCTGGAGATGCATGCGCAGGTCGGAGGCCAGAGGTTCCATCACTAAGGCAAACAGAAGTGCGGAGAGTGGACACCCTTGTCTGGTCCCTCTTCTTAGATGGATGTCGGACGATCGGATACCGCCCAGCATGATGTTCGATGTTGGCTTTTTGTAGAGCAGTGAGACCAGTTGTATGAAGCGTTTGCCCAGTCCCATCCTTTCCAGAACTGTGAAAAGGAAGGGCCATTCGACGGAGTCGAAGGCCTTTTCAGCGTCTAATAGTACCGCCACCGCCTGGCGTTCTGGGTCGAGGGCTTCTATTGCTCCTAACATTCTTCTTATCCTGTAGGATGTGTTTCTCCCCGGGATGAAGCCGTTTTGGTCGGCGAGTACCATGGCGGGCATGAGGGGTAATAGTCATTTAGTTAGGATCTTCACAAAAATATTATTGTCCAGATTTATCAGTGATATTGGTCTATATGAACCGCATTCTGTTGGGTCTTTGCCGGGTTTATGTGAAAGGATTATGTTGGCCATGTAGAGTGTTGGCGGCAGTTGGTTGTTGGTTAGGGCCTTGTCGTATACCTGTAAGAGTAGTGGGGCAAGGAGGTCCGCGTAGAATTTATAGAATTCTCCAGACAGGCCATCTGGACCCGGTGCTTTTGTATTCAGTAGTTCCTTGATGACTTCCTGGATTTTTTCGATGGTGATTGGAGCGTTCAGCGGTTCCCTCAGCTCTGAGTCTGTCCAGTATAGTTCGATAGTGTCTAGGTATTGTGTCAGTTCTGCCGGGTTTGTGGAGTAGCTTGAGTCATACAGCCTTTGGTAGAAGTTGCGGAATGCCTCTACGATGTCGGTTGTGGAGTAGACAATGTTGCCCGTGTGGTCCGTCACTGATGCAAGGAGTGCCCCGGGTTGTTGTCCCTCACCGTACTGGCGGATTTTGTGGTGGTTGTTTAGGAATTTCACTTTTCTTTCTGCTGTGGTGAGGAACAACTTCATTTCTTTTTTGATTGCTGCCAGAGTCTGCGGGTTATCATCGGTTCGGAGTAAGCTCTAGAGTTCTTTGAGTCTGGTTTCACTGGCGTTCAGTTCTCTTCATAGCAATTTAAGGATTCTGCATTTTTTTTGTTATGCATACTCCTCTGGTGAAGCACTTCAGTGTTGCCCACAGTGTCCCGACAGAGGTCACTGATCCTATGTTGGTATCTAGGAAGGACTTTATCTCTGTTCCAAGTTCTTCTGCGAAGACGGTGTCTTGGAGTGCTCTGGGTTTTAACCTCCAGTGTGGCTTCGTTTTGGTTGTTTGTGACGTGTTACATTCTAGGGTCACCATGGAGTGATCTGACAGAGATCTCGGTAAGATGTGGCAATCACCTCACTGCAGGCGGCTGCGGGCGGACAAAAGAAGGTAGTCTATTCTTGAACTGGTGTTGTGCACCCAGGAGTGAAAGGTATAGTCTTGGGTGTTCAGGTATCTATTTCTCCAGATATCGCCAAGGTCGTAGGCTTTGCAGATTTCTACAATTTGCAGACTTGCTTTGGACGGGGCCGACGTCGTATTGTGTGACTTGTCCATGGATGGGTTGAGTGTTGTGTTCCGGTCTCCGCCCCATATGATCGTGGACCGTCTGGGCGTGTTCAAGTGGGTCATCACCCATTTGAAGTTGCTGGAGCTATCAGTATTTGGGCCATATGAGTTCACTAAAGTGACTTCCTCATCTTCGATTATTCCGTGCAACAGGAGTGATCTGCCTTTGGTGTCTTTTTTTATTAAATTAGTCTGAAATTGGTTGCTTTATTAATAAAGATGGCTACTCACCTAGCATACAACGAGAATGATGTGAAGTAGTGGTGACATCCCAAGTCTTTGGCCCATGGGTGTTCGGTCGTTGGACGTAGGTGAGTTTCTTGGATGAGAGCTATATCTATTTTATGTCAGCGGAGATATTGTGTTATTTTTCTCACTTTGGCTGGCTGGTTCCTTCCTTTAATATTCCACGTAGCTACCGTGAAGGCGCTGTCTCTTTATTTCTGTGTGTAAGCAAGTTTTTCCATTTGGTTGCTGGGAGGCGAAGGTCGTAGGACTTGTCACTACAGTGATGGGTGAGGTGCGGTCTTCTTGCGTGCGGCACATGTAGATAGCCTTGGTTTCGGTAGAACTTGTTAACCCCCAACTTGTGTAGCGTCCCCAACTGTTTCTCACGAGCAACCCCCAACTTGCTTGTCATTTTCCCTTTTTCCCTGAATATGTGATTCGTAAATTTAGGAAACTGTGCTGTGCAAGGGGTGCAAGGGCCCTCCCAGGCTGCACGGCCTCGGAGTACATAGCTCCTATGGTTATTCCTGCATAAAAGCTGTTCTGTACTTGCAGGATTTGTGTTTTCACTCTTGAATGATTTATGTTGGGTTTCTGTGGGATCTCCCCCCCCCCCTGTGCACGTGGCTGATTGGGATTCGGTCCGCGGCAGCCAGCATGGTCCACAAAATCGTTTGCCTCTTCCGGTGTCTGGAAAAAGTGCGCCCTGCCATCATGTTGCACCCTCAGCCGGGCAGGGAAGAATATGGAGTCGTGTTGTATTTCCCCTTTTTCTTTGGCCAAGCGAAGGATGGTATTGCGATCTCTATAGTGAAGCAGTTTGGCTATTATCGGCCTCAAGGGCGCACCTGGAGCGGGTTTGGCGGATGGGACTCTGTGGGCTCTCTCCAATACGAACATGTGGGAGAATACCTCTCTGCCAAACAGAGAGGTGCTGAGTGTCTCGATGAAGTCTTCCATTTTGGCTTGCGTTGTCTGCTCTCGTACCCCGACAATTCTGATGTTGCATCTTCTCGATCGTCCTTCCAGGTCCTCACATTTAGCGATTGTTGCTTTCATCTGTGTTTCTAGTTGGGCAACTTTTGCCGTGAGGGTTGTAGCCCCATCGTCTAAATTGGACACTCGTTGCTCCACTTCATTCAATCGTTCAGTGTGGTGTCCATGTGGTGCTGTAGGAGATCTACTTTGGAGGCAAGGGCGTCCATTTTATTGTTAAGGTTCCCGATGCTAGCTTTCAGATCGAGGAGGAGCGCTTTGATGTCAGAGGTTTCTTCGTCGATTTGTTGTGAATTGGCCATCGAGGGTTCCGGATCTTCTTGGAACCTGGGGGTCTTGGGGACCGTTCAAGATTCAAAGTTTAGCTTCCTTTGGGATCTGTCCATTTTACCCATTCGATACGGGTGACTGGGGGTGACCCCGTGTATTCAGTGGGTGACTCTGCTGAAAATCAGGGCTCCAGCAATTCCTATATGTTGAGGTGGGGTGAGGACAGGTTGGAAGATTGTTGCTAGTTGTGCCGGGGCCCTTCGGGGCACAATGGCAGGGTGGAGCGTGCTGGTCCGGTTTGTCTCACAGGCCTGTTATTCTTAAGGAGGCTCGGGACCCCGGGGTGTAGTTCTAGGCAGGGAGTACGCTGTTGTCTGGTGTGGGAGAGAGGCTCAGAGGATCTTTCCCTGTGACTGAGGGGGGAGCCTGGGGGCCAAGGGAGTCTCTTAGCTGTGCCTGTTATGGGCGAGGATAGCACACTGCTGCATGACTTTATGCTGGAGCTCACAGGTGGTTTTGGAGTTGTGAGTTGGCTGGGTGCTGCGGGGACTGTGCAGGAGCGCAGGCGTGATGCCTGTGTAAAGTGTGCTTGCGATGTACCTGTGCGCCCCTCTGCAGGGGGGCATTTGTTGTCAGGCCCCCATCGGTCGTCATGCGGCAGGCGTTTGATGGTTTTGGTCTTGGGGGGGGGCTGCGATCACCGCTCCCGACACCCTCTCGTGTGTTCTCTCCCCCTCACATGCGGGGAGCAGAAGAGCGCCGCGGCCAGCCCAGCTCTGCAAGCAGGAGGAGCGCAGAGGGAGGGGAGGTCTCAGGGAGGAGCGCACCGCTGCGACTCGACTCCTGTCTCCCTCTGCTGCGGGTGTTGGGGGGGGGGGGTTCTGTTTTGCTTGGCCTCAATCCACGGCCCGCCTGGGGCTGGCGCTCTCACGGGCCCGGGCCCACGGCCTCGATGCTGTCTCTGCGTGCGGGGAGGAGGGGGGGGGCGGGGTCTCCGCACCACGGCCTCCGGAGTTCTCGATGTACACCTGCTAGGAGTCAGTCGGAGGTGGGGAGGGGAGGGTCCGCCAGTCGGGTCTCTGCTCGGCTCGGGACCGTAGCACGGCACCCCGCGGTTTATTGGCCTTTCTCGTTTCCGGATGGCGTCTGAGCTGGAGAATCGCGTTAGGGTTCTTCACTTCCCCGTTTTGGCAGGATTTCGCAGGATTTATTACGGCCGTGCGGGAACTCGCTAAGAAGCGGCCATCTTGGGTGGCCCTCTAGCACCCTCTATCTCTTGTGATTATTCCTGAGAAAACTATTATGAAAATTGGTGGCTGCAAAACAAATATTTTTTGTATAGGGAACCCCTCAATGGATATTGCAAATTACTATCCTTACTAGGGTGTACGGCTGGCTTCTAACTGTTCTTGGACAGGTCACATTGACAATGCGGAAAATATGCTAGGCAAAACTTAGTGGCTCTATATAAACATGTAGGTGGCCAATCAATTTGTTTCTGCATTAAGAGCTTATCCAGGGCTATCCCAAAGCGGAATCTACGGTTGGAACGGAAATTACATTTTTGAGCATTCTAATTGGGGCCTCAAGTTCATCTCCTGTTGCCCAGCTTTTTTCCGAGTTGGGATTTAAGAGAATTGATGATCAAATGTCATTTAACCGCATCATGCTTTGGCTGAGATTGTGAGGTAGGCTCAAGAATGACCCACATAAAAGTATGTCACAACCATGAAAAAGCATCCTCATTCCCTTGCATCTCACAAGTGAAACTGTACATGCATATGTGGGATTCTCCCATTTATGTCATGGTCCAGAAAATATTACGCCACAAGATAGGGTAGTAGTCAGTATAGCTTCTAGGGACTATGTAGGCACACAGACTACTGATCACTATCTGAATTGCAGGATTTCGATGAAATATGCTTAAATCGAAATTAGGGCAAAATATTGTGCTCAGTTAACGTCGTCAGGGCCAGAAAAGCGAGACAGACACAAAGGTAAAGTTTGCCCAAGGATTGCCATTTTTATTAAATGAAAAGGTTGAGATAAACGCCTAACTTTCCCTATCCTCCTTACTTGGATATCCCTACCTAGCAAACTAAACTAAAGCTAGACAACCTAGTGTCCGAAAAGTCTCTGACCCTCACACTAATACATACAACAAAATAACACATGGGATATTTGGCAGTCTTCAATTCAACACAACAGAATAAAAGTTAAAACTTATAGAAAGTACTCCTTGTAACCAGGGTTGGATTCCCTTCCCCTGGATGAATGCATGAATACCTTTGAAGAAGTTCTGATTAAACAAAGTTCAGTTCAGTTCAACACAAAAGATCTTTTCCTTCAAGTGCGACCTTACACTTGTTAAAAGTAAATGTCTCTTTTATAAACACTTGTTCCACAAATCACAGCAATGGGCGTCTTCCCTCCTATCCTAGTTGGTAAAGTAAAAATGTCTCTTACATAAACCCTGGTTTCACAAATCCCAACAATGGGTGTCTTAATATTCTTCTTGGTAAAGCACAAATGTCTCTCTCTCAAAACTTAAGTTCATAAACCAAAACACTTATCAGCATATCACCTTCCTTCTTCAAATGGAATACTTTTGTTAAGGTAACACAGTGACAGCTTCGAACATTTTAATACTTTTGTCAGGATAGCACAATAACTCCTTCTGGTAATTCCACATTTATTCTTCAAATGAAGTTCTGGTAACACGCTCTTTTCATTACAGCACTTTTTCACAAAACAACATCTTCTTTCCTGGGCCACTCGCCTGCCAGGATATAAACTCCTACAACTACAATTTTGCTTTGTGGAAATGTTTGTTCCAAGATCCTCCACACCAGTATCCTTTATGGGGAGGGTTGGACAAGGTCTGCCATTCTTTATAACCTCTTGACTCTGGAAAGGTTTCCCCCAGTTGGTATCCAAGATAAGGGGAGTTGCGCCCTGTTGTCTTAATAGTCCTCCTTTACAACTTCTTGGCTGTTGGTAATATGGGTTATGCCCCCTCACCCCCCCAGTTGGTGTTCCCAAAAAGGGAAAACTCCCTTGCTTCCTTTCTTCTGCTCCTTTACAGTCTCTTGGCAACGCGGGTTACAAGTTTCCCCCAACTGGTGTCCCATATAAGGGCAATTGTGGCCTTTTATTGCTTTATTTGTTGGGTATTCCAAAAGTAGCGTTTTCTGCTAAATGTTCAATACAGAGCGCCCCGGGGTTACTTTTAGTTTTAGGCCGACTCGCTGGTCTTCTTCAGCGTCTCCTTTTCCCTTGCAGATGCTGCGGTGGACCTTCAATCTTCTTTCTGATTTCCGGTCGGCTCCCCCTCAACACCTGCAGTTTGCACAGCTGCTTCCCGGAGCCCCGACAGCTCTAGCAGTGGTCCTGCACACTGAAGCACTGCTTGTCGGGTCGGGAGAAAGTATCCCTCTCGGCTGGTCTCTCCCTCTCAGTACTGCTTCCCGCTGCCTTACTCTGCCACGCCACCGGCCTTCAACATCTTGCCTTGGCATCAACTGGCATTCTTCTGTCTGCTTTTGGACCGACCCAACATTCAGGTCTGCCCATGCCTTAGCTACTTCTTCAGCATCCTCCTCTCCTCCTCCTTCCAGCTGCAACTAATTTCCGAGTTTAAATGCCCCATTCAGGCATTTTTGTCTATAACAACTAGACCATACATTTTGGTTAATGGCATTGTTGGTCCGTACCAAATCTGGGCCCCTCTTTGTCCCAGTACAAGGGCATTATGGATCCATTGCTTTGTAAATTGAGCATTGTCAGAGTTAGGGACATTTGTATAAAAGGTTTATGTTTTAACATGGAGTTTTGAATCTCCATTTAAGACATGTTCATGACAGTTGGAGGATGTTGCATTTCATTCTTGATCCCCCAAAGTATACACCTTATTCTAATAAGATTACTTTTTACAACATTTTCTTTGGGTATTTTCATAGGAGGGACTTGTACAATGACAGTATGCCAATACATATTTGGGGATCTCATCCTCATACAATGAATGCCACATCTCTCCCAAAGGAGTCACCACTTCCCCATGACATGTGAACTCCCTCATGATACCACCCTCAGGGTTAGGATCAGGTAGCAGCTGCCTTCCCCTGGCCACATGGGAGGAGACTTTAGTCTGTGGTCTAGTGATGACTCTGCAAGATTAATCACAATGTCTAAACAACGATTTACTGTATTTAGAGAACACAATTTATGACTGTTTTTGAATAAACATTAGGAATTAAAATGTTTATGAGATGAATGACGGCCAGATGTTCCCTGACTGAATTATTTATTTATGCAATGCAATAACTTTTGCTTTACTTCAAGAATGCACTGCCTCTTCATTTTAATTACTTTAAGCTTATTTTATTGTTTTTGATTGTTATGTTGGAAAAACACATGGCATGCCAATAAAGTGTTTATTTACCATGTGCTACAAATTGGAGGGAAGAATCCGGCACATTTATGTGCCCCATACTCAAAAGTGCATGTCAATGCTTTTAACAATATGAGAGGTCTATCCGGACAAGAGGGGCAACTTACACCCGACTTCTAGCAAAGAAGACACTCACACGATGGCTGATCTGACATAGTCAGAACTGGTCATCAAGACCATGGTACTGGATCCCGCTATATCAGTTTCTTTATTAACAGGGTCAAAATGCTACCAGATGCAGACACATTCTAACCTCAGAGTTGCTTTTGTTGGCTTTTCTGAAGAAGGAGCTGCACCATCTAAACTTTAAATCACTGACCCAGATTTTGCAGTTGGGAATGTAGTGTCTCAAACTATACAGAATTACAAAAATACGCTCTTCTAGAGACACAGTTACGTGCCTTCCGTTCAGAGGCCCTAGAATTAGCAGTCCCTTCATCTTGTAGAATCACTATAGCTCTCATACCATCATCCTCCACCTCAGTCTCTCTTGTGGGATTGCAGGCCAGTCCCACTGCCATTACAAGTTTCCATGCAGCGGTTTATCATCTGAAATGACTGGCCATGCAGCTTAGCTACCAAATCTAAGAAAGTGAGTTTGCCTAACAAAAATAAAAATGTTACTCACCATAGTGACTAACATACTTCTATTACAGAGTCCCTTTTCCTTCATACTGATGGGGAATAATGTCCTCTGTCACAGGACTGGAGCACTTTTCATACTCCTGTTTTCATTTTTAAGGGAGGGCCAGCACATATGTGGCCTTAGCCATGCCTTCCTGTGCCACGCTCTGATCTTCACCCTTTAACGACCATGGTGATCAGAAAATGACTGATCTATTAACAACTAAGGATATTTCAAGCGCTGTGGGAGGAATTCCCTTGGGGACCGCAGTCCAGGTCAGTGGAGATGGTATGATAGTTGAAAGTGCTTTGGTGCACTCAGTATGTGTGGCCAGTGCAGTTTGTGTGGTGTGTAGCTGCATTCTAATGCTATGCGTGGTGCGGGGGTTGGTTGAGATCCATATAATGTGTCAGCATGCACGAACTGGCCTCGGAATCTGCATTCTGGTGGTGGAGGAGCTTGTGTGAGACATTATGTGTAAAGGTAGGCCGTTTTATTTGTGGGGTATAGCTGCATTCCAAAGATTGTTGAGGTGTTCATGGAGGTGTATAGGTATCTGGACAGCTAGGCCAAATTGATCGAGGGGTATAGCTACATTCTATTGATTGTTGATGTTGGGGAGAGAGTGAGCATATTGGTATGAGTTGGTATCTGTGCGGCTAGTAGTGAGAATTTGGGTGATTTTGTCATATCCGAAATCACTGAGGAAGAAATGATAATGTTATTTGTACAATTTGGTATTTCCTCCTGCAGCCATTTCGGATACCCCGATCCCACCCACCCCCTTACTTACCCATCGGCAGCACACTCCGCTGTGTGCCGCCGACTCGCTGTGTCCTTGCAACACCTGTTCCCATTCACTTCCGTGATCAGGAAGCGACATTGCAGGGTCCTTTTCTTTTCTTTTTTTTTTTACTTTATGCATACGGGTGCGGCGGACACCCTGCTTACATTATAGTGAACAAGGGTGCGGGGGACACCGCTGCAGCCCCTGCTCCCCTTGTTCATTATAATGACACTGAATGGGGCATTTGGTCGAATTTTTCTGCCGTTCGAACTTTTCGTTTTGCCGGAATTCAACCAAATGCCCCATTCAGTCTTAAATTCTGTCTTTTTGGGTTTTTCCAGTAGCGAAAGCCATGTTCCCGATTCCCTTCCAGTGACTAGATTTGTTGTACTCCTATGTCCTGTCCCCATTACTCTATATACTAGAGATACTAGCACTAAAACAAGATTATTGTGTTGATGGTGCTATTTTACTATCATTTAAAGAGGTTTTTGAGGTTTGGCTGCATTAACTGAGCTCAAGGAACTGGAACTCAAGCTATCACTACATATTATCCCCACCAAAAATATTGCTGTATATATAGTCATCTTCAACAGCCATAGGCAATATTTTTGTGGGGGGATAATTTTTGGGGTTCTTGGGAGCAGGGGTTGCAGGGGTGTCCCCCGCAGGTTCCATGCCTTAATATCGCCGCAAAAATATGGCAATATTTTTGTATGGCGATATTTTTGCAGGGATATTAAAACATGGAACCAAACTCAAGGCATGGCTGTAGTTTTTGCAGAAGGCCAACAGGGGCCTCTTTTGCGATGGACTCCCAGGGAACATATTTCTGGAAAGCAACCAAAGCAGCTTTGGCCATTGCTAGGTGGGCATGAAGGCCTTTCAGTGGTGGAAAACCTTTAACAGTGTAGGCTTTCGGCTTGTAGGAAAACATTTCTTGATATGAAATTACGTCACCACATTCATTAAAAAGTTTGCAAGTTTCCTCAGCACAAAGAGCAAGCAACTTGCTAAACCTTCCTGCAGACGTTGCTGCAATTAAAGCTACCTTCAATTAAACTGATTCAATTTTGGCTGGGGCCATGGGTTCAAACGGTTTATGGCATATTGCATGAAATAGATCTCACTTTACATGAGGTGATTTAACCGGAGGATAAAAGGTGACAGACCATAAAAATGGCATTTCAGTGGATTTAACAAAGAAACTGTTTCCTAAGTCAGATATGATCTATGACAAATCCTGTGATGTCCTCCCTTCTCCCCAAGGGAAGACCCTTTCCATGAGCCCAAGGAGTGGAGGCCGAGGAGGCCGCTACCCGATAGTCCCCCTGGGAGTGGTACTCAGCGGATGGATCTAATGGGGAGGTATACCCCCTGTGGGATACAGGGAGAACATCTTGGGGTAACTAGGCATGATCCACCCTCACCCACCTTTCTCCCCTCACCTTCTTTACCTTTCTCTTATCACACAAGTTCCCCCATGTATTTATGTTACAGCAATAGTACCACTAATACTGGGACGAGAAAGGTTTGGGCTGACTCCACTGCACTATCCCCCCTCCCCTCCTGAGACGAGGAAGAAGTTCAGAACCAGAAAGAACCACACAAGACCATCTCATTGAGCAGTTTGTGTTCCATTGAAATTAAAAAGGTAAGAAGGAATAAATGTTGACAGTCCCTTCCCAGAGGCAGCGCGAGTGGAGCAACCGTAACGCAGATTGGGGAGCTGAACCTGCAGCGTGACGTGACTGAAGGAGAGACTGCGTCCCTACCTTCTCTCAAGAGGACCGAAGCCGGCTGAAGCTCCCGGCGCAGAAGACCGCAGCAGAAGACGGTCCAGCAGATACGCACAGCCAGGCTCCACAGAAGTGCTGGGGAGCCACGTACGGCAGCGTGCAAACACGAACCAAGGCAGAAGCACTGTCGGAAGATGCAGAGAGGCCATAGACTGAGGAAAGAGACTGGGAGCCATACAGAAGGTATGGGGCATCCACAGACACAGAGGGGGCTCAAGAAACCAATGTTAAGGCCCTGGGACCCAAGAAAGAGAAACCAGTATAAAGGGGTCTGGGACCTGAGAAAGAGAAATGCATGTGACAGGGTCTGGGACACGAGAAAGAGAAACCAGTGTGAAGGTGTCTGGGACCCGAGAAACCAATGTGAAGGGGTATGGGACCCGAGAAACCAATGTGAAGGGGCATGGGACCCGAGAAACCAATGTGAAGGGGTATGGGACCCGAGAATAGGAAGTTGTGACTGCAGGGTAGAGGAACCTCCAGAGGAGAGACTATATACCTCGCAGGGGAGTATACATGGGATACACCTAAGAAACCAGTTAAGTCTACACAGTGTCGAGGGCCCACTCATGTATGAGGACAAAGTCCTCCAACATCCTTCTTCATTGCAGTAAATGGTAAGGAAGAATACCAGGTCTACCGAATTTAGTCACTAGAGGGACTTATCAGGGGCCTGAGAAAGGCCAGGGGAAGAGAGACATTCCCTCTACTTTGTGGAACTATGAAAACAAGCCTGAGAAAGGCCATGGGAAGGGAGACATTCCCCCCTACTTTGTGGAACTGTGAAAACAAGCCTCAGAAGGGCCCGGGGAAAGGAGACATTCCCCCTACTTTGTGCAACTGTGAAAATAAGCCTGAATAAACCCAGGGGAAAGGAAACATTCCCCCTACTTTGTTGAACTGCCAATTGTATACAACTGTGCCCGTTTAGAAGAAGGGAGTCATTCTTCTGGACCAAAAAGACAGTAAACCACTTCAGATTATTTTCAAGTTTAAGGGATAGAAGTAGGATTTTGACACTGGACGGTGGACTCTTTTAGACATTCTGACATTTTCCATAGTGTTTAGTTGAGGCAGGCAAACCCCTCTCAGAATTAAGGAAAGATAGGGTTTTCTCTTTATTTCTTTAACGAATAAAAGTCTTTGCCCAAAAACATGCCACCTGTGCGTCAGTCTCCTCCATCCACAGCCTTACAGATCCCAGAGCTGAAAGAGGGGTCCTGTGGGAATCAACCTGTATCCCTTTGGCTGAAAGTTCTGAAATGAAAGAGCGGACATGATCGATAGTAGCTGACAGGATTTAGCTTATTTTCTAGATGCCAGTGACAAAAAGTAATTTGCTTTTATACTGAGCTCATGTAGAGTGCTTGCATGCTGCTTGGTTAATATAATGGGAACGTTCTCTTCCGAAAGCCCAAAGTGGCCTAATGATCTTATCTCAGGAACCACGCAGCAAAGTTCAGCAACCCTGGAGAGGGATGAAATATTAGACAATTGTAGTTTCTGAACGTTCGGCAGATGGATAGATTGATGAGTCACAAGGCTCATCAAGTGTGAAAACCAGAACATCGCTGGCCACCAAGAACTAGGAAACCTAGTATGCAGTTCATTGCATTCCTGAGCTTTAATACTGCTTGATGGATTAGTGGTAGAGAAGGAAACTAACGCAATAATTGTGACACGAGATCACCAGAGCTTCTCCCAATAAGTTTGGGCCTAGTCCCTCCCTTGAGCATGCATGGAGACTTTCCTGTTCTGAGCTGTTGCAAATAGAGAAACCTTGGGAACTTTCAACACATTAAAGAGGCGATTCAGTACATAAACGTTCAGCTCCCATTCATGGTTTGCTGTTGCCCGGGGAGTGAGGGAGTCTGCATCTAATGTTCTAATCCCGGAATAAAAACAGCTTGATGCCAAATTCCTCTCTGGACTACCCATTCCCAAACCTGTATCACCAGCTGTATAAGGAAGTATGATTTGGTGCTCCCCGGTTATTCACACACAAAAGTGATAATGCATTGTTGATTTTAATATTAATGGTCTTGTTCACAATATTTGTCTGGAAGGATTTGAGGGCCTGGAAAACTGCTGTCAATTCCACAATATGTATATGTTCCCTCCTCCTCTCTATGGAAGACCAATGGTCGAACACCTCCTAATGGTCTAGAGTAGACCCTCAACCCAGAGAAGAGAGGTTTGTCTTAATGGTAACGTGTGGGTCACACTCCGAGAAAGGGGCACCCTCTGCTAGATTCACAGAGTTCAACCACCATAACAGGTTGCGTGGAGTCGGGCGGCAGAGTCTCTAGTTACAGACTCGGTTTTGCAACACTGAGGATTATTCCTGGGATCAAAAGTCCTCTTTCTTTGTCTTCACCTGCATCTGCTCCAGTGCCTTCAAAACCCTCAGACCGCCGCAGAGCGGGCCGTGGATTCGGGTGGCAGAGTCTCTAGTCTCTGGCTCGAGGGCTTGAGGGTATGAGGCATCAGCCTTGTGATGCTGGAAATGCATTAGAGGGACAGGGCCTCCCCGTCCTTGTCCTGTAGTCCTTTTTCATTTGTGTTCTGTAGTGTTTTCTGGCCAGGAGTCCATGTGGGACTCCTGGCAGTGCAGTTCTTCCCGTTTTTGGTTTGGTGTACAGACCCATGGGATACCCTTATGGCACCCATGGGTGGGGTTGCAACCCTGCGCCCCTAGTGTATGTTTTTGGGCACCTGTGTGCGGCCCACAGAGCAGGGTATAGGCTGGTGGTAGCTCCATGCTGAATTTGACAGGTGCTCTGAGTATCCTCCATTTTGGGATACCCAGACCCTGCCATTGGAATCAGTTGATTCCTGATAGGAAACAAGATGGCCCCTGTGGCCTCTTGCTTTCTGTTGCCTGTTACTGTGTTTTCCCAAAGTCCTGGGAAGCACTGACTGTCCCTTCCCCCTGACTGGCTGTTGGGTGGAAGTTCCATATATGGTGTTGTGAAGTCCAGGCCAGACTGGCTGGAGCCTTCCCAGTGGGACCTGGGTGAATGGAGAGTGTGGCCAATATGCACGTCTTGTTGTGGATGTCTGGTTTCTGGTATGAGAGACAAAGACTGAGACAGTCCTGCCCAAAACTGGCATGAATGCAGTGCGTAGTGTTGAATGGCTGGGTACTTGTCCCAATCCACATTCCTTGTTGTGAGTGTCTGAGAGGGAGGAGTATGGCCTGAATGCACTGTATGCCCGATTGGCTGACTGACTACATGAATGCCCTTCTGTATGATTGGCTGCTGAGTGTGATCCAGCAGTGTAGATGAGACAGAATAGTATATCTGGGGACCTCTCACCACTGGAAATGGTCCAGAAGCTGAGTTGACACTTGAAGAGTAACTGGAACTGCTGATCTTCGACGCCCAGCTGGAAGAAGAAGAACTGCTGCTGCATTTGCTTCGACCTGATCCGAAAGCTGTCCAGTTTGACGAGGACTGATCCGAGAGAGGCCCTGGTTAGGCACCCTCTTCCCGTGCTCCGAGGGACCACCGAGCACCGCTAACCTTTGCCGAAGACCCCTGGAAGTCAGACCCTCGAAAGGCTGCCGACCGGAGACGGGGACCGCCGAGGAGAACGAAGTGAAGAACCCGGACATCGACGCCATGGAAGTCCATTGCCGGCGACCAGGGTTCAGAGTATCGCGGTAACTGTTGGAGGCCCATCGAAGCCGTGTTGCCCAGAAGAGGGGACCGCTTGACGCCGTGCCGCCGACGACCAGAGCCGCCCGCTCCTTTGCCTAAGGCTGTTGAATCAAAGGACTCCCTTGTCCACACTGTCGACCGATATATCCTGCGGGAGAAAGTCGAAGACACTGACGCGCCGAGGAGAATCCGCTGGTGGGTTTCCAGCCACCCAATGACCACAAAGACTTGTGGCCACAGTTCTTCAGAAACTCTTTGCTGTGCCAAACTATCAATCGCTGAGGTGCCCCGCACACCTCATCCTTGCAGGACGTCACCGATGAGCACCGCCTGGATCGACGCCATGGTCTTGGCACCCTCAAACTTTCCGTCGACGCCAAGTTCACCTTCTTTGACGCCTCTAGACGATCCGTGGCTCGTGCTTTAAAGGGAGTCACTCAAGAAGGATCCATCGACGCCTCTTCGAAGAATTCTGCTCCACCAGGTACATTGGGGGGAGGGGGTAGAAACATTATAGAAGGAAATAAGACTTATAGAACAATATATGGACTGGGCTTGTGTTATATCTTTATTTTACAGGTTGCCCAGGTGGGGGGGATCTCCACACAGAACTGTGTCTAGGTAACAGGGTTAGTATTCTGCTAATTGTTCTAACCAACTGCTTTCCTCCTATGTCTATTGTTGCTTGCCTTTATTAAGTGATCTGTGTGACATTTGACCGGAGTATAGTTGATGCACTTTAATGAGATCTGATAATTGTGGTACCACGTTAGAACTGTATATATTCACCATTATTGATTTTCTGAGCACAAAGTGAGTTATTGTGATAGTGTACATAACCTTGAATATTAATTATATAAAGACTGTTTTAACTAATACAGTGTGTGGACATTCCTTTGTTGGGGCTTGGGGACTACTGTAACGCTCACCTGATTCTCGCAGAGGCGCCGGTCTTGACTGGGCAACTACCGTATCTTCAAAGGTGATGTGTAGCACCCGGTTGGCTCTTTGGGCTGGACCTCTGTGCACTGTATGCCTGACTTCAAGAGTGAGATGTCTGCAGATTGAAAATGTGGGATTAATGAACTGGGGTTATTGGGGTGTCCCTATCTCTTCCCTTTTTGCTCTCCTGTAGACCCCCAAAGGTTAACGCTCTCACCTTAGGTAAGTGAATGCCGAGCTCTCCATCTGCCTCGGGGCAGGGTGCTGTAACCAGTTTCTTCACTGGGTAGGTAGCGCAGGCCTCTTGACTTCAGAGGACTGCTGTCCGTCGTTTACTGCACGAACGGTAAGTTTCGAGTAATTCTATTGTATTTAAAGTCTTTAGTAATGATGTCTCTTGTTTTGCAGGGTTCCGGCGATGGCGGATGACGGGCTGAAGTGAGTTGAAGATGGAGTCCGTGTGATGAATAGAAGCGCCTGGAAGCACGTAAGTAAGCGCTTGTTGCCTGCTTCACGATGCGCTCTAACTGTCTTTTTATTTTGCAGGTACGAGTTCGGAGCGGCTGCAGGGTGCCGGAATACCCACTGGGTTAGATGTGGAAAGGAGTAATGGCACGTGAGTATTAAAGTTCCCCAATGTCTTTAAACGCACCTTGTTTTGTCTTTCAGATGCGGGATGCAGCGCCGAAGGCCTCCGGAGCGTGCAAAGAGTTGGTAAGCTTTTGTCTTTCAGATGCCGGAATGCAGTGTGAAGACCTCCGGAGCGCACAAAGAGTAGGTAAGCCTTTGTCTTTCAGATGCTGGAATGCTAACCTGTTCTTTCTTGTCTTTATAGGTGTTGCTGAAGTCTGGATTCAGGATGGTAAGCCTTTTTTCCTTAGGCCCAGGATCCGATGCAGAAGACACGATGAGCGTTCTGCTGCAGAGGATGCAGAATAACGCAAAGCAAGATTCATCCACCGGGTGTGGTTTAAATAGCCTCCTGTAGTGCTTAGGTGTCTCCTTCCACAGCCACGCCTAGGTAAGAAAAGAGTTCCTGCTTTCCAGAAGAGTTCCAGTGTTCTGAATCTAGGGAGTGGCTCCTGCCCCACCCAACAGGAAAAGTAGTTCCAAACAGAAGAGGATCAGAGGCTCAACTGGCAGGCAAGTAAGCAGCATGGTCTGCTGCAGGTAAGTCCACCCAAGCATTATGAGCCTGGCGCTTCCAGCGCTGGGACTGGGCATATTTATGAGCCTGGTGCCACTGGCGCCAGGACTGGGTCCACAAGGTCCCAATTGGGACTGGTTGGCACTCGGAACCTGGGTTATGGATCTGCTTCCAAGGGAGTTGGGAAAACCCTGACCTTTTGGAAGCAGAGATCATGACAACTACACTGTAGTTACGAACCAGCCTGCATCACCTTGTGAGAAGATAGGCCTTGATTGCTCGACTAGGGCTACCTTATAGAGAATCTTGGCTGGGGTCCTCTGTGCCTCTCCTCTGTCATATAGAGAGCAGAAGTACAGACCCCCCCCTCCAGTCTTTACACCCCTGGCAACGGACTGTGAATGAATGAATTAACTGCGACCAAAGAAACAGAAAGGTAAGGTAACTGTAAAAACAGCTACTAATTTGAGTCCACTATACAGTGATTTTCAGCCCTTTGCGCACGTGACTGCAGGGCACTGCCCTTTGAACGTGTACAAAAGAATTAATCTTCCCCAGGCGAGCCCACGCCGGCCCTCCCCCGACACCTTGTAAAACTATTGCATGATCATCACACCTACCACAAGTGACCCTTCCTGTCAGCGGCAAGAGGACGAGACTGCGGGGCAGCGCCCTTTGATCGTGCTCTCGCTGAAGGAAGGCTGGCTAGCTCAACACACTCTGGTACAAAAGTGAGAAGAAAGCAGGAGGGGCCCCCGCTCAGACCCTGCCACATATTCTGACACACCAGGTCAGTCTCGCTGAGCAACGCTTCCGCACCCCATGATCCACTACGTGTCCGTGTGGTACATCATTCGTATCCCCTTGCAATCCAGCCCCTTCCCCCACTGCTGCATAGTTTGATCAAACTACTTCCAACAGCCCAAATAAGCCGATGGCATCAAGCATCTGTCTAAGGACTCAAAAGAGCGGGAAGATCGAGAATGAGGAGCCTTTGGATACCCTAGCCACCAAACATGGGCGCCAACCATTAATACATCAGGTACTAAGTAAGAAAACAAAACCAAGGCTGATATCTCTATTGAAGAGCGCAGTGACTGGTGAAGATATATCACAAACTGCTGACCCAGCCGATCAGCAAAGATGTGAAAACTCCACCCAGGAAAACAAAAGAAGACCATTAGCCCAGACAACATTGTTTGATAATTGCGTTGAGAAAGAGCTAATCCACTGGGGGTCGCCTGAGTGCACCGGACCTTTGGAGACGCAATCTACAAGCATGTGCCTAGCTCAGCCGGAAGCTCTTGTTATACGAGAAAATCTCAACCACTCAGTTCTGCTTTTGCCGAATGGGCAGCCCTTTGAGCGCTCCATATCCTGGTCGATGGACAATGAACCAGGAGTGGAGGACTCAGGTGAGCAGAAACCAACAGAACAAACAAAGTTCAATGAGACGAGACATATTGAAGCAGCTGATACTCCAACAGACACTATGTTCCACACACCCAAGGATCATCTAGGCAGCAAAGGTGTGAATACAGTCACTACAAGAACCATTACAGAAGGTGAACGGCCTACAAAGTCACCTAGCCTTGCAGACCTGGCAGTTCAACAGCTCACCACCAATCCAGACAAGGTAATTCCAAAGAATGACCAGAATCGTCTAGCGACGGCTGAAGACGGACAAGAGCAGGAACCTGCGGAAATAAAGAACGATACCTACGGTGAGCCAAACCATGCTCAAACTGGGATAGCGATACCAAACAAACCTACCCAGCCCAACCAGAACCACATTGACAAAGTGGAATCCACGTCTAAAAGAAAATAAAAAGCCGGAAAAGCAAGAGAACTGTGGATGCAATTACAAAATAAGGCCCAGCTCAAAGAGATAGAGAAGCAAAGGGGTGGCAATTTACATCCCCTTAGGAGCGCCCGCCTATCGCTAGATCCATTGGAACTAAACTCGATCATGAACCCACATAAAAAACGAAAGGCTACCAGTGGAAATCAAATGTAGACGGGAACTCGAGGCACTGTTATACCTCGACACCAGCCTATAAACAGCTAGAACAGAACTTCTTGTTTACCACCAAAGAAGAGAGACGTGACAGGGAACGAAAACTGGATGATTTGCACATATCCCAAAAAGAAGAAATACCAACAATCTATGAGCAAAGACAACAGATACCCTCAGATATACCGGATCTCAATACACAGACTGAATCCCCTGGAGCTCACTCATGTACACGATTACCAACAACAATGCAAGAATTACAAAACATCCTGATCACAACAACGACGCAATCGCTGATTCCATATTTAAAACTGCATGAGGCAAATGTTGATGCAATAAAAGATCAGGCGACCTCATTAGCCCTTATGCTCACAAAATATATTTATATTGAGAATTTCATGACTCGGCTTCAGCAACGGTTGGAACATGAGGCCGAGACAAGTCGGATTTGGCAAGCGAGACTAGCAGATATTGCTATCGCTGATTGCGCAGAGAGAGTACATGCCACTACAGCCCTAAAGTCATTAATGAAAGAGATGTCTAAAATTACAACTAAACTGACAGACTCACAAACCTTGCTCCACAACCGTACTTCAACCGGTCCAGGTACAACCCCATGTGCCACAAAAAGAACACAAACAACTTCCTTAAGAGATACCGACCAATATTGTAGGCACCCAGCTGCAGCAAGATCAAATACGGAACCAGATCCAAACCGTGAATGGACCACAAACTTTCCAAATCTTCTCAAAGCAAGCGAACACAAACTCTCCGCAAAAAGATAAAACCCAATCGGAAAAAGACAACAAAGCAGAATATGGGCTCACAAGCATTCCTAAGGAATCTCACGTTACCACAAACCACCCACACTGGGACAATATCCCGGCCTGCAAGGCAAGAATCAGAGACCAAACAGCTCATAAAACATGCAGATCCACACAATATCTGTAAAATATCAAGTGATATTCCCATGACACAAAAGGATGATGACGCCACAATTCAGAAAGTAATGGAGCTTTCGACATATGAAGTGGAATCTGATTCAGAGACGGCGGCCTATGGACATGAACACAATGCGAAGAAATTATCATACTGGACCAATACTCAGTCAATCATACATCAGATGAACAAAATACAATCCTGACTTGCAAAGAGATCTCGGACGAAGAACTGGAGCGCTCTAAGAATCAACCGAGCCAAAGCCCAGGTTAAAGACGGCACACCGCAAGAAAAACAAAAGAAAACCTAAGACCTAGGGAACAATCCATAAACCAAAACAACAATAGAAACAGAAATTTCGGGGGAGAGAAACTTTGTATACCCCTTGTTGTGAACGCCAATCTTTATAAACCCTAAAAAGATGCACGAAAAGTTCTTGATAACACTGAAGCAAACAAAGCAATCAAAAACCCCGGTGATATTAAATAGAACAAACACATTACAGCTATTAGGAGCATTCCAGGAGCTGAAACACATAAAATCTGAAGACATCAACCTCGTCAGATTCATAGATGACGAAGCGCTCAATATAGTAGAAATCAAATTTAAGTCCAAAACCATCAAGCAAGAGATATTAGATATTGCAGAACCATTTGAACATATAGGTTTCAGCTGCACGATGAGATCAGAAGCAAGGACAAACACATTAACAAACCCGGCAAAAGACCAGCAGACGAGCCAGAGAATCTTTTACCGTGAATCAACGGAGAGAAGTATCTACACTAAATACACAGACTCTGATGATTCCTACATAACACCAAAAGGGAGATCCAAAGAAAATGTGAACAAAACCTCAAGAACAGGTGACGACAAATGCAAAGAGAAGAATGTAAGAACAAACCCAACCACCCAAGAAAGATAACAATTACCAGAGGCCAACCAAGCTGGGATGAAATTGATCTCACGGAACACAAGAGGTTCGGCCATCTCCTTGAGCAGACACATTACCTTAAAAGACGGCCACATCATATCTCTACAAGAGACGTGGATGACACAGCCACCAGTCTGTGGAGGATATACGGTCATCCACAATCCAGCACAAACTCAACAAATGAGAAGATCCTCAGCAGGGCAATTGATGCTGATAATTGACTCACCTTGGACACCAACCAAATATAAAAATATAAATCCTTGGATACAGTATGTTGTATTGCAAAGAGAAGAAGCATTTGGGCCCCAGAAGAAGATCACAAAGGACCACCCAACCCTACTCGTAGTCAATATCTATTGGAAGCCAGTGGCAATCAATGAGATGATCTTCATTGATAAAGTCATTACTGAACTCGACCGCATAATCACAATACACCCCACAATTATGATATTGATATGTGCGATCTGAACATGCACCTAATGGACCAACAAGGGAAAGCCATAGAACCGAACCGATCATTAACTAAAGAAAGATTGTGGATCAAAGAAATGGAGATGAGAACCCCGACGAATGCAGGAATATACCATAACCAAAAAGAAAAGAAAATTATTTCAACCTTGAAACGGCGCTCTGCGTGGGCTATACTGGACTATATTTTCATCTCTTCAGGTATTCATCAAGCACAAAAAAAGATGGAAATACTGCATACCATCCATAGTGATCATAGCATATTAACGCTGACATGAAGGCACACAAAGACACAAAACAATATCTTCCAGCAATGGCGCTCAACATGCAACAAACGCGTCTAAGAATTAACCCAAGCCAGATGGACACCATGATCGGAACATTTTTGTTGACAGAGAAAACTCTGATTGAAAAGCTTCATTACGGATGACTCCTCATCCCGTACCATAGAGTAAAGACCACCAGTTCAACGTGCACAACCTTGCATAAGCACCATTATGATCCTATAATCAGAGAAAAAAAAAAAAGAGTTGAGGAAAAAATGGAAACTCTTAGAGAAAAATCCCAACCCAACTTCCATTCAAGCAATTCAAAAGGAAATAAAATATCTACCGAAACTGGATAAAGACACATCAAAGCGCATTAGTACAGTCGGATGCAGAACAAATGCTCCATTGCCTTAAAAATCGAAACTAGAGACCTCTGGGCTCTCCTAAATTCAGCATACTCGACACAACATAATTTTACACAAAGGGTGCTGGAAAAGCATTGAATAGAGTAATTTGCTGAACTATACGGAAAGAGGCGCACGGCAGCGAATGACAAGAGCCCTAGTGCCACAAAGTGGTCAATTTCCAGCACCAAAGAGGATATCATCCAAATAATCGTCAAGCTAAATACATCACGGGCTCTTGGACCGATGGGTTGTCAAATGAAGCAATAAAGAGAGCCCCAGACCAATGGGCAACGATGATGGTTGCACTTATAACCATAATAAACTAGCACAACATAATACCATGCACATGGCGATCCGCAACTCTCATCCCAATCTATAAACAAGGGCCAAAAGAAAATCCAGCCAACTACAGGCCAATAGCCATGATTGATCCCTTGCAGAAAATGTTTGCAACAATTCTGCTGCAAAACCTAACAACATAGGCGACAGAGGAAAAACGTTTTGCCAGGAGGAAAACAGGATTTATTCGACAAGTAAGCACAGAAATAAATCTCTTCTTTCTGAACCTAGTAAAGCAAGAAGCCATGACGACAAAAACAACAGTATGGATGGCGTTTGTAGACTTGCATCTAGCGTTCGACACCATACATCGGCAGCTCCTCTGGAATAAGCTTGAAGAATGGAATTGCCCAGACCACATCTTGCTGCCGATCAAACTACTGTACTCTGACACCAAAATAAAAGTAAGACTGATCAATGACGGGATCAACACAACCGGGATTGAAACATTGAACGGCCTTAAACAAGGCTGCCCACTGGCAGCGACTTTATTTAACTTGTTTACAGCAGAGATAGAGCAAGAAGGGAGCGATCCTAAAGCCAATCCACCTAAAGTAAATTCCACCCATTGCCCATAATGATGTATGCTGACGATATTATACTGTTAGACAAAACCCCACGAGGTCTACAACTCAGCATGGACCGACTATCAACATACAAGGCCAAAAATGAGCTCAAAATAAACATCGGAAAAACTAAAATCATGGCCATAACGAAGGCCAAAACCAAGGGACGGAGCCCAAACATAAGGATAAATGGACACCAACTAAAGATAGTACAGTCCTTTAAATATTTGGGAATTACGATCAATCAAATTAAAGAAGAAACGACAGGGGCTGAGATGCCCAAAAGAAAACTTTTGCGTTTGCAAGACAAGGAGTTATACTACATAAAAAGTATGGGAAATTTTCCTTCGTGCCAATAACAACTTTTTATAAAACGAAAAAGTTATCCCAGCACTAGTGTACAGAGCCGAAACACTGATAAAACTGGATCCAGCGATGAGGGGCCAAACTAGAGGCTATATTTTGGAGGAAAATACTAAATCTACCATCGAGTTTCCCAATACCACAAATACGCTTCGAGCTGGCATTGCAATCTAGAAGGTCGATAGTGTGCTGGAAAAAATCATGAGATCAGAACCAGCCTGAAGCAGTAGATACGATCCTTCGACCAGAAGAATACGAGAGATCCAGTAACGAAGACTCGAATGCCACTATATTAATGAAAGAAATCTATATGAAATTAAAAGTTTATGTATAAACTATATCATTTCAAATAAAAATAATTAAAAATAATAACAGTTTATCTTCCATTTCCGATATTATAGGGACTTAGCGATAATTAGTATCTGAAGCTTGAAACCATATCTGTCTCAAAGCCATCTCCGTTCTTCTCATCTTGAGCCTCACTAAGGGTAATGCAAAGATTCAGGAAGCTATTAAACCCAGTAATATTTGAAACCACTAGGCGGGCATGTTGAGTTGGCTGTACAAAAATGGAGTCTGATGCAGGTGCTGTATTCTTTCTGTTATGACAAACACCCTGGCCATCATTTATTTCAATGAATTTCAGATCCTGGGAGACCGTTATGGAAGATTTCGACTAATTGCCTGAGAGGCCTAGGTGATAAAGCAGATGGAGTAAGAGACCTACCAGTTGAGGGCACAATGGGACCTTAGGAGCCAGTCATTCAAATATGGATATACATAAACTCCCTGTACTCAGATACGCTGCAACTGCCAACATCATTCTAGTAAAAACTCTTGGAGCCAAGCTCAAACCAAATGGGAGAATTCCGTACTGATATTGAGCCTCTTAGATTGAGTAACACAGACGTTTACGATGTTGAGGCCATATTGGAATATGTCGATACACATCCGGCAGATCAACTGGACCGAGTCTCTGCTGAAGAGTAGATATGATCTGTGCTGGGGTGATCAACTTGAATTTTTCTTGGGGAAGATGAACATTGAAATCAGACTGGCTGATTATTGTGCGCACACCAGCCTGGATGGGTTTGGAAACTGTAAAGAGGTGAAAATAAAACCCCTTGCCTCTCCGTCAATGGCATTTCCATTGCTTTCATAGGGTGAAGCTTCTCTACTTTCAGCAGACCTGGAGAACCAGTCTGAAGAGGGTGGGAGAAAGGAATAATGGGAGGAGAGGAAGACAAACCTTTGTAAGTGACTGAAAAGCCCCATGCATTTGAGGTGATGGTCCTCCATGATTCCAGATGGTGGGAAATCAGCTCACACTCCACCACTGGACTTTTATAGAACCAGTTCAGACTATCCCATGGAGGTCTTACCAGTTGTGCCAGAAGATGCTTCTTTTGAAGAAGAGGAGTGACAGAGGAAGCATCTAGCTCTTCTTTGTTATATCCATCGCTGGACACTGGGGGAACAATCTGGTTGTCTGGAATTCCGATCCTGAAAACCTCAAAACCCTGCAAATGATCGGGAGTGAAAGTCGGATCAATGTGAGAAGGTTGATTTCTGGATCTTGGGTTTAGTGGGCACTGACAGAGACTTCACTGCTTAAGTGCTTGTTTCCATTTTTGTCAGTTACTCATCAGTAGAATTGTGGAAAAGATCCTTACCTTCAATGGGAAGATCTAGGTCCTCATCTTGTATGTCCTTTGTAGCACTTAGCCATGCTCAGCGACAGATATTGCTAGACCTCTAGCAGAGGTATCCGCATGTTGGGCAGCAGATTCCAATAAATCTTGCGCCACTATTCTAGCGCCCGTAAGGTAACTTTTAAAGTGCTTGAGCTTGTCTGCTGGAATGTATTGCTTTAACAATTCCTTCCAGAGCTTTAGATTAGTTGCGGCTACAATAGACTTAGTGTTTGCTTGTCTTAATTGAAGAGCTGAATTAGAAATGCCACTCCTTCTAGGATCTTATCCCCCTTGCTCAAAGGTTGTGAATCCTCAGAGGTGGAAGAAAATGCCTTAGGGAAGGTTGAGGATATCTTGTCAGCAGTACTTCTTCAGAAGAACAAGTTACTTACCAACTGTTAACGTTCTTTCGACTGGATGATCCCCCCACATATTCCTCATCTTTGATATACGTATCTCGTCCAGCTTTGCTGCTTCAGAAATGTTTTCTCGGCAGAGGGCGCTGTGCACGATGTCATGGCGTCTATGTCCCTTGAGGGCCGCTGTGGCGTGTCGATGCCACCAGTAGTATAAGTAGCTCGTGCCGTGCCAGTTGGCTTCAGTTCTGTTTTTTTGTTCCATTATTCGAGGAACTAACCAGCGTACCCCAGACTGCAAGCTCTCCGGAAACGCAGTGTGAGAATCACATAAATTCTACGGTGGGGGAGGCTGGGTGGGGCGATGAGGAATACATGGGAGAAACATCCAGTCGAAAGAACGTTACCAGTTGGTAAGTAACTTGTTCTTCGAATGGATTGTGTCCCCCCACGTATTCCTCATCTTAGATAGTCTCCCAAAGCAGTGGCAATTTTGAGGAGGGAGTACTATTTCCTTTTATCATGAATGCAATGAAGGACTGCCTTAGCAAAAAGGCCTTTTTGAGATGAGATGAGTTGTCTAAGCAGTAGTGCTTAACAAAAGGTAAGGTATGCATTGACGCCCAAGTTGCAGCTGAGCAAATGTCAATCACCGGGACACTCCTTTGAAGAGCAGCAGAAGTAGCCATACCCCTTGTGGAATGGGCTTGAAGCCCTTCTGGCAGGACTTTTCCAGCAAGTCTGTAAACACTCTTCAATAGTCATTGTAACCCTCTGGGAAATAGTTTGTTTAGTTAGTGCTAGTCTTAATTTAGGACCGGTATAACCTATAAAATGTTGGTCATCGAGGCGAAATTTCGCCATTCTCGTAATGTAAAAACTCAGAGCCCTTTTTGGGTCTAGTCTATGAAATCTCTCTTCCTCTTTGCCCAAACGAGGAGGAGGGTAGAAATTTGGGAGTGTTTTTTGTGAAATGAAAATCAGAAACTACTTTCGGCAAGAAAGATGGTTTAACTCTCAGGACTTCTTTATCCTTATGAAAAGTAGTATAAGGAGGTTTGCATGAAAGAGCCTGCAACTCACTTACCCTGCGGGATGATTTTAGTGCTACAAGAAGAACAGTTTTCAGTGTTAATAGCCTCAATGGGCAGGTTTGTAAGGGTCAAAGGGAATACATGTTAGAAACTTTAACACAAGGTTTAAATCCCAAGCCGGGACATGAAATGGTATGGAGGGACACGTTAGTGAGTGCCTTCAGAAACTGGACAATTTCAGAGGAGCGCTTAAAGATGGAAAGCGCCACCAGGTATCCCTTAATTGTACTAATCTGGAGTCCCAGATTGGCTAGATGTAGTAAAAAAGAAAGCATCATAGGTGTGCCACTAAGAATGGATCCACATTCTTATCCCTGTACCAGTTACTGAACTTATTCCAACAACACCGGTACAAGGATTTTGTTGCTGGCCTTCTGGCCGAAAGCAAAATCTCCATTACGTCATCCGGGAGGTCCCAATCCCTATATCTCAGCCTCTCAGAAACCATGCATGAAGGCTGAGTGTCTCGACCTCTAGATGGAGAACCAGACATTCCTCTTGCGAGAGAAGATCCTCTCTTTGTGGAAGACGTATTGGAGGGCAGATGGATATGTCTAGAAAGTCTGGGTACCACATCCTCCTTGCCCAAAATGGAACAATTAGGATCATGGTCTTTCCAAACTTTCTCAACCTCCTGATTACATGAGGAATCACGAGGACTGGAGGAAACACGTACAGAAGTGGAAATTCCCAGTCCACCACAAACACGTCTCCTAGAGCTCCTCTCGGGGGGAAATTCCCTTGAGCGTAACTGATCGCACTTCCGGGTGCTAGCGGTCGCGAACAGATCCACTTGAGGGGTTCCCCAAAGGGCGAAGATCTCCTGAAGGACTTCCTGAACTAGCTCCCACTCGTGGGAGACAGTGCTCTGCCTGCTCAGAGCAACCGCTGCAGTGTTCTGCTCTCCGGCTAGGTGAACTGCAGACAGAGAGATTCCTTCTTGAATTGCCCAGAACCGGAGCTGCATTGCCTCTATGCACAGTGGTAGTGACCATACGCCTCCTCTTTTGTTGAGGTAGTACATGGCCACTGTGTTGTCCGTCATTATCAGGACATTCTTTCCCCATACAGAGGGCAGAGAGTCCTTCATCGCTAGTCTGATTGCCCTTAGCTCCAAAAGGTTGATGTGTAGTTTGGACTCTGATGGAGACCAACAACCGCCGATTGTTAATCCTCTGGTGTGGGCTCCCCACCCTGTTAGTGAGGCGTCCATCACTACCGTTATCTACGGCCTTGGTTGCCAAAACGATTGTCCCTTGAGAATGTTGTCTTTGCAAGTCCACCACATTAGATCTTGAGCCACTCTGCTCAGAACTTGCATAAGATTTGACATGTTCCCTGAAAATTCGGACCACTGGGTTCTGAGGGCCCATTGAAGGGATCTCATTCTGGCCTCTGGCACCAGAAAAATGCAGGATGCCATGAGGCCGAGCAACCTCAAAAAGTCGAGGCCGGAAGAGGCTGGGCATTCTGGAACTTTGTTACCATCTGCTGAATGTGTTGAGCTCTCACTCCATGGGGCGAGGCTATCCCTAAGGAAGTATCCAAGATCGCTCCGGTGAACTGGAGTCTTTGGAATTGTATCATATGGGACTTCTTGTAATTGAGGGAGAAGCCCAGAGTGTAGGGAGTGGCAGGTGATACAGAGATGTTCCTGGGCTTGCTCGGGTGAACGAGCCCTGATCAGTCAATCATCCAGGTAGAGGTAGATGTGAATCCTCCCTCTGAGACTTGCTGACAATGGAGGTCAGCCCGAATGGCAGAAGAAAATCTGTGCTTGAGATGGATTGGCACATGAAGGTAAGCATCCTGAAGGTCAAATGAAACCAACCAATCTTGGAGTTGGAGAGCCTGAAGGATCTGAGAAAGGGTGACCATCTTGAACTTGTCCTTCCTGAGGAACTTGTTCAAGTTTCTTAAGTCCAAGATGGGTCTCAGTCGTCCTTCCTTCTTGGGAATGAGAAAATAGGGGGAGTACCAACCCTTGCTTTCCGCTACAGGTACATGTTCTATTGCACCTTTCTCTAGCAGGGTTAAGATCTCCTGCACGAGGCGCGGATCTGGAATTCTGACAGAGCTGGCTCCCGGTGGATGATCCTGAGGCCTTTCTAGAACAGGAAGGCAGTAACCTTGGGCTACTGTTTCCAGTGCCCAACCATCTGAAGTAATGCACCGCTATTTTGCACCCTTACCTCGTCCACCACGAAGCAAATTTCATTGCACCTTTTGTACGGCCTGCCTTCTTCCTCTAGCAACTGAGGAATAGAAGCAAAAAGGACGACCTCTCCAGGAAGATGAGCACGCATAAGGTTGTTGAGGTGGCCCAATATAGGCGCTAAGGGACCTAGCAGCCACTTTGGAGATCTGCAGCTTCTCCAGACTCTCGTCTGCGTTGCTGGCGAATAACCTCGAGCTGTCGAAGAGCATGTTGAGCAGTCTGGCCTGCACGTCCGGTGCAAACCCCAACTTTCTCAACCAGGCAAATCTGCATAGCACAGTACTTGCAGCCATGGATCTGCTAATGCTGTCAGCAGAATCCAGTCCTGATTGGAGACACTCTCTCATCGCCTCCTTGTCATCCCTAACCAAGTTCAGAAAGCCATCCCTTTCCTCGCCTTCTGGAATGTGATCAGCCACCATACTAACACATTCACACAGGGTATAGGTGTCATGACCCTTGCCCCTGGCCCTCACTGGCAAGTCAGCCTTCCAGTCAGGACCAGGTCAAAGGCCTTAAAACATCATCCAAGACTCTCTTGGAGTCAGTACTGGTGCCTTTGGCGCCAAGCTCATAACCATCACGAAGACCAACATTAGAATGGGACTATTTACTTGGGGAGGTCCAGCCAACATAGAGGCACAAATATAGCTCAGTTACAAGGAACTGAGCTATGCGGTCTAGTTTTTTGGGTGTGGCAGGCCTGGGACTACTTTACCTGGACTACTTTGGGTGTGGCAGGCCTGGGACTATTTTACCTGGACTACCTTACCTGAGACTATTTAAACCGCACCCAAACAGCAGAACATGCTTTGTGTTATTCTGCTGTGGGCAGTGTAACGCTCACCGTGTCCAGTTCTTTGATGCCAGCTTACCTGAAACCAAGGACCTGCAGAGAGAGATAGAACACTATGAAACTTACCTGGAACAGTATCCTGTCTTCAATCCATCGCCGACTTCAGTTCCACTCACCTGAAGGTACAAACTCCATCATCCAGCACCGCATGCATCCTGGAATACCATAACCTGGAAAGAGGAGAAAGAAAGACAGCATTAGTAAGTGTTTACTCACGTTTCCTCCCGAATGAAGAAAGCCACATATTCTTACCTGGGTAGTCATCTCCTGGTCAGTATCATTGCTGGAACGTTACGGCGCTCGGCGAGGAACATCACAACCTGCAAAGAAAGAAAAGAGACAGGTTAGCAATATAAAAGGCGAAACAGCGATGCGCATTGCACATTACTCACTGTACAGCATCGCACACACCGCGCTTTCGCCTACTGGCCCATGCTCAACTTCAAACTGCATGACAACACCAAAATACCTTTCCATACCTAAAAGGAAAGAAGCAAGATATTATTATTCGAACTAAGAGGAACATAAGAACTGCATATAAAGAATGTAAAGCAGAAAACCTACGGAGTCGCAGCAGGCCTGGATTCCCACAGGGGGGCATGCACCAGTGAAATAACTTGGTCGCTGCTCGCCCCCCACATCTACGCGGCCCTGCCACGAGGAGCAGGACGGAGAATCCACCTCTTACAATATTAAGGTGAGGAAAGGGCCCAAGGGGGGGGAAGGAGTTGAGGCCAAGGGAGGTGGGAAAACAAAGACAATCTCGTATTGAATCCAGCTCTCCTATATTGTAGACCCATCTTTAACCAGAGGCCTTACCAAGGGACCGGGAGAGGGTTCGACAGTGCAAATCATCCAACCAGGGCTGGGTGGCGTCCCCGTGGATACCATGTGAGCGTAACAATAGGTAAACCTAGCCAGGTTACAGGTAACATTTGTGGACTTCAGGGCCATACTTCCCGAGGTGAAAACCTTGCAAGCCCATGTGTCCACTTTCTTATCGTCTCTATCCGGGGGGTATAGAGGGATAGGCAGACTGAGTGGTGGAAGTAGCAGCCTGGACTAACAGACTCTCAGGTGTAGGATGTTTGCTGAAATAGTCAGAGTCACTGGATGAGGGTCTACATTTCCTGGCAAAATTCCTGTTGATAGCAGGACCAGATTCTGGGGCTTCCCAATTAGCCATCACCTTCTTCTGGAGGGCCTTGTGAAAGGGTAAGACTGGGTCTTTTTGTCCAGGATGTCCGTCATGTTATCCTGTTTGAAAATTGGTGAAGACCTACTCCAGCATAAGTACTCAGTGACCCTGTTCATCAGATTTCTATATCCTGAATCACCATGGTCTGATGGGTCAGGTTTACCAAACTCCGACTCTAGGGATGTATCAAGACCGCTGGCAGAGTGGAGGGAGTCACACAGATCTTTCATTTTAGTCTCAGGATCAATTAGCTATTCAGGCACTTCCCTAGTGCCAAACCTCATTCCTAATGGAGAAGCATCCTCATCTGAAGCACTATTCTCATAAATGGAGGACATTGACTTTAAAAAGACTTTTTTCGGTACAGGTTTGAATATTTTTGCATGCACCGTCAAATGCTTAGATGGAATCGAAGACTCTGCAAATGCCGTCAACAGAATCATTGATGGCTTCGATTTTTTTGTTTCTTCGCCGGTATCAGAGGCCAAGTTGACACATGCGTCGATGCCTTTGACACCATTTTGTCAGGTCGTGCATGTCGAGCCTTCGATTTACTACTCGTCTTGACCGAAGTAGTTTCTGACCTTCCGGCATCGTCCAACGACCGGGGTCTGGCTCTTGCGAGAATCTTTTGAGGAGGTCGAGGCTGCGTTCTCAAAGCTCTGCATCATCTCTTGCCTAAAGGCATTTCATTTACTGAGAGAATCGGACGTAGTAGGACATCGTATAACCTCAGGAGAGGTATCAGATGAAAAAGGGGAGACCTGTGGTGTGTCTCTTTCGCTTTCTTGGAAGAAGACGATGAGGATTGTCTGAATCGACTCCTCGATCGGAGCCTCTTCGAATGTCTATGTCGAGTATAGTCCTTGGACTCACCAGACTTTTTATATTTCTTCGAAGAAACCTTTGAAGCTTCCCTCCCCACCGCTTATTTACCTTTGCTTTCCCGGAGAGCTTTCTCAGTCATAGACTGACAGGACCCGCAGTCTTCGGTTCGGTGACTAGAACCCAACACCAAAGGCAGTTACAGTGAGGATCTGTTATCGAAATGTTTGCACAGCAGTCGTGAAATTTCTTAAAACCCGACTAAAGGGTAGAAGTGGTCAAAGAAGAAGACATTTTTCAGAAGAAAAACAAAGCGCACCGTTATTACTCGAAGCGAAGCTATAGGGAAAAGGGAACTGAAGCCAACTGGCACGGCACAAGCTACTTTTACTGCTGGTGACGTTGATACGCCATGGCGGCCCTCGAGGGACATCGACACCACATCGTGCACAGCGCCCTCAGCCGAGAAACAATTTCTGAAGCAGCAAAGCTGGACGAGATACGTATATCAAAGATGAGGAATACGTGAGAGGACACAATCCATTCGAAGTAAACAATCTGTGCCAGAAGAACAAGTTAACGTTACCAGTTTGGTAAGTCTTTCGATGGGATGTTCCTCCGACGTATTCCTTATCTTTGATATAGTCCATTCCAGCTTGCTGGCCTCGGAAATTTTGTCCTAGTAGAGGGCGCTGCGCGTCGACGTCCCTCGAGTCGGTGTCCCTCGACAGCCTCCGTATCGGTGCCGACGTCATCATGAGTACAAAAAGACTTGCGCAGCGTCCGTTGCTCAGTTCTGTTTTGAAGTTTAGTTTTGCTTTGCATGAATTTGGTTAATAACCTTGAAGGAGCATAAATTGCAACTACAAGGGAAGATTTTTACCGCAAGAAAGGATAGGAAGGGCGATAAGGAATATATCGGAGGAACATCCCATCAAAAGAACGTTACCAGTTTGGTAAGTAACTTGTTCTTCGAAGGGATTGTGTCCTCCAACGTATTCCTCATCTTTGATAGACTCCCATAGCAGTAGAATATACAGGAGGTTGAAGTAAAATGAAATGTTTCCCTTTAAAGATGTACAGAATGCAACATAGCTTTTCCAAATTTTGTCTCCTGGCTAGAGGAGGAATCAAGGCTGTAAAATTTGGTAAAAGTGTGTGCGGACGACCATGTGGCAGCCGCACATATGTCCTTAATTGGAACTCCTCTTTGGAGATCTGAAGAGGCTGCGATACCCCTGGTTGAATGAGCCCTAAGATGTTGAGGGGGCTCTTTTCCTGCCAATTTATAGCATTCTATAATAGTTAAAAATAATCCATCTTGAAATGGTTTGTTTTGTAATTGGCAAACCTAATTTGTGCCCTGCATATCTCACCAACAATTGGTCTGCTTGTCTGATTTTGGAAAGTCTGCTAATGTAAAAGCTTAAGGCACGCCTTGGATCCAGCCTGTGTAATCTCTCTTCCACTTTCCCTGGATGAGGAGGAGGAGGAGGATAGAACGAGGGAAAAGTTATTTTCTGAGTAATGTGGAATTCTGATACCACCTTTGGGAGAAAATTGGGCTTCACTTGTAAAACAACCTTATCTTTATGGAAGATTGTATGAGGGGGTTTGCAAGATAGAGCTTGTAATTCGCTGACTCTTCTGGCAGAAGTTAAAGCCACTAGAAAAACTGTTTTAAGAGTGAGAAACCTTAATGACCAGGAATGAAGGGTTTCAAATGGAGTACCCATTAGAAATTTCAAGAATAGGTTTAGGTCCCACAATGGAACTTGAAAAGGTTTTGGGGGATAAACATTAGTTAATCCTTTCAGAAATTGAATTACTAAGGGTAATTTGAAATATGAAGGCCCCTCAGCAGTACGCTTAAAGATTGACAGCACTGCGAGGTAGGCCTTGATCGTACCAACTTGGAGACCTGAACATGCTAGGTAAAGCAAGAAAGATAACACCATCGGTGTATTACATGAAAAGGGTTCAATATTCTTTTCTCTACACTAGCTGAAAAATTTGTTCCAACGGCAGCGGTATAAAGTCTTAATTGCTGGCCTTCTGGCTGTAAGCAACACCTCCATGACGTCTTCCAGAATATCCCAATCCTTGTATCTCAACCTTTCAGAAACCAGGCGTGAAGGTTGAGGGTTCTGATATCCGGATGGAGAACCTGACCTCCCTTCTGCGAGAGAAGATCCTCTCTTTGCGGTAGACTAATCGAGGGCAGATGGACATGTCTAGAAGATCCGGGTACCATGTTCTCCTGGCCCAATCCTGGGCAATTAGGATCATGGGTTTCCAGAATCTTCTCAACCTCCTGATCATTTGAGGAATGACGGACACTGGAGGAAACGCGTACAGAAGTGGATATTCCCAGTCCACTACGAACGCGTCCCCTAGAGCAATACTGATCGCACATCCTGTTGATACTGGTGGCGAACATATCCACTTGAGGGGTTCCCCAAAGGGCGAAGATCTCTTGAAGGACTTCCTGAGCTAGTTCCCACTCGTGGGAGACTGTGTTCTGTCTGCTCAGAGTGTCTGCCGTCAAGTTCTTCTCTCCGGCTAGGTGAACTGCTGATAGAGAGATTCCTTCTTGAATTGCCCAAAACCAGAGCTGCTTTGACTCTCTGCACAGTGGCAGTAACCCTACAACTCCTCTTTTGTTGAGGTAGTGCATGGCCACTGTGTTGTCCGTCATTATCAGGAAATGTTTTCCTTGTACTGATGGCAGGAAAGCTTTCAGCGCTAGTCTGATTGCTCTCAGCTCCAATAGGTTGATGTGTAGTCTGGACTCTGATGGAGAACACCGACCGTTGATGGTCAAGTCGTTGACATGGGCTCCCCACCTTGTGAGTGAAGCATCCGTGACTACTGTTATCTCTGGCCATGTTTGCCAAAACTGTTCTCCTTTTAAGATGTTCTCCCGACAGGCCCAACAATGAAGGTCTCGAGCTACTCTGTCCGGAGTTAGTAGGAGATATGACATTCTCCCTGAGAATTGTGACCACTGGGTCCTTAGTGCCCACTGGAGGGATCTCATTCCCAGGCGAGCCTCTGGCCCTAGGAAGATGCAGGATGCCATGAGGCCGAGCAACCTCAGAAAGGCGAAGGCTGGTAGACGTTGGGCATTTTGAAACCTGGTGACCCTCTGTAGAATATCTTGAGACCTGGTGGCGAGGCTTTTCCCAGGGATGTGTCCAGGACTGGTCCAATGAACTGGAGTCTCTGTGATGGTATCATCTGTGACTTATTTAAGTTGAGGGAGAAGCACAGCTTGTGAAGGAAGTGGCAAACATAATCTAGATGGATCTGAGCTTGTTCTGGGGATACTGCTCTGATCAACCAGTCGTCCAGGTACGGGTAGACATGAATCCCTTCCCTCCTTAGACTTACAGCCACAACCACCATTAGCTTGTTAAAGACCCTCGGGCAGAGGTCAGCCCAAATGGCAGAACTCGAAATTGATAGCGAGAGCTGCCAATTGCGAACCTCAGGCATTTCCTGTGTTTGAGATGGATTGGCACATGGAAATAAGCATCCTGAAGGTCTAGAGATACCAACCAGTCCTGAAGCTGGAGGGCCTGAAGGATTGTAGAAAGGGTTACCATCTTGAACTTGTCTTTCCTGAGGAATTTGTTCAATTCTCGCAAGTCCAAGATGGGTCTCAATCCTCCGTCCTTTGGTACTAGAAAGTAAGGGGAATACCAACCCTTGTTCCTCTCCGCTACAGGTTCTATGGCACTGCATAAGGAGCGTGTCTGGGAACTTCAGAGAGTTGTTTCCTGGTGGATGGCTCTGAGGAGTTTGTAGGAAAGGCAGGCAGTAACTTTGGGCAACTGTCTCCAATGCCCAAGCATCTGACGTAATAGCCTGCCATTCTGCAAGATGTTGAGTTAACCTGCCCCCTACTGGTGTCGTGTGAGGGGAGACCTCAGAGGGGTTTAGAAGCGGCTGATGCAGATGCTCAGGGTACAGTAGCACCTGCTGGTGCAGATTTTGTACCTTTGACCCGTCCACCATGGGTGAATTGTCTCTGGCCCCTTTGAGCTGGCTGTCCTCTGCCTTTTCCGAATGCGGAGTAAAAGCGAAAGGACTTAACCCTCCAGGATGTACCTGTGGGGCTATTTGGAGTTTGCCGGATTGCAACCCCAAGGGATTTCGCTGCTGCTTTGGATATTTTGCAATTTCTCCAGGCTGTCATCATCCTTCTTTCCAAATAGAGAAGTACCGTCAAAGGGCATATTCAGAAGTCTGGCTTGCACATATGGAGCAAACCCAGACTTCCGCAACCATGCAAATCTGCGCATTGTGGTACTCGCCGCCATGGCCCTGCTGATGGTGTCAGCAGAGTCAATGCCTGAAGGGACTCACACATTGCATCCTTTCCATCCCTGATGTTTGAGAATGCTTCCCGTTCTTCCCCTTCTGGGAGACATTCAGCCGCAGATGAAGCACACTCCCAAAGTGTGTGGCTGAATCTTGCTAGTGTGCAAGTGGCGTTGATAGATTTAAGCGCCATACTAAATGCTGAAAAGACTTTTTGACATGGCGTCAAATCTTGTATCATCTGTGTCTTGTGGAATAGTGGGGTATGCCGACTTACTGTTTGATGAAGTCGCTGCCTGCACAACAAACTCTCTGGAGTTGGATGTTTGCTTAGATATTCGGGATCTAAAGCTGATACTCTGTATTTAGCAGAGAGGTTTTTATTTACTACAGGGATAACTTCAGGAGTCTCCCAATTTGCAGATATGTTCCTTTGCAGAGCAGCATGAAAAGGGACAACGGGATCCTCTTGGGGTCCTTTATCTAATATATCAGTAAGGTCATCTTGCTGAAAAGAAGGTGCAGGTGCAGTCCACCCCATGAATTCAATTATTCTAGCCATAAGAGCCCTATAAGGTATCTCAGCATGTTCTCCAGGTTCTGGTCTAGCAAACTCTACTTCTGGAGATGTATTTATACCACTTGCCTCATGTAGAGACTCCTGTAGGTCTTTTAACCTACTTTCTTCAGAGATTAATTCTTCTGGAAAGGGTACTGTAGTCCTTTGTAGACCAAAAGGTCTCTCATTGTCAGAGTCCTCCCCTTCTTCCTATCTGGAGGACAAGGCTCTAAAGTAATCAGACCTAGGATATGGAGAAAAAACCATTTCTAGAGAAGAAGGAACCAAATTTGTTGTTACTGCCTGAGAAAACATTGTGGTTGTCGACGTGGACGTTGTAGGCTTCGACAATCCTGTAAAAGGCGTCGAAAACGTCGGAAAAAGCCTCGATGAACTCGAGAGGATCGGATTCCTACTCAGCGTCGTCGAGATTGTCAATGGCACTCTCGACGTCCTGGTCGGGGCTTTCGACACCTCTGGTGCCTGTGATGTAGTGGCAGTTCCAGACTTACCCTTCATCGGAGTTGACAACGGCATCTATAAGGCAGATTTATGCGTCGAAGGTCCCTTCGACAATGGCGTCGATGACGCAGGTTTGTGTGTCGAGGGAATCTTCGACGATGGCGTTGATGACGCAGTCTTATTGCCTTTACTCAAGGGTTCATGGCACTCTCGAGTATTTTTATTCGCCGGGTTCAACGACTCTCAGCGTTTTGATTTTTCGGGTCTTTCACCCAGTGTATCACCTTTAGACGTCTCCGAGGGGGGTCGAGGCTGCTTTCTCGAAAATGCTAAGCATTTATTTGCAGAATTCCTCCCACTTAGCCAGAGCTGTATTTCGTGGGGCAGGTGACCCTTTCCGGGGAACTAGAGGAAGAAGAAGAGGGAGAACTCTGGCGCCTCTTCTTAGAATGTCTTGATCTCAAAGAATGACGGGAACCGCTTCGAGATCTAGATCGGGAATGTTTCTTTTGACGACGAGGAGACGAATGCTTCGACTCAGCCGAAGAAACTTTTGAAGGGGTAGAAGTTTTAAAAGACTTACCTCTTTCTAACTTCCCCTTACGCTCCTTCAAGGCTTTCGCCATCATGGACATACAGTCCTCACACTCCGAACAGTGATGCTCCGAACCCAGGCACCACAAACAGATCCTGTGAGGGTCCGTTAAAGAAATTTTATTTCCACAGTCGCGACATTTTTTAAAACCGGACCGTGGAGTTGATGGTTCGGATGAAGATGCCATCGTTATAAATTTAGATTTTTGAAGAATAAGAAGATTTTTTTATGAAGAATGGAACCGAGCATTACGTTTCCGAGGCTCACGAAGCGCGGAAAAATGGAACTGAGCAACGGACACTGTGCACGTCTATTTGTACTCATGATGACGTCGGCACCGATACGGAGGCTGTCGAGGGTCACCGACTCAAGGGACGTTGACGCGCAGCGCCCTCTACTGGGAAAATATTTCCGAGGCCAGCAAGCTGGAATGGATTATATCAAAGTTAAGGAATACGTCAGGGGACACAATCCCTTCAAAATCAATTTTATGGTTGATATGCAACCCAAAATGTGGTTTCTGCAACAGTTTTTTGCTTCTAAAAGGAGGTCTTTGTAAAGTGACTCCTGAAGTTCTGATGCCTTCAGGGTTAAAGCCCCTGCTAGCATCCTCACCTCAGACAGTGGAGATTCTGGTCTAGGAATATCCAATTAAGTCATAAGGTCTAGACCATGGTCGTGTAAAGCACAAACTGAAGAAGGCGGCTCATCATTAGCCTGTGTTGCATCTAGATAGGATTGTAAATGTTAGCAAGTGCCACACTTGGATAGAATTGTGAATGTTAGCACGTGCCACATTTAGATAGCATTGTGAACATTAGCCTGTGTCCCATCTAGATAGGATTGTGAAGGTTAGCAAGTGCCACATTTAGATAGAATTGTGAATATTAGCCTGCGACGGACCCTGACAGAATTATGAATGATAGCAAGTACCACATTTAGATAGCATTGTGAACATTAGCCTGCATCACATCGAGATAGGATAGTAAATGTTAGCAAGTGCCACACTTCAATAGAATTGTGAACAATAGCCTGCGTCACATCTAGACAGGATTATGAATGTCGGCCATTGCCACATCTAGATAGCATAGCGAATATTAGCCATTGCCACATCTAGACGGCATTGGGAATATTACCAATGCCACATTTAGATAGGATTGTGAATGCTAGCGTGCTTCGCATCTAGACAGGATTTTGAAGGTAGGCCAGTGCCACATTTGAATATAATTGTGAATATTGGCGTGCGTCATATATAGACATGATTGTAAATATTAGCCAGTGCCTGATTTAGATAGAAATGCAGAGATATTCACATGCCACATCTAGAAAGAATGTGGACATTTAGCACATATCACTTCTAGATAGCGAGGCCAATAACCAACCCACTAACAATCTCGCCCCTCTGCATACACCTCTCAAGCTCTAACCAAACACAACCACAACCCTAAAGCACAACAAACCACACAAACTTCACTACACCGCAACAACAAAACAAACCACACATAGCTTGGCACAACAGCTACTGATCAGAAAGCACCCCCCAAGCTCAGCAAATGGTGTTAACCGAACTGAAGCTGCCAACAGCACATCACTGCTCTTTTGCACTTATCCCACTCGTTCCCACTAACTCACCCCCACCCCCTTTCCTTTTCAGATCTGCCAGAGCACCAGATGACCACGCCGGTGGCGATAGTGTGCAGAACAAATATGCTTCAACATTAGCATCAGCATCTCCCTTATTCACAGGCGGTTCTTTTGGATCTGATGACAGTGGGGCGTGCAGGCCGTGTTCAGGCACTTTTGGTTCTAGTGGATGTTGCTTCGGAGTTACAGGACGCAGGAGAGGAGGGATCTCAAGAGGCTTAGGAATAACCCGAGGTTGCAGAACAAGTTCTCTGAAGAGAAATTTAAAATCGTTTTTCATCAGCTTAGAATGCATCAACGTTTGGAATTTAGCAAAAATAGCCTCTTCTGAGGACTGTCATGATTGTGGCCAAGTAATGGAGACTGGTCTAGTAAACAGATGTCTCCATGAGTCAACAGACACAGGTTACCACTCCCAACCACGAGTTCACAGTGTAACGGAGATGACGTGGGTGGAAGGGATAGCGTGGCGGCAACGGCATCGTAGTATGTGTTGACCACTCGACTCTGTGCAGAGAGATCTCTAACCAAGGATGCACTAATCATTGACCTAGCCCTGCAATCAATTAGTATGGGTGCCAAAGACATTGAAGAACTGGCCATTGCCATAATGTCCTGTAGGGCAGCCATTTTGAGAGATGAGGTGGTGAACCGTGTGTCACAGTTTTGCTAGAAGATTCTGACAATTTGGCTATTTGTTTCAAATGTATATATTCAGGATTCAGAGCACTCGTGGAATCCTTTACTGAGGAAATGACTTCTGCCCTTTTTATTCGATCCTAGCCAATGCAGTTTTTTTCTGTCTTTGGGTGAAATCTGGCCTCTACGTGGCTGGTAACTTTCATAGGCCCTTTTTGGGGATCCTCTGAGGTTTCTCCGGTAGGATTATCCCCAGATCGAGGATCCTTGGCTTTGCCGGTAAATACTTTAGCCCCTAATAAGGGAACCTTGAGGTTGCTCCGGGACCTTTAACCCCTTTACGAAGAACTTTGAATTAACCTTCGGTCTACAGCTTAGATCCCTTGTGAGGTACCTCGGGAGTCCCGGGAAAACTAGGGTCTATACAACCCCTCCATGCTCCAGACGCCCCTGGAAAGAGATTGTCTGATTGAAATATCCTGAAAAGAAGAACAAGTTACTTCTTACCTTGTAACGTTCTTTCGACGGGATGTTCCTCCGACGTATTCCTCATCTTAGATATCTCCTTCCAGCTCTGTTGGCCTCAGAAAATATTTTCTCTAGAGGGCGCTGCGCGTCGACGTCCTCCGAGTCGTTGTCCCTCGACAGCCGCCGTATCGACGTCATCCTGCCTATAAAGGCTGCGCGCAGCGTCCGTTGCTCAGTTCCGTTTTGTAGCCCACAATAATACTTTCTGGACTAACTAATCACCCTGAAGGAGCGTAAGCTGCAACAACAAGGGAAGTAGAACTGCGGGGATGGATGGGAGGGTCGATGAGGAATACGTCGGAGGAACATCCCGTCGAAAGAACGTTACAAGGTAAGAAGTAACTTGTTCTTCGAAGGGATTGTGTCCTCCAACGTATTCCTCATCTTAGATAGGCTCCCATAGCAGTATTCTATTATCGGAGGAGGGAGTACTGACTTCACGCTGTCTTCTATTGATGAATAGAATGCAGTACAGCCCTTCCAAACCTAGTCTCTTGACTGGAGGAGGAATCCAAATTGTAAAAACGTGTAAAGGTATGGACAGACGACCATGTAGCGGCCGCACATATGTCTTTAACGGGCACGCCTCTTTTGAGGGCCGATGAAGCTGCAATACCTCTGGTCGAATGAGCCCTAAGGTTTTGAGGGGGCTCTTTCCCTGCCAGTTTATAACATTCCAGAATGGCTAGAATGATCCATCTGGAAATGGTCTGCTTAGTTATTGGTAGCCCCTGCTTGTGACCTGCGAAACCTACAAACAGCTGGTCTGCCTGTCTTATCCTGGCTAGTCTACTGATGTAAAAACTTAAAGCCCTCCTAGGGTCTAGCCTGTGTAACCTCTCTTCCTCTTTCCCCGGGTGAGGAGGAGGATAGAAAGATGGTAGGGTAATCTTCTGAGTGATATGGAATTCAGAAACCACCTTTGGGAGGAAATTAGGCTTCACTTGCAGGACAACTTTGTCTTTGTGAAATATTGTGTGAGGGGGTTTACAAGAAAGAGCTTGTAATTCGCTCACCCTTCTAGCAGATGCAAGTGCTATTAATAAAACAGTTTTAAGGGTAAGGAATCTTAACGAACAAGAATGGAGAGGTTCGAAAGGTGTACCCATCAGGAAAGTTAGTACTAAGTTTAAATCCCATAGGGGAATTTGGAATGGTCTTGGGGGATAAACATTGGTTAACCCCTTTAGAAACTGTATTACCAAGGGTAATTTGAAATAGGATGGTTCTTCCGCAGTACGCTTAAAGATGGATAGCGCTGCGAGATAGCCCTTAATGGTGCCAACGTGAAGGCTTGAATTTGCCAAATGTAGTAGGAAGGACAAAACCATTGGTGTACCACATGAAAAAGGGTCGATATTCTGTTCTCTACACCAGCTGCAAAATCTGTTCCAACGGCAGCGGTATAAAGACTTTGTTGCTGGCCTCCTTGCCGAAAGCAACACCTCCAGAACATCATCAGGGAGGTCCCAATCCTTGTACCTCAGCCTTTCTGTGAGAGTAGGTTATCTCTGAGTGGAAGTCGAATTGGAGGGCAGATGGACAAGTCTAGAAGGTCCGGGTACCACGTTCTCCTGGCCCAATCCGGGGCAATTAGGATCATGGTTCTCCGGAATCTTCTCAACCTCCTGATCATTTGAGGAATGACAGGGACCGGTGGGAACGCGTACAGAAGCGGAAACTCCCAGTCCACTATGAACGCGTCTCCCAGAGCTCCTCTCGGGGGAAATTCCCTTGAGCAGAACAGGTCGCATTTCCTGTTTAGGCTGGTGGCAAACAGATCTACCTGAGGGGTTCCCCAAAGGGCGAAGATCTCTTGAAGGACTTCCTGAGCTAGCTCCCACTCGTGGGAGACTGTGTTCTGCCTGCTCAGAGCGTCCGCTGTCAAGTTCTTCTCTCCGGCTAGGTGAACTGCCGATAGAGGGATTCCTTCTTGGATTGCCCAAAACCAGAGCTGCATCGACTCTCTGCACAGGGGTAGTGATCCTACACCTTCTCTTATGTTGAGGTAATGCATGGCCACCGTGTTGTCCGTCATTATCAGGACGTTCTTCCTTTGTACAGCTGGCAGAAACGCCTTCAGCGCAAGTCTGATGGCTCAGCTCTAACAGGTTGATGTGTAGTCTGGACACCGATGGAGACCAACGACCGCTGATGGTCAAGTCGTTGGCGTGGGCTCCCCACCCCGTGAGTGAGGCATCCGTGACTACTGTTATCTCCGGCCAGGGTTGCCAAAACTGTTCTCCTTTCAGAATGTTCTCCTGACAGGCCCACCACTGAAGGTCTCGAGCCACCTTGCCGGGAACCTGAAGAAGATCTGTCATTCTCCCTGAGAATTGTGACCACTGAGTCCTCAGTGCCCACTGGAGGGATCTCATTCTCAGGCGAGCCTCTGGCACTAGGAAAATGCAGGATGCCATGAGGCCTAGCAACCTCAAAAAGTCGAAGGCTGGGAGACGTTGGGCATGTTGGAACTTGGTAACCATCTGTAGAATATCTTGAGCCCTCACCTCTGGTAGCGAGGCTTTTCCCAGGGAAGTGTCCAGGATCGCTCCTATGAACTGGAGTCTCTGCGATGGTATCATTTGTGACTTCTTTAAATTGAGGGAGAAGCCCAGTCTGTGAAGGAAGTGGCACACATGATTTAGCTGGATCTGAGCTTGTTCCGGAGAAACAGCCCTGATCAAACAATCGTCCAGGTAGGGGTAGACGTGAATCCCTTCCCTCCTTAGACTTGCAGCCACTACCGACATTAACTTGGTGAAGACCCTTGGGGCGGAGGTCAGCCCAAATGGCAGCACTCGAAATTGATAGTGAGAGTTGCCAATTGCGAACCTCAGGTATTTCCTGTGTTTGAGATGGATAGGCACATGGAAATAAGCGTCCTGAAGGTCCAGAGATACCAACCAGTCCTGGAACTGAAGGGCCTGGAGGATCTGAGAAAGAGTGACCATCTTGAATTGGTCTTTTCTGAGGAATTTGTTCAATTCTCGCAAGTCCAAGATGGGTCTCAGTCCTCCGTCTTTCTTTGGAATGAGAAAGTAAGGGGAGTACCAGCCCTTGTTCCTCTCCGCTACAGGTACCGGTTCTATGGCACCTTTCTCTAGCAGGTCCCAAATTTCCTGAAAGAGGAGCGGATCTGGAGCTTTCTGAGAGCTGATCCCCGGTGGATGACTCTGAGGTATACGTAGGAAAGGCAGGCAGTAACCTTGGGCAACTGTTTCCAATGCCCAAGCATCTGACGTGATAGCCTGCCATACCGCCAGATGTTGAGTCAACCTGCCTCCTACAGGTGTCCTGTGAGGGAAGTCCTCAGAGTGGTTTTGGGGCGGCTGATGCAGATGCCGATGGTAAAGAGGTACATGCTGTTGCTGCGGCTTTTGAATATCTACCCCGTCCACCTCGGGTAGTTCTTCTTTGTCCCCTTTGAGCCGGTCGTCCTCTACCTCTTCCGAAAGCAGAGTAGAAGCGAAAGGACTTGCCCCTCGCAGAGGTTCCTGTGGGACGAAAAGGAGTCTGACGGATTGCAGCTCCTAGGGATTTTGCTGCTGCTTTTGAAGTTTGCAGTTTTTCTAAACTGTCATCCGCCTTTTTCCCGAACAAAGAAGAGCCATCGAATGGCATGTTCAAGAGCCTGGCTTGCACATCTGGGGCAAAACCAGACTTTCTCAACCAAGCGAATCTCCTGGTTGATGTACTTGCCGCCACTGCTCTGTTGATACTGTCAGCCGAATCAATGCCCGTCTGGAGGGATTCGCACATAGCGTCTTTACCGTCCTGTATAATATTCAGGAACGCATCCCTTTCTTCTCCCTCCGGGATGCAGTCAGCCGCTGTAGAAGCACACTCCCAAAGTGTATGGCTGAACCTAGCAAGGGTGCAAGTAGCATTAACAGATTTTAACGCCATGCTACATGCTGAAAAGACTTTCTTTGCCATAGCGTCATATTTTTTATCGTCCCTGTCCTGTGGGACGGTAGGATAAGCCGTCTTGACATCGGTAGAGGATGCTGCCTGTACCACCAGACTTTCTGGGGATGGTTCTTTAGACAAAAACTCTGGGTCTGTAGAAGATAACCTGTACTTTGTAGACAGTTTTTTATTTACTGCTGGTACTACATCTGGGGTTTCCCAGTTTGTCATGATCTTTCTCTGAAGAGCTTTATGAAAAGGCACCACAGGATCCTCCTGTGGGCCTTTGTGAAGAATATCCGTGAGGTCATCTTGTTGGAAAGATTGTGAAGGTGCCGACCACCCCATAAACTCTGTGATCCTGGCCATTAAGGCTCTATAGGGGGTTTCAGCATGCTCCCCCGGGTCTGGCTTAGCAAACTCCACCTCAGGGGAAGTGTCTAACCCACTTGCCTCATGTAAGGAATCATGAAGATCCTTTAACCTGCGCTCTTCAGAGGAAAATTCCTCTCTAATTGGAGTTACAGGTCCCTGCAACTCAAATGTGTCTTCCTGTTCAGACAATTCACCCTCTTTCAAAATGGAGGACATAGTTCTCAATTGTTCTGAACTCATAAAGGGAGTAAATCCCATTTCCAAGGCAGAGGGTGCCGAACTTGTCATTATCAGCCTCGAAAACGTCGATGTCGTCCTCGACAGAATTGGAATTCTACTCGACAATCTCGAAGCCATCGACGTCGAGGACCTGGGGATAGTCACTGGGTGTGTCGTAATCGTGACTTTTCTTGGCGTCGACGCCGGTGTCGAAGCTGGCGTCGAGTCGACAGACCCGTGTGTCGAAGGTCCCTTCGACAACGGCGTCGAAGACAAGACGCCATCGACCTCGACGTCGACGGAACCCTCGTCGACAGCGTCGACGGAACCTTCGAGGAAGGTTTGGAGGTCATAGTCCTACTCGAGGGTTCGAGACGCGCTCGAGAGGTTTCCTTCGCCGGGTACTGCGACTCGCGGCTTTTTGACCTTCGGTTCTTTCGACCAGAGCATCGCTCTCGGCAGTCTTCGAGGGGGTCGAGGCCGCTTTCTCGAAGACGCTCATCATATTTTTTCGGAATTCCTCCCATTCAGCCCGGGAACTATGTTTCGTGGGGCAAGGGATTCTTTTTGGCGAAACAGAGGAAGACGGAGAAGGGGATCTTCGACGTCTCCTCTTCGAGTGCTTCGATCTCGAGGAGTGATGAGACCCACTCCGAGACCTGGAGCGCGAATGGTGACGAGGAGACGAATGTCTCGACTTCGTCGACGAAGAAGAAGCTTTAAAAGTCTTACCTTTCTCCAGCTTCCCCCTACGCTCCTTCAGGGCCTTAGCTGTCATGGACATACAGTCCTCGCATTCCGAACAATGGTGTTCAGCTCCCAAACACCACAGACAAGCTCTGTAAGGGTCAGTCAACGACATCTTTTTCCCACAATCTCGACATTTCTTGAAGCCGGATCGAGGAGTTGTCGGTTCCGACGAGGAAGCCATCGAGTACGGATCGAATGACTCGAGGTAAATAGGATTAATCTGACTAAGAACTGAGCAACGGTATTCCGAGGCACTGAGTAAGCGCGGAAAAACGGAACAGAGCAACGGACGCTGCGCGCAGCCTTTATAGGCAGGATGACGTCGACGTCGATACGGCGGCTGTCGAGGGACATCGACTCGGAGGACATCGACGCGAAGCGCCCTCTAGAGAAAACATTTTCCGAGGCCAGCAGAGCTGGAAGGAGATATCTAAGATGAGGAATACGTCGGAGGACACAATCCCTTCGAAAAGTACTTACTGGATTTCAACGCTTCTCTTTTAAAAAAGTCCCTCAGGTGGCCTGGAGGAATACAATGGAAGACCTCTTCCCACCTCTGCAGACTACTCTTAAGTGCAAATACTGAAAGGGAGTTGCAGCAAAAACACAAAAACTCTACTGATGGTCCGCGTTAGACACTCAAGACAAAGATTGTTGGAATCCGCCACCATGTACTGAAGACCACATGAAACACAACGCAAACCCTTTATGCTCTGGCATAGGCAAAAAGGTCGACAGCAGGAAACGGGCAAGAATATAAGAAAATTGTGACAGGACAAAGAAAAAGCTGCCACCAGGTGCTACCGCATGTCTGATCCCCATCGCATGGAGACAAGGAAAGAAGGGTGAGGCTCAGGCAGGGCATCGGAAGGTGGGGCTAAGGCTGCACATGTGTCAGCCCTCATTAAAAAAATGTGTTTTTGGTGCAATAAAAAAGATGCTCTGGTCCCGTCCTGGAGGATGAAATGGAATCAGTTACTTACCTGTAACTCCTGTTCGCCAGCATTGGTACCTTTCATAGATTCACATGCTCTGAATATTCCCTGTCGTCAGGCTGGGAATCCTCAGTAAAATAGAGCAGTTTAAATTAAACTGAAACTTCAGTCACTTTAGTGCCCTAATGACGTTGTTTTGGGTCATATTGCCAACAGGGAACACTCCCTTAACTCCGCCCCCCGTCGACCATCTTCAGATTTGACACGCGCACGTAAGTGGCAGTAAGAGCCAAATGACGAGCCATGAGGGGTAGGCGGGAGGGTCGCAAGTGAATCTATGAAAGATACCAATGCTGGAGGACAAGAGTTACAGGTAAGTAACTTATTCCTTTTCTTGCATTGGATCTTTCATAGATCTGTGAATAGATTATAAAGCAGTAAAAACAACCAATACATAAGGGCGGAGGAGCTCCCATATCACTTACGACAGGAGACTTACCAACCAAATTCAAACAGGTTTCGTAGAACTGCTCTATACTCCTCTGCGGAATCCCTGTCAAAGCAGTAGAATTTTCTGAATGTGTGCACTGATCTCCAGGTGGCTGCGCAGCAGATATCTGGCAGCGGGATCCTGGAGAGAAAAGCAGTAGTCGCGGCCACTGCTCTGGTGGAATGCGCTTGTGGTCTACCTGGGAGCGGTCTGCCTGCTTGCTGGTGGCAGAATGAGATGCAGGCTGCTTTCCATCTGGCAATAGAAGACTTGGAGATAGCCTTGCCAGGTCCTGTAGGTCCGAATGCGACAAACAGTTGATCCGTTAAACGGAGTGACTTTGTGCAAGCCACATGTATTTGAGGGCACGCACCACATCCAGTGTGTGCAGGGTGCGCTCTTCCGGAGATGCGGGATAGCTTAAGAACACTGGTAACAACACTTGTTGGTTAAGATGAAAGGCTGTAGGTACCTTAGGTATGAACCTTGGTTTAGGTCGCAATACAGCCTTGTCCTTGTCGAGCGTCAAATAAGGCAGTTTCGAAGAAAATGCCTGTATTTCTGCCACTCGCCTCACTGAAGTAATTGCCACCAGAAAAGCTGTCTTCCATGACAGGTGCTTGATGGATGCCTGGTGCCTGGGCTCAAAAGTGAGTCTCATAAGCCTTGTTAGCAGTACGTTGACTTCCCAGGCTGGTGCGGGGCGACGGACTGGAGGAAATGCACAAAACAGGCATCGTAGAAACTCTTTCACTAGCCGATTGGACCAGAGGGAAGATTTTCCCGAGGACCGGCAGTATCTGGAGATTGCAGCCAGGTGCACCTTAATGGAGGAGTGAGTCCTCCGCCAGCGACAAGAGATACAGTAGTAGTTCCTCTGGTTTGATGGTATGAGGACGCAGGTGATGCCTTCTACACCACACCTGGAAATGCTTCTACTTGCTTTTGTAGCATTTCAGAGTGGCAGGGCCCTTGCTTTAGCCAGCACCTCCTGGCAAGCCTGAGGGAGGGAAAGGGTAAAAAATTCTAGGAAAACAGGAGCCAGGCCGTCAGATTGAGAGAGGCCCGGTCATGGTGCAGAACCGTTACCTGGTTCCTGGACAAGAGAGACTCATGCGGGGTAGCCTAAGCTGTCGCTGAAAGAGCCAGGAGCTCTGAGTACCAACACTGTCTCAGCCATGCAGGGGCCACTGATACTGTTTGAAAGTGTGTAGGAGTCGTGGCACCAGAGGAATTGGGGGAAAAGCATACAGGAAATGCGTCCCCCAAGCTGTCCAGATCGGGAAACCGGGTGGCAAAAGTCTTGCAGCGGCTGTTGTCGCGTATGGCAAACAGATCGATCTCTGGGGTGCTCCACTCCTGGAACAACAGGTGTAGTTGGTCTTCATGCAACTCCTATTTGCGACAAGACCGCAACTCCCTGCTGAGGGAGTATGCCAGAGTGTTGTGGATCCCCGGTAGGTTGAGGGGAATCGGGACATGTTCTGTTGTAGCGCCCAATGCCAGAGCGGTTGGGACTCCCTGGAAAGCTGTGGCGATCTGTGCTCCCCACCTCTCTGCTTGCAGGTGTAAAACATGGACGTTGTGTTGTCCGTATAGATCCGTACCACCTTCCCACCGAGGAGGGGAAGGAAAAATATCAATGGCCAGAATATCATTCATAGCTCGAGCAGGTTGATGTGCTGCGTCTTCTCCAACTCTGACCACAAACTTCTGGTGTGCTGGTCCTGGCAGTGGGCTCCCCAACCTTCCAGGGAAGCATCTGTGGTTACGGTGATCTGATGGTCCAAAGTCTGAAAGGGGCACCTTGCAGGATGTGTTCTCTCACTGACCACCAGAGCAGGCCCTTCCTGAACGCTGGCGTCCACGTGATGCAGCCCCCTCCCAGGAGCCTGAAGCTTGTACCCATCTGGCATCCAGGAATTCCTGCACTGGCCTCATGCGTAATCTGCAGTTGGTGAACAGTGGGATGCATGAAGACAGTATCCCCAGCAGAGACAACTTGTAGCTGCGGACTGAGGTCAACCGGGCAGAAGGCCGTCTCGTCCGACAGTCCGGCTCAGCAAGCGCTGGTGTCTAGCAGTGCTCCGAGGTACAGTGCCGTCGGAAAGGGGGTTAGCTGAGACTTCGGGAAGTCGATGGAGAATCCCAGTTGCTGAAGACATTGGATTGTGACGGCGGTGTTGGATTCTGTATAGGTAGACGTGGACCCCTCTACGCCGGTGATCTGAGCCCAAAGGGAAGAGCCTTGCATTGATAGTGCTCTCCTGCCACCACGAAACCAAGGTAGTGCCGGTGTGAAGGGCGAATAGGGATGTGGAAGTAAGCATCCTCAAGAGATGCTAGGAAATCCCCCTGCTGAAGCTGAGAGAGTAGCACTTGTTGAAAAGTTACCATACAAAAGGTTTGTGCCTTGAGAAACTTGTTGAGCGCCCTTAGGTCTAAAATGGGCCTCCAAACCCCTGGTTGTTTGAGTAAGCCCTTTTATCTTACCAGGAAGTAGCAGGAATACACCCACCTTCAGTTTCTCGTTCCTGGTAACTTTTTCGATAGCGCCTTTTCTTAGTAGAGACTGCACTTCTTGGATTAGAAGGAACTGCAATTTTTCCAGTCTTTGTACAGGAGGAATGTCCGGAGGATACACCATGAATTCCAGAGTGTGGCCCTAATGGAGGAGGGACAGCACCCATTTGTTGGATGTTACTTGAGCACATTTGTCGACAAAGTCAGATAGACGACCCCCCCCACTGGGGTGCTGAAGTGGGAGGCCCCGGCTCTCGGCCATTCATATCTGCTTGCCGGACTGGCCCCTAGGCTGGAAGTAGCCTCTGCGTCTTTGGGAAACTTTGAAGGAGTGGGTTTGCTTCCTGTATTGGTCCTCCGATGAAGAAGGGGTCTTGTAGGATGAGGACGACTGATACGTGCTGCAGTTGTCCTGTGAAGTTCTATTTTAACACCCCTTCCCTGCCCAAAAGGACTGGCGCTTGTGCTGCAATGTGCCCAGGGTGTGGGCGGTTTCAGTGTCTGTCTTTATAGCCTGTAAGGCCCCATCCAACTTTTTTCCGAACAGGGCTGTGCCATTTAAAAGCATATCTGTATCCGTAACCCGGGATTGGACATGTGGTCTGAAGTCCGTGGCCTTAAGCCAACCTTGTCGGGGCAGGACCACTCCATTACACATTTGGCGATAACTTGTGTCTACGATGTTGATGCAGATGGTGATGGCGTGGTCAGATGCAATCTCACGTTCATGGAGAATGTCCAGTGCCTCTTGCTTCTTGTCCTCGGGCAAGAATTCTAAGACGGGGCCCAACTTGTACCATAACTCGCAATCATAACGGGAGAGTATGGCCATAGCATTAACCGCCTTGATAGTCGTGGCCACTGTTGTGATCCTTTTGCTGAGGCCGGCAAGGCACTTGGCCTCCTTGTCTGGGGTTACCGAGCAGGAAGATGGGTTGGCCGACCTCTTTCTTGCCGCTACAGAAACCACAGAGTCAGGGAATGGGCTGTGTGCGGAGACAGGCCGCAGCGCTCTCCTGAGCCCTGTACTTTTTGTCATACCTTTTTGTCAAAGGTGCAGTTGCCGGGTGTGCCATGGCTACCAGGCCGTCTTCCAGGAGTGCTATTGCCATGATAGACTTACTGCATTGTTCTCTGATATAAACATGCTTTCCTTTCTTTGCTCCTGCGGAGCTAAACCGAACATCGTGGATACTGTGGACATAAGCGCATCAAACTCTCCTTGTCAGAGGAGAGTACCCGAGAGGAAATTCATCTGGCTCACCATCTGCAGTGACGAAATCCTCAAACTCATCAGTATCGGAATCAGTATGAGACATGTCCCCCTCAGGTTCTGTGTCCGCTCCATCATCCGTCAGTAACTCCGCTGTCGACCGGTGTCCTTGCGGCTTGGGTGGGGGAGAGGAATCTCGTAACCCTCTCTGGAGGGTCCTGGGGTTTCAGCCAACCTCTGCTTACTGGGTTTGGCAACCAGTGCTCTCAAGGGGAGTACATACAAGGTTGTCACCAAAGTTGTCAGAGTTGATAAAAGATCCAACGATACGTTTCTCTAAAGCCATGGTGGTTGATGCTGGCCTGCTCCTGCTAACAGCATAGGATCCCTTTGGGGCAAAGGTTGCAGAGGCTGCATCATCCCTGCTGACGGCAGGGGTATTAAAGGTGCTGGTCTAACGAGGCTTGCCTCACCCCGAGGTGGACTCCTCGGTGGCAGAGCCTTAGGAGGGGATGGTTTATCCGATACAACAGCTTCCTCCTCTTCTGATTGTGTAAGACTCTGCTCTGGGACCACAAGGCCACCTGGCAGTAGCGCTACCCCCAGGTTTAGGTACACTGTTCTTTATCAATCTGCCTGTGCTTCTGCTGTGTCGGTGCTGGTCTCTGGGCCAACAGCTGGAGCGACAATGGGCTTGCGAGATCCCTACCTCGTTGGTGTCGTTGATGACGGTATGGTGGACGAAACACCCGTAGTCGGTGTGCTTGTGGTCGTAGCTTGTCGAAATTGATGTCAATGGCGGTCTTGTCATCTTGGTTGATGGTCCTGTAGTCGATGGTTTCATAGAGGATGAAGAAGAAGATTGTCATCGTCGACGATGTTCTAGATGGCCTTGTCGTCGATAAGTCAGCAGACTTTGTTAACGTTGCCGGCTTCGCCGATGAGGAAGTGGTGGTCGACGACTTCGGCATAGACAACCTGGAGTTCGAAGAAGACTGCTTTGTAGCTGGCCAACTGCGATAAGGTCGGGGAGGAATGCTCACCTAACTTGGAGCTGGACCTCAAGCTTAATGCTTCTTTGGGGCTATGGAAAGGGCTGTGTTCCTTTTCCCGCCCTGGCTCTCCCTGGGTACTGACCTTTGTTGGGGGTGGGGGGGCGCGGTCTTTGTTGGATGATCTCGAGCTGTTGCCTGAGGCTTCCTTCTGCCTCTTCTCGCTTATGGCTTGGTCGTCGTGCGATCTGTACCTCTTGCTTTAGGTGGTTCGCTGGGCCATCCTGCCCTGCCGTAATGAGGCATGACTTCGTACCAAAGCCGAATCAGATGCCTTGCCGGCATCCTCCAGCCAAGCGATGCAACAGCGATCTTTCAGCATCTTGGATGACAATGATGGGCAGATCTCACAGCTTGATGACATGCTGCAGGCGAAGGCGAAGGCAGCAGAGGCATTCTTCCTAATGGTCCTCCACATAGACGTTCTTCAGCCCACACAGGGCACACGCCCTGAACAGGCACTTTCTCGTGGATTCCGCAATGAGGTATGCCCAACTGCGTAGTTGACTCGTCTTAGGCGTTCACCAACGGTGGGGGCTTTGGACAGAGGTCTTGTTGATACCGCATTGCCGTTCGTCGAACGACATCAAAGAAAACCATTCTTTTTCGTAGGAATTCCAAAATGATATATTATTCGAAGATAATTGAAGAAGATTTCTGAGGACTCCCAACTCTAACGTGTGGTAACAAATCTGAAAATGACCAAAAGGGGCAGAGTTAAGCGAGCGTTCCCTATTGGCTGTGGGCAGTATGACCCAAAACGATGATGAGAGCACTAACGTTAGTGTTCACATGACTGAAGTTTCAGTTTAATTTAAACTGCTCTATTTTACTGAGGATTCCCAGCCTGACGACATAGAAAATTCACAGCATGTGAATCTATGAAAGATTCAATACTTGAGAAGTCCCAAAAGTATGGAGGAAAGGAGACGGGACGTAGGTGTAATATTCTATAAAATATTCATCTGCGTACCTCTGTGTCCTCTTTCTCTGACTGCCATCAATGTTAAGATTCATGGCTTATTGTACTGTCTTTCACCAGTTTACGGCTTCTGCAAAGGAAACACCTACATGTGGATCGTCCAACCCAATTGCAGTTGTCAAGATTAGCTTTCCCATCATCTGCCATACTTTTTGGTCCTTGCTCAACGTTTAGGCACTGTTGCTCCAGCAAATTCCCTGCTTCTCCTGGAGTGTCCAAGAAGAATGTCTTAGTGTTGTAGATCACTTTCAGATGTGTGGATAACTGTACAATGTCACACTGCGAGGCTCATTTTGCAATGTAGCAAGCGTTCCAAACCTGCTAAACCATCAGGGTATAGTCTGGGTGAATGGACAGTTTGGTTACACTGAATTCATGTGAGCTCTGAGCCTTGAAGCGTAAAATGACCTGGCAGCTTGATTGAGTACTTAAGTTATTAATGCTCCTCTAGGCGCTCTCTGGGGTAGCTGCCCCATTCAACCTCTGTGTTCTTTTTCCACATCAAAGCAGGAGAGCTTGGAAAACCCAATCATTTTGCTAACAGCCATTGAAAGAACTCGGCCTGGTCTATGGGCAACTCTTCACAATCTCTTCTCTCTTGTCACTGTTTTCTGAAGGTTTAAGCACTTAAAGTGTTTGCAGGACTTTTATGTTTGGTGACCTTAGTTTCTGTCATAGACATCCTTCCATCAACGAGTTGAAGGGCATGGCTGGCTAGGGACACTCCCACCCATCCCTACCTCAATGTGTTCCATGCAGAGCATGGCTCCTGAAAGGCCTTTAGGATTTCTGTGTATTGAGCATGAGCACCACAGGCAGCGACACTTTTGTTGCTTGTTGGCCATTTTGACAGGCATTGAATGCATCAATTTCTTTAGCATGGTTCCAATTAGCTCCTCAACATCATGCACAGTGTTCCTTACCGAACATGATCTGAGATGCCTCTTTCTATCATCCATCTGTCGTTGTTCTTCCTTAACTACAAGTTATGCAGCCCAGATGTATCTGCAATTCAAGAACTCCTGTCTGCTCTGCAGACGTTTAGTGTGTATTGCTGTCTCCCAGCACTCAGATTCACCACTCACCAAAAATCATTTGGATGAGGGAGGTCCCCCTCCTTTGTCCCTTCCTCAGGCTACCCGGATTTGATCCCTTCAAAATTTTTTAATGCTGCGATGAATAGCACTGGGCTTTTTTTGCACAGCTAGCAGCCACCAAGTGGGCAAGCTGGGTAGGAGATCCTGAGGGGCCTCAACAACCGTACCAATCGCCATCTCTTCTGGGTGAAATCCTCCATGTAGTGCCTACCTCATTCTACAGATAGCTCCTTGGCCACACCCCTGATGTTATTCGATACCTTTCCAACAAGAGCGCCTCACCTTTCACCCTCCGGCAGAGCATCTCTTGTCACATCTCCTGCAACACCAGAGTCACCTCAGTCAGTTTAAAAAATACTTCTCCCTTCTTCACAACGTCCCAATTACTGTTGCAGCACTGTTCGTCAGGAATGGTACCTCTACCTTAGCTGCCACTCCATGTGCCGGTCTCAGGTCCAGTACCGAGCATCAGAGTGCTGTACGTCTTGGCTCCAGTCTTCTTTTCCTCCAGCAGGCTCATCCTCCCTCCTGCGGAAAACAGTGACCTTTGAGAAGAGTTTGTGGATGGTTGGTCGTCGATCAGGTTGGGTTCCTTCAAAGGCTGTTTAGCAAAATGACCGGGTCATCCAACCTTTCCTGCTTTGATTTTGAAAAAGCACACATGACGCTAACGAGATAGCTACCTCAGAGCACAAAAGGTCTGGAAGCCCCTCTAGACATGGACACCTTGCACACTGTGTTTAGAGGGGCACAACTTCACCTCACTGATGAGGCCCGACTAGGGTGAAAAATGTGTCCTGGTTTGCTGTTGGTACTCCTGTTCAGAGGAGAATTGCCTAGCATAATGCTGGACTGCACTGTGGGTGGGACAAAGACTGATATGCAAATGAGTATTTCTCCTCTCTGAAAGGTACAGTGAGCTAAAACGTGGTTGTAAACCCTCCCGAGTGGGCACCTTCCGATAGAACAGTTATTTGGCCATGTTTGTTCTTGGTAGGTGGGCTCCCAGACCTTTTTGTGCATTTTCAGGAACTTTGGGCATCATCCTAAATTACCCTGGGTAGTCCAGACGTGGACCCTTTGCTGGCTGTGCTTAGAGAGGTACAGCTTCACCTCACGGATGAGGCAAGACTAGGCCGAAACACGTGTCTGGGGTTGCTGTTGGCACTCTTGTTCAGAGGAGAATTGTCTAGCATTCCGGTGCTGGACTGCCTTTGTGGGTGGGACAAAGACTGATATGCAAATGGATATTTCTCCTCTGTGAAAGGTACAGTGAGCCAAAAAGTGGTTGTAGACCTTCCCAAGTTGGCACCTTCCCATAGAACAGGTTATTTGGCCGTGTTCGTTCACAGTAGAGGGGCTCCCAGACATTTTTGTACCTCTGCAGTGCCTATAGGAGCATTAATAACTAAAGTACTAAATTACGCTGACAGGTCATTTTACGATTCAAGGCTCAGGAGTCACATTAATTCTGGTGTAACTAAACTGTTTGTTGCTGAAATTTGAAATTCTATGTAAAGGATAGAGCCAGAGTGGAAATACACCCTGTCCAAGTTCACATACTATCATGTGAACATTGGTGGAGAGAGGATCTGGAGGTCGCTGATAACAGGTGGCCCACCTCTGTGGTGAAAATGGATGTGGCCACCAAACAGGATATAGGTAATATCCCGGCAAAGATACAGCTAGAAGATGAGAGGTCAAAGCTATATGGCAGAATTACGGAGCAAAGTAGAAAAGAAACAAGTTACTTACCTGTAACTGTTCTCCAGCATGGATCTGGCATGGATTACCATGCTCGTGAATATTCCCCATCGTCAGGCTGGGAATCCTCGGTAAAGAAAAAAATCTGTTTCAGTTTCATTTCTGAATTGTCTTTCTCCTAACAACCAATCACTGAGCTCTGGGTCATACTGCCCCCAGCGGATGACTGCCCTCTACCTAAGCCCCTCCTCTGGCAGCCATCTTCAGATTTGGTAGCACGTAAAGTGGCAGTAGGACCAAGAGAAGAGCCGCACAGGGGTAGGCGGGAGGGTTTGCATATGAATCCATGCCAGACCTATGCCAGACCTGTACCTTGTTCCTTCTCCAGTATGGGGTCTGGCATGGATTCATAATAAATAGCAGTACACACATGCACAACCACAGAAGATGGCAAGGCTGAACATAAGCATCGCTTACCTCCTCACCAGGCTCACCTTCAAGCGAACAGGTTGCACAGCACTGCTTGGCCGACTCTGGACTCCTCCCTGTAATCCCTGTCAATGCAGTAGTATCTCATGAAGGTGTGCGTAGACCTACACGTAGCAACCCTGCAGATGTCCAGCAGGGGCACACCAGACAGGAACGCCGTTGTAGCAGCGATCGCTCTGGTAGAGTGGGCTCTCGGATGGCCAGGCAACGCTCGGTTTGCCAACCGGTTACAGTGGGTGATACAGCCCGAGAGCCACCTGGAAATGGAAGCCTTAGACAGGGCCTTCCCATGGTTCACAGGACCAAAGTACACAAAAAGTTGAGAAGTTGTCCGGAAAATCTTTGTGCGGGTCACTATCATTCGAGCCACATCCAGCGAGAGCATAGTCCTTTCAGCCAGCGGTGAAGGTGTCGGAAAAAACACAGGTAACACCAAGGGCTCGTTTAGATGAAAGTCTGACGGCACCTTGGGCATGGAGGGTGTGTCCACAGCACCACCCTTGTCTCGTGGAAAGTCAAGTAAGCTGGTTTACAGGAAAGGGCCTGGATCTCCCCCACTCATTGTGCAGAAGTGATGGCCATGAGAAAAGCTGTTTTCCACAACAAAAACGTGAGTGGTGCAGAAGGCAGAGGCTTGAACGCAGGTTCCTTGAGCCTAGTAAGCACCATGTTGAGCTCCCATGCCGGGGCCAGAGCCTTCACCGGCGGAAACGAGCGGAATAGTCCTTTGACGAATTCCTAGACCAATCGGTGCAACCACAAGGATGGTCGTCCTGGGGATCTGGTGTAGCGGGAGATAGCCACCAGATGAACCTTGATGGAGGCGTGGGCCAGTCCCGATTTGGCGAACGACAGCAAATATGGAAGTACCTGAGGAGCCATGACCCTCAGTGGGTCGATCTTCTGGAAACACCAAATAGCAAATCTCTTCCACTTGCGTCGGTAGCATTTCAAAGTAGACAATGCCCTATCCTTGGCGAGAACTTCCTTGCAGTCCACAGGGAGATCGTAGCCACCAAATTCTAGCGCTGCAGGAGCTAGGCCTTCAGATTCAGAGACCCTGGATCGTAGTGAAGAATGGCGCCTCCTTCCCGGGCGAGACGATCCGCGACCACTGGCAGTTTGACTGGTGGTGCATCTGTGATGCTGGAAATGCATCGGAGGGGCAGGGCCTCCGTATCCTTGACCTTTATTGCCTTATCATGTATGTTCGGTCTTATTTTCTGCGCAGGAGTTGATGTGGGATTCCTGGCAGTGTGGCTCTTCCTGTATTTGGTTTGGTGAACAGACCTTTGGGATACCCTTATGGCACCCATGGGTGGGAGTACGACCCTATACTCCTAGTGTATGTTTTTGGGCACCTGTGTGTGGCCCACAGAGCAGGGCATGGGCCGGTGGCAGCTCTGTGCTGAATTGACAGGTGCCCTGAGCGTCCTCCTCCATTTTGGGATGGCCAGGCCCTGTCTTTGGAATCTGTGGATTCCTGATAGGAAACAAGATGGCCCCTGTGGCCTCTTGCTTTCTATCGCCTGTTACCTTACTTTTCCCGAAGTCCCGGGAAGCCCTGACTCTGTCCTTTGCCCCTGATTGGCTGTTGGGTGGAAGTTCCATATATGGTGTTGTGGGTAAGTCCAGACCAGACTGGCTGGAGCCTTCCCAATGACTTTATGTTGTGGGTACGCCCTTGGGGTGGGACCTGGGTGAATGGAGTGTGTGACGAATACGCATTCCGTGTTATGGGTGTCTAGTATCTGGTGTTTGACACAATGACTGAGACAGCCCTGCCCGAAACTGGTATGAATGCAGTGTGTAGTGCTGAATGGCAGAGTGCTTGTTCGAATCCACATTCTGTGTTATGAGTGTCTGGATGGACAAGAATGGCCTCAATCCATTGTGAGCCGATTGGCTGCCTGACTGCTAGAATGCCCTTCTGAATGATTGGTTGCCTGAGTGTGACCTAGCAGAGTGAATGGGAGATCAACAGTATATATCTGGGGGCCTCTCACTACTAGAAATCGTTCGGAAGCTAAAGTTGAAACTGATGCTTAACTTTGAAGTCCACTGGAAGAAGAATAACTGCTGCTGCTGTCCTTCGCTGATCTGAAAGCTGCTGTGCCTTCAAGGAACTGATCCAAGAGAGGACCTGGCTAGGAGACCTCCTCCCAAGCTACGAGGGACCATCGTGCACCAGCTGATCTTTGCCAAAGCTCCCTGGTAGACAAACCTACGAAAGGCTGCTGACCGGAGAAGGGGACCGCCGAGGAAAATGAAGAGAAGTACCAGACAGCCATCTAGCGTCACCGACCGCCGTCGCCAACCGGAGCCGCAGTGCTCCCTTTTCCTAAGAACATTTTGATGTAAGGATTCCCTTGTTCATCACCGTCGACTGCTTTCAACCTGCCGGAGAAAGTCAAGGCCACCGACGACCGTGCAGAATCTGCCAGTGGGTTTTCCGCCACACAAAGTCCTCAGACGCAAACAAAGCTACTGAAACCTGCCGTGGTCATGACCCATTCGCCGACGCCAGATGCTGACGACCCGACGCCCTTGCTGGGACAAAGTTCTTCATTGTCTCTTTGCGGCAACTAACACTCGTTGTCGAGGTGCCCCGCACGCCTCAGCTTGCAGGACGTTTTCGACCAATCGTCAACGAGCATCGCAAGAACCGAAGCTGCTGCCGCAAGGACAGTGTTCACCCTTTTCCTCGTAGGAGCTCAACAATCCGTGGCTCCTGCCTTAAACGGAGCTGCTCAAGAAGGATCAGTCGACGACCCGACGTCTAACTCTTCTATTCCAGGTACATTGGGGTTGTAGAACTATTTAGAAGGAAATAAGATTCTTGTGAACAATATATGGACTGGGCTTGTACGATATCTTTATTTACAGGTTGCCCAGGTGGGGGGAGACTCATACAGAACTGTGCCTGGTGGTAGGGACTCAGTATTCTGCAAATTGTTCTAACCAACTGCTTTCCTCCTATGTCTACTGTTGGTTCTCTTTATTACTTGATTTGTGTGACATTTAAACTAAGTCTAGTTGATGCACTTTAATGAAATCTGATAGTAATTCTGGCACCACGTAGAACTGTGTATATATTTGCCACTGTAGATTAACTGAGCACAAAGTGATTTATTGTGATTGTGTATATAACCTTAAACCTTAATTATATAAAGACTGTTTTAACTAATACAGTGTGTGGACATTCCTTTGTGGGTGCTTGGGGACTGCACTGTACTTAAGAAACAGCCTGCATCACCTCCTGAGAAGCTAGGCCTTGATTGCTCTACAGAATCTTGGCTTGGGTCCTCTGTGCCTCTCCTCTGCCATATAGCGAGCAGGGGTACAGACACCCCCACCAGTCTTTAAGCCTCTGACATGCTGAGAAGGTCCGGGTACCAGATCTGCCTCGGCCACGCTGGTGCGACGACGATCATCCTGCACCGACACCGTTTGTGTAGATTGATGACAAAGTAACAAGGGCAACAGAGGGAACGCATACAGAAAGAGACCTTCCAAGGGAAGGAGAATGCGTCCCCTATGATCCACTGCTTAGGAAACCTGCTGGGGAACCTCCGGCACTTGGTGTTCATCGCCGTTGCAAACAAGCCGATGTGGGGATTGCCCCATTTCAGGAACAGGTTCTCCACTAGGTCCTGCCGACATTCCCACTTGTGGCAAGAGTGAAGCTCCCTGCTCAGGGAGTCAGCAACCATGTTCTTTACTCCTGCCAGATTAAACGAGATGAGGAACATCCACTGGGCCACAGCCCAGCGCCATAAGTCATGTGCCTCTTTGGAGAGCATTGGGGACCCGGTGCCCCCCTGCTTCCTGATGTAAAACCTTGTGGTGGTATTGTCGATGAAGACCCGCACCACCTTGCCCTTGAGGGACGGCAGGAACGATTTGAGGGCCCAAAACACTTCCTGTAGCTCCAGTACGTTGTTGTGCAACGTCTTTACCTCTGGCAGGAACAGGCCTCTGGCTTGAAGACTTCCAGTGTGGGATCCCTATCCCTCTAGGGAGGCGTCAGTCGTTACCGTCTCCTGATGCGGAGGGGTCTGGAAGTCCACGCCTCCGGTCAGATGAGAGCGCATGCCCCACCATCTGATCACCCTCGGACCCCTCGTCCAGAGCGATCATGTCCTGGAAGCTTCCGGACACTTGGATCCAAGGGGCGTCTAGAAACTCCTGCAGTGGCTGCATCTGTAGACTGCAGAGTCAGATAAGGTAAATGCATGATGATATTTTGCCGAGCAGAGACTTGATGGCCCTCACTGTGGTGAACTTCAGAGCGAGCAGCCGTTGCACCTTGCCCAGGATGGCCGCCACTCTCTCCTCCGACGGCGAAGCCAGGCATGACACTGTGTTGAGCGGGGATCCCAGGAACAGCGCGTCCTGCGATGGAGTCAAGCAGGAATTTGCATAATTCACGAAACCCCAGATATTTCAGTAGGTGGACGGTCCTCGCCATGTGGGCGACGGCGATGCTCCTTGAGCTGGCCCGGATGAGCCAGTCATCCAACTAAGGGTAGACATGGATCCCTTGCAGTTGTAGATGCGCCGCTACCGGCGCCAGGCTCTTGGTGAAGACCCTTGGCGTCAACTTCAAGCCTAAGGGAAGAGCCTTGAACTGGTAATGCTTCCCTTGAACGGCGAAATGCAGAGATTTACGGTGTCCATTGTGAATCGGGATGTGGAAGTACGCATCCTCCAGATCCAATGACGACAGAAAGTCCCCCTCTTCTAGCTATCCTCACACGTGCTGAAGAGTGACCATACAAAACATCTGGGACTTGATGCATTTGTTCTGTCGTCCGAGGTCTTCTTTCCACAAGGAAATACCCGGAACCTCTTTGGGACAAGCTATATTGCTCCTTTCTTTAGCATGGTCTGAACCTCCAGCAGCAGCTGAGGGACGTGGTTTTCCTGACAGGCCACCGATGGTATTTGTGGACACTTCCATTGAAACTCCAGGGTGTGTCCATGGGCGAGAGAGTCCAGCACCCAACAGTTGGTGGAGATGGTCTTCCACACGCTGATGAAGTTTGCCAGCCGGCCTCCCACCAGGGTGCACGGGTGGGGGCCCTACATCACGGATAGTTCATTTCTGCTTGGATGTCGACGGGCAGCCCTGGGGTCCCTGGCGGCGATGACCTTCTCTGAAAGCCCTGGAACGGCCCCTGTTGGTCTCCTGGGCTGAGGAGTGGGAGGGTTGGTGGTACGAAGAGGAACTCCAGCTGTAACCCGTGGCAGATCAGGGAGACTTGCCTGCTGTGGGCCGAATGGACTGCCGTCGCGCTGTAGCATGCCCAAGGAACGTGCTGTCTCCGTGTCCACCTTGATGACCTGTAGAGACTCATCTACAGCCTTCCTGAACAGATTGTCTCCGTCAAAGGGCATATCCAAAACCCTCATCTGGAAGTCCTGCCCATCTGGTGGAACCCTGCATCGGCGATGTCCATGGCCACCGTGATGGCGTGGTCCGACGCCACCTCACCTTCCTGCAGAATTTCCAACACTCTGACCTCTTGTTGTCAGGGAGGAAGTCCAGGATGGGAGCGATCTTGAACCACAGCTCCCGGTCGTAGCACGCTACTATAGCAAGGGCGTTGGCGGCCTTGATGGTCGTCGCCGCAGAGTAGATAACCCGTCGTCCCATGGCATCTGGCTTCTTCAGCTCGCTGTCCAGAGGGGTGGACGCTGCTGAAGAAGCAGCGCTCGACAACGGCTTCTTAGCCACTGCCGAGACAACTGAGTCCGGTGACGGTTGGGCCCGCAAGCACTTGGGTGCAGAGTCCGGCACCCTGTACTTCTTATCAAGGCAATCCCTCTTCGCTGGGGCCGTAGAAGGGTACTTCATGAGGGACAGGCCTTCATCCCAAATGTCATCCAAGAGTGGGACCGAAAGGATTGTCTTCCTCTTCGCCTCGCAGCGCTGATACAGGATGCCCTCCTTCTTCTACTCTGGAGTGAGCTGGAAGGGCTCCGAAGCTCTGGAGATCATCGTGTGAAACAAGTCTATCTCGTCCGGCGGGGAGGATCTGGGAGGCGCCAACGGGAGGTCCCCCATCCCCACAGTCGTCATCTGTGCCAGTCGTCGTGTCAGGGTCTGTCTCATCCCTCACGGGAGGAGAGGGCGGCGAAGGGGGGCAAGGAGGCAGTGGGTGCCTCTTACTCTTCTTGGCTGGCGGTTCCCCCGTCGCCAAAGGGTGGACCGTCACCGCGGGAGGGGCCTCTGGCACAATGGGCATCCTCGTCTGTATCTCAGAGACCAGAGTATGTAGCACACAGAGAAGGTCCACAGAGAGGTTTCTAGGCGGCAGCTGCAGCGGAGGCAGCAGCTGAGGCGGAGGTGGAATATGAAGCTGAGGCGCAGGCAGAGAGCCCAGGCCCTCATCGCCCTGTGGCTATCTGTCGCCTTCCTCGTCACCCTCATCGTAGGGCCTGATCCTGACGTTCTCCTGGATGGTCTGAAGGTAGACAAGCTCCTCCTCCGAGGAGATATCCGTGTGTCCTGGAGGACCACAGCACCCCCCCTTCTTCACGTCGAGAGGGGACGGTCTTGGGGAGATGACCGGCATCATCTTTTCCAGCATCTTCTCTATGGGCTGAAAAGAAGACTCCCTCCTGGCCGGGAGGGAAACTCTTGCTTTAGGGGGTGCGCTCTGCCGGTCTGCCTTCGCGGCCTTCTAGAGGGACGCCACCACCACCTAGATGGAAGGCGGGGCATTCGTTGGGTGTAGCTGGGCCTTCACGGTCAGGACCGGTCCCTTGTCCTGCTTCTTGGCCACCCCGGATGCCTTCTCCTGCTTGGCCTTCTCCTTAGGGGGAGGGTCAGAGCCTCGGTCCCCCTTGGCCTTCTCCTGCAGGTTGGTCCTGGACTTTTCCTTGGCTGTCTCCGGGGCCACCTTGGAGTTTGCCCGGATGGTCAGACGTCCTCTTGGATGACAATCCTGAGCGCTGACTGGTGACTGAAGTCACTTGAGACGTCGGACGCGCCCTGGCCGTCAAGGAGCCCGCCGCAACGGCGCTCGGCTCGCAGTGCTTAGCCTTTTGTTGGACCCCCCGCGTGAGGGGTGCCCTCAAAGGGCTTAGAAGCCCATTCAGCATTCCCGGATCCGGGAGAGGCATGCTCTTGGGATCCACCCAGTCCAGAGGCCTTGGCCTGTAGCCATTCCTTCAGCCGTCTATGATGATCCTTCATCGTGCGAGTCGAGACGCACAATCTTGCTCCTTGTGTGTCAGGTACAGGCAGTAAAGGCATTGGGAATATTTACTGTTTATATAACCATTCTACAATCAGTACAAATCTTGAAAAGAGAGGGGGATTTCTTCTTCTCGTCCGCCATGATCCACGTGGTGTAGGCTTAGAAGAATCCTCTGGAAGCCTCCACGAAGAAACTCGACGAAATTCACCCTTGAGGGGCGTTGAAAAATCCGAAAACGGGTCCCCGTTAATCGGAAGGTTGATTGATGGAGAACAGGTGCTCGATTGACCGAACAATAGAGTACAACTCTTCCAAAAAAGCAAAAACGCAGAAAAAAAGACTTAAGCACGAGGACTCCCAACACTTGAACATGCAGTAAAAATCTGAAGATGGCTGCCAGAGCAGGGGCTTAGGTAGCGGGAAGGCATTGGCTGGGGGCACTATTACCCAGAGCTCAGTGATTGTTTCATTTCTGAACTGTCTTTCTCCTAACAACCAAACAGATTTTTTTCTTTACTGAGGTTTCCTAGCCTGACGATGGGGAATATTCATGAGCATGTGAATCCATGCCAGACCCTATGCTTGAGAAGTTGGAAGACTGAATGCAAGCAGTAGAGAATAATCAAATCCCTGTGGACATTTTGGAGTTAAAATATGATGCAACTGGTGGAGCTAGAAGCGTCTAACAAAATGTTGGAGCAGAAAATAGATGGTGTCAAGAACAGGGAAAGGTGATGTTACCCGCTTTATTTTGATGTTTCCGAAGATAGAGGGGGGAGACACTGGCAAAAGTGGAGAAAAAGGTCAGACTGTGGATATTATCTTTGGAGACCAAATAGGCCTGCTTCAAAGCATGGATCGGAACAAAGGAGGGGAAAGCTGGGGCCCTGGTTGAGGATAACTTGTGATGCACTGCCATTATGTGAACAAAGTGTGTATCTGAATACATTGAGGGCACATAAGGGGGTAGAGTATACAGGACAATGGTTGGGCATCATGTAGGGTCTATGTGCTCTAACCCTGAAAAAAAGTAAAGAATGCAGACCGCTTACAACAGGGCTAAGGGAGAAATGTATTAAGTGGTATTAAGTATTTATGTGGTTTCCCCATTGCCTTTTGGAATGCGTTGTACATACTGAGAACACAGAAGGACATTGACAAGTTCATTGGCTGAAACCAAATAGGAGAGAACTAAGGGAGAGGCTGTCAAGGCTGTACTTCCGCAAAGAAAGGCAAGCACATTACTTAACTCTCATTAATGTTCTTTTTGATGGGTTTTCTTCCCACAGATTCCCCATCTATGATGTCCTACCAGCAGCATAGCTGCTCTTTGGAAGCTTTTCCGCTGCCAAAGGGCACAGCGCAGCTCCACGTCAGCTCCGCAAGACGCCTCCACATGCCCCACACGGGACATGATGTTGGCGCCAGTATATATCAAGGCGTTGTGACCCGTGACCTCAGTTCCACCCCCCTATTGACCCCCCAAGCACTACGACACTGAAACACTTCAGAACCAAAGGTGTACAAGCTCTCCGCCAAGTGGGGCTAGTAGAGAGAGCAATGTGAAATCCGTGGGAGGAACATCCATCAGAAAGAACATTACCCAGAGGTAAGTAATTTGTTTTTCTAATGGATTCCTTCCTCCCAATGATTCTTCATCTATGATAGACTCCCATAGCAGTACATGGACCTGGAGGAAGGAGGAGAGCCAAGACGCCACCTAAACCAGAAAGCTCTGGAGGGCTACCCTACCAAAATGGGCATCCTGCCCTGATTGTGATTCCAGGCCGTAATGTTTAGCAAAAGTGTGCAACAAGACCCATGTAGCCACCTGGCAAATATCCAGAACATGGACTTGCCTTTGCAGATCAGAGGTGGCAGCCAGTCCTGTGATAGAATTAGCCCTGAGACCTTCAGGCACATCCTTCCCAGTCAGATCATAACATTCCGAGATGCTGAGAATGATCCACCTTGACAGGGTCTGTTTGGCCACAGCCCTGCCAGCAAGGGCACCAGCAGAACGTAGAAAAAGCTGGTCCTATTTCACGATGTCCCTCACCTGAAAGAAGTAACAGCTGAGGGCCTGCACCGGGTTCAGCCGATGGAATCACTTCTCTACCTTGGCAGGATGTGGCAGAGGAAAAAACAGGAACATTTATCTTTTGAGCGAGATAACATTCTGAGAACATTTGGGAGGGAGGAAGGAAGGTCTTGCGCTCAAGCTCATCTTCTCCTTGGAGAAAACCAAATAAAGAGGTTTAACAGAAAATGTTTGGAGCTCACTTACCTGTCTGTCTTAACCAATTGCCACCAGGAAGATCACCTTAAGGGTGTGCAGTCTAATAAAACAAGAACGCAGAGGGCTCAAACTGAGCTCCCATAAGAAACTTTAACAAATAATTCAAATCCCATGCCGGAGCCACAAACTTGCGCAGAGGAAATGGCTTGTACCACTGGGTAACTGTAGAGATCATGAAGAAAAATCTCTGCTCAGCAGACCATTTACAAACCGAGACAGCGGCTATGTACCACAGTGCCAATCTGCAGACCCGATCGGGTGAAGACAGTAGAAAGAAATATGAAGGACATGAAATAGGGTCCAAATCCCTATCCGGGCACCAAGCTGAAAATGTACACCACCTATAAATAAAGTGACGTTGTGGTGGGCATCCAGGCCGAAAGGATCATATTTCCATAGGGACCAATACACAGAATTAAGACTAGAGGTGGCAATACAAGTTTTACCTTTGGTACCAGCCTGTACTACTATGTCAGTGGTAGCAGTGGTGGCGCAGCCAGGCTTATCTCAAGAGTATATGAGCAGTAGCAGAGATTACACAAAGGGACCACAATTACTGCGACTCAAGCAAACACCGACTCAAGGTTTCAGGTAGAAAAATATAAGTACATTTATTTTTAGACCATTTGTTATAAACACAACACTTCTATTAAACTTAAACACAAACCACACGTCAAATATACTACAACTAACCAATTCACTTTGTACAGTATGTCTCAAGGCAAGTACCCTGTGTTTGAATGAACCAGTGTTATGAACAAAACAAGTTACCCTGAATACGATTGCGGTCGCTTTTTGACAGTTCGGTCTAATAAATAAATACATACCCGTGACATGAAATGCTACCGGGGCAAAAACACACTTAGCACCTGAGATACCCAGAGGGAGTTGGAGGCAAAAATCACAGGCAATATTTTGGTTAGGCAGACAGAATCGAGAAACACTCAGAGACAAGAGTTCAAAAGTCAAAGGGCCGGAGCCAGGGTCAAGTGACACTAGGGGCCCGTTGCCGAAGATCACACAGTCAGATAGTTCACAATTCAACGTAGCCGAGAGTACTTCGATATTGTCAATGTTTAGAAGCAAAAGTTATAAGAAGGAGGGAAGACTAGGGCAATCCTTGCAAATGAAGAAAAGGGGTTCACCCAGTTTCCTCAAGCAGAACACAGTACCTTATTCCAATGGTGCCCTGGCAGTTGTTCCCGTTGGTTTCCCGCAGACCCACGATTCCTGGAGCTTCGTTGTGAAGGAGGACGTCTGAAGGGGGGTCTGCACCACACAGGGATGAAGCCGGCAGCAGCGACAACAAATAAAAGGTGCGCTCCTTAAAAACAGGAGAGGCTCTTCAAATGGCTATCCGGACCACTACAGCTGTGTGCAGCAATTTCGACCAAGGAAGGGGATCCTCTGGCTGTGGAAGATGAGCTGGTTATCCCCACCAGGCTCAAGGGAAGACGACTCCGGACTGGATCTCCTCTTAGTCGTTGAAGGGTAGATAGCTCAGGACTGCAGCAGGGCATCACCGGGACGGGATAGTTGCAGCAGCCGTCGTTCTCTCCGCTTCTCTTCGGTTCCTTGTAGTTCCAGTGGCGACTCTGACTTCTAGCCCAAGAGACCTGCCTTTTATGCGGGAATCCTCCATTCACACATCCTGGCTGTCAATCACCCAGCAGGGGGGTTGTCCTGCCCGGACAACCACCTCAGCCAATCATGGCAAAATGCGACTTGGGTTTCCTAGGATACCCTGTGCAGGGGGTGACTACACCCCTCCCTCGCATTCAGCCCACTTAGACACCCAGGCGCCTGGTGGAGGGCTTCTGAGCAGAAGCCCGCCAAAAGACGTTGCAACGCTCACCTGGTATCCACGGGGACGTCACCCAGCCTGTACTGACCTCTTACGACCTCAAACCCTTCCCTGGAGTCTACTCGACTGGAGACTGGGCCTGAAACACAGGATTGGTACAGTTTAACTCCCTATTGTCTCTGTGTGCTTGAACCCCTTCTTCCCCGGGGTCCAACCCTTCCCTTTGATCCACAGCTCACCTTGTTTTCTTGGAAAGTGTGCTCTCCGTCCTGCTTTCAGCACAGGGGCGCATTGATTGATGAGGGCTCATTGCTGCCTAGTTACTTCACTGGCAAAAGTCTGACAGGTAAGTATAATGAGTCTTTTGAACAGTTCTCTAACTTCGTTCCTTTCCTTCCTCAGATGATGGCCGGCGTCTGGGGATGGCGACGTGCTGCTGAGATGAGTAGCGCTGAAGGTGAGTGAGAGCCCAATGCGCAATGCGACCCTTTCGTATTTGTATTGAAATGAGTTCTTTTTCTGTGTCTTTTAGGTGCCGCAACGTTTTCAGCGTGGATGCCGGTTATGAATAAGAAATGCGGTAAGCGCGGTATGCGGCGCCACTAGATGTTTCCACGTTAACCTGGAGTGTCTTTTCCCTCTTGCAGATCGATGAGAAGTTCCGGAGACAGAGTTCCCCCAGAGCGGCTGGGATTCAGGTAAGCGTTTGAAGCTTGTACAATCTTTAAAAATAAGCGAAGATTTGCTGAATGCTTACTAATGCCTTTTTTCTGTTCTTTTCCCTTTTCCTTAGGAAGCGGCATGCCGGGATGGGAATGACACCGCCTAAGATGCCCACAGAACAGACGAAGCGATGAATGATGGGCAGAAGCGCCGCAAGGTAAGGCTGTTCCCAACGGTGTTCTTGATCTTGCAGGAGGCGAGCGCAGAAGAAAGATGCAGGCCTAGTGGAGACCGATCCAAACACGTTGAGTGTCACGCTGCAGGTGCAGAAAACACAAAGCATGTTTCTCAGCCTGGGCGTGGCTTAAATAGCCTCTGGGTATCCAAGGTGTCTCTGGGCTGAACCACACCCAAAAGACTAGACTGCACATGCAGTTCTGGGAACCGAAATATGTGGGGGCATCCATCTTGTCTCCATCAATGCACTACAAGTCCAATCCCCAATGTTATCCTATGGGAGTGAATGAGTGTGGTGCCACAAGCGCCAAGTCTGACTCCAAGTGGGTCTTTGGAGGGATGGAGAGGCCCTTGACCGCAAAAGTGTAGATAGATTTTGGGCTAATAAGGTGGGAAGGCATGACCAGGCCGACCCGCCCAGCACCTGGGTCAGTAGCCTGTGTGCTGCTAGTGTGTGGAATATTCCAGAAGGGTACAAGCGTGCCAACCAATTGTAGAGGTCCACGTATCAGAGAGCCATATAGTTTGTGTAACCAATGAATCGTTGTGTATTTTATGACAATGAAGATGACGAACTAGAGAAGGGCTTAGTTGCCCACCTGATGTTAGAGACCCAATTACTACCCCAGTTAGTCTTGAGCATATACTTCGATGTTCCCTGTAAACCTATGACATCCCCAAGTAGGTTTTTGTAGTTTTCCACGTAGTGTGATGACTTTTATGAAATGTATTGAGAGCTCGAGCGAACGTCGGATGATGTCCGTTGTAACTAGGGTTGTACCGAATAGCATATTTAGTATTCGGCCGAATACCGAATAGTTTGTCAACTATTTGGCCGAAGCCAAATATGAAGCCAAATAGTTGCTTTATTTACTAAATCATGTTCCAAACTTCAAAAAACACACTTATTAAAAAAACATATAAAGCACCATTCTAAATGCATTCTATACTAATTTTTCTCTTCATTGTAATTAATATAGCATCTTTATTTAAAGTATAAAAGACAGAAATAAAGAAGATTTAACCAAAATGAAGGGACCAAATGTACAGAAGATTGTTGCACATTCACTGCTAGTTAAAGTAGGAGGCTTCACAAATGCAAAAGGACTGCAATTGTGAATCAGTTGCATTGCATTCTCTATCCAGTTGCAAAGTCGAGGTGGTCCAAGTTTGAAACTTCTTTGCAGCTCACATAGAAATGTATTAAATGGTTCATGTTGGCTCATGCAGGACACAAGTCAAGAGCAAATCTGAAATGCATGAACTTCATCTCAACTATTCACCCCACCCAAACAAATGCTGCTCACTTTTCACTTATCCTAGCCATTCTTTCTCGCCAATACACAAACATATGCAACTTATAATTTCCTGATAAAATATCAGATAATGTTAAACTCAGGTCTCAAGTCCTTAAAAAAAGAAAAGGGGGGACAATGACGTACGCAATGGGAAGTGACATGACAGGAACTGAAAGTATCTATGCACATTTCTTTCAGTTTGTTTTTTCCAACTGAAAAAAGTGCACATTGCATATAAACATTCGCCAAAAGAAAAGATGTTCATGTATTGTTGCAGGCTAAGTATAAAAAATGAGCACCTTTTTTGTCTAAGAATCTGTAACAAATCATGCAGTAAAGTGCAGATTAAAATATAAGATATTTTTCAGCTATGTGATAGCAATTTGTCTGGTTTAATTCTATTCAGTTTTGCAAACTGAAGTCTATATTTGCCTTGGAGTTCATGTTGTATTGTATTCAAATGAGAATGTCAAAGTATTCGTCAAGAGCCGAATAGCAAGAAACTATTTGGCCGGAGCCGTGTAGCTTTTTTTCAGCCAGAATTTGGCCGAATACTTACTCGAAGCCGAAGTTCGGTAAACCCCTAGTTGTAACCTCCCTGTTTTAGATAAATGCAAATAAAACCGAACAGAGTTTTGCCAACTTCCTGAGTCGGTTTGATTATTGATGTATGAGTAATGTCTGCATCCCCCATCCATCTCTACCTCGTCTTAAAGGGCCCAGGTCTATGGGTTCAAAGTTAAAAGGGGAGCCCCTAAGGCAACAAAGAAACAATAGGCACCTATTGCCAAAAAGCTGTCAAAGAGGATTACTTTTAAAAGAAACTATGGAGAGTCTTAAAAATGACACCCATAAAAAAGAGTAAAAGACTCTGTGGGTGTGGAAAAAGATTCCGACTCACTAAGGTACAGGGAAAAATAATATGCCTGCCCAGCAAAAAGTTCTGGGGTTGACACAGCTCAGGAAGATTTATCATTAATATGAAGAAGTTCAAAATACAATAAGTGTACATGCAACAAACCCTCAATATATCTAAAGCCTGGCGGAAATGGCTCAATATAAATAAGAAGGCAAGAAATACCCTAAAGCCTGCCATAAAAATAAAATGAAAAGATCTGTACAAGGTTCCAGGCAGTGGTACAAAATCCTTGGTCAAGGAAAAAAAGTGTAACATGGCAAACACTCTCTTGAGCAAAAATAAAATGGCTCCCATCGAGAGCAATACACGCCCTTGCGGATAACTCTTTGAAGTCTGTTATGTGCAGAGAAACGGTAGACCATTTTGAATTAACATCTGATCCTTCACTCATGAGCAGCAAAAAGATTGTGCCAAAAAAGGGTCTACATAAGCCTCTGGAAAACTGGCTGTGTTGTAAATCTAAAAAGACCCCACTACCGATGAAGGGGAAAAAAGAGAACAAGTTACTACAAAGATATACTAAAGAGAAAGAGATACTAATAAATGAATTGGAAAAGTCTACTACACTTAGGGAGGTTAGGCCCAAGATCACTATGCTAAAGACCACAAAAAATAGAATAAAGCACACTTTGGAGGAACAATGGGGCACAAAGTATCATACAAATATGATAAAAATATTGCACACGAAAGCGAGGCAATATAGCCCTTTTGTTAATCGGAACACACTTAATCTATACTGCACTGTTGTCCTGAACAACAAGTAATAACCACCCAAGATTTATCCCTCGTGGAGTTACCCTCTTCAGTATGTTGCGATTATTGGGCTATTGTCCATCTGATTTTGCCCATTATAGTTGAGTTAATGTCAAATGCGTTGGAATTTGTTGGGATGGGTTATATAACTGAGAGAAAGCAGGTTTGGCTAGAAAAGAACAAACGGCCCAAGAGAAAAGAACGATAAGACCTACATCTTAATCTTGCGTCGCAAAATACTGATGTCTTAGCACAAAGAAGCCCGCGGGGAAAGGGCGCGGGGTGTTTGCGTCCCGCAGGGGGACTTTTGCTTGGCCCAGGAGGGCCTTCGAACTTTGGCCACGCCCCCCCCACTACTAACGCCTGGATCTTCAAGCCCGCCGGGTGAAGCCCGCGGGGAAAGGGCGCGGGGTGTTTGCGTCCCGCAGGGGGACTTTTGCTTGGCCCAGGAGGGCCTTCGAACTTTGGCCACGCCCCCCCCACTACTAACGCCTGGATCTTCAAGCCCGCCGGGTGAAGCCCGCGGGGAAAGGGCGCGGGGTGTTTGCGTCCCGCAGGGGGACTTTTGCTTGGCCCAGGAGGGCCTTCGAACTTTGGCCACGCCCCCCCCACTACTAACGCCTGGATCTTCAAGCCCGCCGGGTGAAGCCCGCGGGGAAAGGGCGCGGGGTGTTTGCGTCCCGCAGGGGGACTTTTGCTTGGCCCAGGAGGGCCTTCGAACTTTGGCCACGCCCCCCCACTACTAAAGGCTGGATCTTCAAGCCCGCCGGGTGAAGCCCGCGGGGAAAGGGCGCGGGGTGTTTGCGTCCCGCAGGGGGACTTTTGCTTGGCCCAGGAGGGCCTTTGAACTTTGGCCACGCCCCCCCCACTACTAACGCCTGGATCTTCAAGCCCGCCGGGTGAAGCCCGCGGGGAAAGGGCGCGGGGTGTTTGCGTCCCGCAGGGGTGTTCGCGGAACGCTGAGGGGGAGCGTTGCACTCCTGGTTTGCCCGCAGAGATGTCACTCCAACACTGATCAGAGGGAGGTTGGAGTTTGAAGCCGCTGCTCACCGTATGGAAGCTGCTGCCGTTTGCTGTCTGTCAAGGAGGTAACCTAGGTGACATTCTCTCACTGGCGCCTTTTTTTTGCCCTATTCCTGAGTCTATTCTCTGGGTCCTTATGCCGGACCACCATGCTCATGCCACCGGGGGGATCCCAGCCCCTGTACCCCTTGTGTTTTTTGGACCTGAGCTTGGCCCGGGTCCCCCTCCCGGCGCCAAGAGGAAAATCAGACTGCTAAAGAGGAATCGGATAGCGGGTCCCTTAGCTGCCTTGACAACACATTGTGCACCAGGAACCACCCATGAGGCCACAGCACCCGCAAATCTTGGGGATACCCACTTCCTGCTCAATGAGATCTGTCATCTTCTGCATAGTCCAGGGGTAGAGCCCTTCCCCTTACCGGCACAGAGTCTGGTTGCTTTACCCTCTGGGCTCCGGCTGGACTCTCCCATTTCATCTGTTTTGGCTGCTGGGGACAGACTGTCACTACCGGCCCAAACTGCCCAAAGGGGCATATCCTCCTCAAGCTCCCACAATAGTTCGTGGAGCGATATACTTTCATCTACAAGTTTAGAGGGTAGCTCCCCCCTTGGTGCGTCCCCTTCCCGGTCGGTCAAGGACATTATCCAAAACCATACATCTGGTGGGAGTAACCATGAGCCCAAATTGACCTCCGACCTACCTACAGAGGAAGCGCCCTTGCATAGAGGGTGTGGGTGTACCCAAGTATTGGCGGAACTGGCCATCATCAAGGATCTGTTATACGCTTTGCTAGAGGCTCAAAGGAAAGGAGTTGGAACTGTTCAAGTGGAGGAGCCCATGATCAACACCCCAGCTGACGAAGGGCACATGTGCCCACCCCTGGAAAGTCCCTCAGATTGTCTACCTGCAGAGGTCCCTCTGGTTTTGTCCACCCCCAACGGGACTGCCGTTGACCTAATACAGGCACAGGCCTCTGCCCTCATGGTCTCCGACTGTACCGAACCCAAAGCCCAGAGTCCATGGAAGTCGGGGGATCAACCTAAGTTGCTGGAATCAGGAAACCCCAATCATACAACAGTCCTTCTTCAGGGGGTGCCCAAACTGGCACCAGACAAGCGATAGCCAAGGGACGCTTTACTTAACAAATGCCTATTCTGGCTAAATACTACTGGAGGCTGCCCGTTTGTACGTAGAGAGGCTTTGGCGGGGTGCAGCAGAATTACCAGCATGGGCAAAAACTCTCTGTATAGCACACAGGGTTTGGGGCGGTGGTGGTCGGGCTGGCAAGTCATCGAAGAGTGGGATCTCAATCAGTATGCCCCCTTTCCTCAACCCTGTCACCCCTGCCAGATCTGCCATAGTAAAGTCTGGGGTCTTTCCTAGTAACAGCCTCCTTTCAGGTGCTAATTTGACTGCCTTAGGCCCAAGGCGCCATGGGTGTTGGAGGAGGCATGGGGATGGTGGGACTTGATTTTGGGCCTAAAGATCTGTTTATGGTTCCCATTGGAGGGGGTGGATTGCTCGCACTGCCCTGTAGTCTTCTCTGTGGTTGATTTTATATAACTCTGTATAAGAACCGTATTCCTATCCTTAGAAATGTTTTTGTAGAATGTACTTTGATGGTCATTTTTTTTGGCCGAATAAAGTTGTTTGACTGACTGACAAAGAATACTTGCAGCTATAAATTATCACAAACAGGATAATACGGGTTTATCATGAAGACAAAAAATGAAATGGTATGACAGAAACGGGAGAGTATTAAATATATAGAGGTAACCTCAAGGACTACCAGAGGTTTTAACTCCTTCACGACCAACACTAAGAGGCAGGCATATTTATTGTCTTTGAACGTATTTTATTGCAAGAGACATGGATGATGGACACCTATTCCCCTCAATGGATATCAGATGGTACAGAGAAAAGTGAGATGACCGGATAAAGGGAGACCCTCTAGGGGCCTCCTTATAGGGGCAAAACATTTATCCATGAGAGAAATTAAGCTGAAGTGAGAGAACCCCAACTTATTGGCTGCTGTCATAACTATCATAAGGCCAACAAGTTGGAACAAGTGTTATTTTTCAATGTGCATAGTCTGCCGGGACAAACTTGCTTGTACCTTATCTTAGCTACTTTAGAGGGATCAATTGAAGAATGGCTGCTTGATAGGCTTGGTGCTCCCTATATAGCAGCAGGAGATTTAAATTGTCAGTCACTGCATGGGTGTAAGCAAAGTAAGTCAACTTGTTATAATGTCAGATCCAATGGGCATGAAGTTAACGGTACAGAACATGCAGAGAAACAGCTAGATTGTAAGGCGGGTGCTTGGCACACATTTTTTGTGATACAAGATATGGTAACACCCTATACCTGGACAAACGGTAGCAAGTCCTCTTGGATAGACCATGTATTGGTAACAAGAAATGTTTATGAAAGAATTGAGTATTTCCGACTGACATGAGTGATCACAAGTTACTGCAATTTGAAATCCAGTATGATAAAAGATTTTAGCAACTTGTTGGGTAAGGTGTGTGTAAATGAGACCGAAACCGGGTGATATATGGTTTGAGAAAAATGTGACTGCTTTTAATAATGGTTTGCTTGGCCATAATAGGTTTGAGTGTGTTCCTGATCTTAATGAGATAAAAGATTACGATTTTGCGATACAAAGTGTGATGCAAATTTAGAGATAGCCAAGGGTAAACCTAGCTATCAGCGGGTGGATGGCTCCAGGTGAATGATATGGCTATTGTTGCTATAAAGAAACAGCTTAAGGTGGCTATCAAATAAATAAAACAAACCTCCAACTCTGCACTTGAGTAAAATAGTAATATTGTACATTGAAGGACGGGGTAAAAAAAACTTGATATGTGCACATGAAGGCTATCGTTTCTGCACAGTGGCAGATTATGTTCCAGGCCCAGAGAAGAACAAGTTACTTTCTTACCTGGTAACATTCTTTCGATGGGATGGTCCGACGACGTATTCCATATCTATGACAGGTAATGTCCACAGCTGTGCTGCTTCGGAAAATCTTCGGCGTCTGCGTCAATGACGTCGATGCGCCGTCCCCGAGGACCTCCTCCGATGGCCGACGTCACCCGATGTGATAAGTAGGACGCACAACGCCCATAGCCTCAGTTGTTGTTTTTTCCTCCAGAACGTGTGCCACCAGTTTTCTGGCAGTCAGACAGACAAGGCCTTGCGGAACGCAAGCTGCAATCGCAAAAGAAATTCTGCAGCGGGGAAGGAATACGTCGGACCATCCCATCGAAAGAACGTTACCAGGTAAGAAAGTAACTTGTTCTTCGAGGGGATTGGGTCCTCTGACATATTCCATATCTATGACAGACTCCCAAAGCAGTAGAAAGCAAGGAGGTGGGAAAAGAATTTAGAACACAAATTTAGCATGCCCAATCAAATTGCGGGATAAAAGACTGCCTTGCCTAAGGCCAGATCCTGCCCTCTGATGGAATCGAGGGAGTAGTGACGTGCAAAAGTATGTACTGAAGCCCAGGTGGCTGCATCACAGATGTGACTAATAGGAACACCCCTCTGCAGGACAGTAGACGCAGCCACTTCCCTGGTAGAATGGGCCCGCAAGCCAGCCAGAGGGCCCTTACCCGCCAAGCGGTAACACTCGGAGATAGCTAAAATAATCCAACGAGACAAAGTCTGTTTCGTCACAGCTTGTCCCAAACGCTTTCCAGCGTAACCAATGAAAAGTTGATCGTCCACTCTGACCCGGGACATGCGCGAAACATAAAAGCTCAACGCTCTCCTAGGATCAAGCCTATGGAGCCGCTCCTTTTCCTTACCAGGATGTGGAGGAGGATAGAACGCTGGAAGAACAACCTTCTGGCTCAAATGAAATTCGGAAACCACCTTCGGAAGAAAGGAAGGACGAACTCTAAGGACAACCCTGTCCTTATGAAACACAGTGAAGGGTGGCTTAACTGAAAGTGCCTGTAACTCACTCACTCTGCGAGCAGAAGTAACAGCAACCAAAAACACAGTTTTCAGAGTTAACAGTCTCAAAGGGCAAGAATGCAAAGGCTCAAACGGAGCACCCATAAGAAACTTAAGAACAAGTTTCAAATCCCAACCGGGGACCAGAAAAGGTCACGGAGGAAACACATTAGTGAGCGCTTTCAAAAACTGAGAAATTAAAAGAACAATCTTCAGACGAGCGCTTAAAGATGGACAGTGCCGCCAGGTAACCTTTAATGGTCCCCACTTGCAAGCCCCTGTGGGCCAAGGAAAGCAAAAAAGACAGAACCATGGGAATGTCACACTCAAAAGGATCCACATTCTTAACTCTGCACCAGTCGCAGAAATTTCTCCAACGGCAATGGTACAGAAACTTTGTTGCCGGCCGCCTGGCCGAGAGCAACACCTCCATCACGTCTTCAGAGAGGTCCCAATCCTTATACCTCAACCTTTCAGAAGCCAAGCGTGAAGGTTGAGGGATCAGACCTGTGGATGGAGAACCTGACCCCCCTCCCGTGAGAGCAGATCGTCTCGGTAGGGAAGACGACGTGGAGGGCAGATGGACAAGTCAAGAAGAAGGTCCAGGTACTACGTCCTCCGGGCCCACACCGGAGCAATGAGGATCATCCGGGAACCGAACCTCCGTAACCTCCGCAGTACTTGCGGGATGACGGGGACTGGAGGAAACGCGTACAGCAGGGGGGAATGACCACTCAACCACGAACGCGTCTCCTAAGGCTCCTTTTGGAGGAAATTCCCACGAGCAGAACCTTTCGCACTTCCGGTTGACACTGGAGGCGAAGAGATCCACTTGAGGGGTCCCCAAAGGGAGAAGATCTCCAGGAGAATCTCCAGAGCCAGCTCCCACTTGTTAGAGATCGTGCTCTGCCTGCTCAGAGCGTCCGCCGTCTCGTCATCGTCTCCGGCCAGATGAACAGCCGAGATCGAAAACTTCCTGCTGGATGGCCCAGAACTTGAGCTGCATCGCCTCCCTGCACAGAGGAAGTGACCCTGACCCCCCTTTTTGTTGAGGTAGTGCATGGCCACCGTGTTGTCCGTTAGAATCAGGACACTCTTTCCTCGCACAGTCGGCAGAAAAGCCTTCAGGGCAAGCCTGAAGGCCTCCAGCTCCAACAGATTGATATGGAGTCTGGACTCTGACGGAGACCAACGACCGCTGACTGTCAACTCGTTGGCATGAGCTCCCCATCCCGTGAGGGATGTGTCCGTCACGATCGTCACCTCCGGCCAGGGCAGCCAAAATGGGGCCCCTTCATCAGATTGCCTTCGACGGCCCACCACAGAAGGTCCTGGGCGACCGAGGGCGGCACCTGAACAGGGTCCGACAGCCTGCCGGAGGACTGAGACCACTGGAGCTTGAGTGCCCACTGCAAAGATCTCATCTGCAGATGAGCCTTTGGCACCAGAAGAATGCAGGATGCCATGAGGCCGAGCAGTCTCAAGAACTCGGACGCTGGGAGATTCTTGGCAAGTTGAAGCTTGTGCACCATCTGCTGAATGTGAAGCGCCCTCACCTGTGGAGGAAAACACTGCCCCAGGGATGTGTCGAGCACTGCTCCGATGTACTGGAGCCGCTGTGCTGGTGTCAAATGGGACTTCTTTAAATTGAGGGAGAAGCCCAGCTTGTGAAGGGAGTGGCAGGTGACGGACAGATGATCCAGGACTTGCTCGGGAGAGCTCCCCCTGATCAACCAATCGTCCCGGTAGGGGTAGACGTGAATCCCCCTTTCCTGAGATGCGCTGCCACCACCACCATGAGCTTGGTGAAAACCCTCGGGGCGGGTGCGAGTCACCAACCGCGAACCTCAGGTACTTCTTGTGTTTGGGATGGATCGGCACATGGAAGTAAGCGTCCTTGAGGTCGAGAGACACCAACCAATCCTGAAGTTGAAGGGCCTGGAGGACTTGAGAGAGAGTAACCATCTTGAACTTGTCCTTCCTGAGGAGTTTGTTCAAACCGCGCAAGTCCATGATGGGCCTCAATCCCCCGTCTTTCTTTGAAATCAAAAAATAAGGGGAATACCATCTCTTGTTCCTCTCCGCTGCAGGCACCAGTTCTATGGCGCCTTTCTCCAGCAGGGCTTGGAATTCCTGCGCAAGGAGCGGATCCGGACTCTTCAAAGAGAGGTTCCGGGGGGCGTGGCCAGCAGGCACACAATGAGGATGCGATTCCTCGGTGCTCCGTGGCCGCCAGCTAAATCCTGGATAAATCTTGCAATATTCGTGACAGATTCAAAAGAAAAGTTGCTTCTCCATCAGCGGACGCCGATGGCCGCGTGAGGTGAAAGTGAGAAGGGAAACCGGAGAACGGAACAGAAGATATCGCCGAATATATAGCAAGATGGCCGCCGAGCGCGAAGAGCGATAGGACACGCGCTTCCCATCGGAGAGGGGATTGGGGAACACCCCCCGTGGCGGTGTTCAATCCGCGGTGTGCTGCTGGGGGACTCCGCGACTGTGTTGCCGTTGGCTGACGGGATCGGGAGCCCCGGACTGCGCCCTATCCGGGCCGGCACCGATGGAGGAAAAGGATGACAGGAACCCCCCCCCTCCGGGCCACGGGAGGAGCCCGGTGAAAGGCCCGGTGGGGTGGAGAGCTCCGTCCCGCCTGAACCCTGGGCGCTGCTGCGCGGGCGGGAGACAGAGATGCATATTGGGCCCTGGGTGCACGGCGCTTGGGCACGCGACGCGCCGGCCCGGAGCAGTGGGGACTACGGCCCGGAGCGGAGGGAGATCCGCGCTGCGGAGGAGGGCCTCATAGAGACGCATTGGCGTCAGACGATCCTTGGTGGTGGCAATGGTCTGCAATGGTGCTCACGGCGTGAGCTCCGGCCCCTGGGGCAAGGCATCCCCTCTGAGCATCGCAGGCTTCGGGGCTGAAGTGGAGGAGGAAGAGGGCGCTGGCCGCCAGACTGAAATCTCGCTGGAGAGGGACGCAACGCCCGGCTGGAGAGTGTGTCTGGGGGAGCGTGTGACACGGAGCGCTCTAGGTTCACGGACGCTCCGCGCTCCTGGATCCACCGGGTCCCCGCCGAGGGTGCCTCCCAGTCCACAGATCCCGATTCCCAGATCTGCTTGTGGCGCTCCCCCTCCCCCGGCGTGAGGACCGGTCCCTGCCATCCCACAGAGACATTTGCGGGCGCTCTGTGTTACGTTGAGCGCCCACCTGCATCCGCCATTGAGAGCTAGTAAGGAGGGGGGGAGAGGGGCTCGGCGGCTGATTGTGGATACCATACTGTGAGAAGTGGGGGAGTTCTATACCGCCCACTCCCCCACCCGGCCTACTGCCCATGCTAACATAAAGGGCAGACAATCAGACTTGGATACGGTATTGGGAGGGGGAACAAAGACCCCCGAGTGAGCCTCCAGGCAGCAACTACCCGATATAAATCTCCTGGCTGGGGGGGAGAGAGGGCGGATTGGGAGAATAAGGAGACCCGTTCATCGGAAGTAACTGCCCCCACTGCGACTGAAATACAACGGGACCGTAGCAATCAGCCCGCAAAAACGGCGGGACTCTTTCGGCACGCGGCGCCCTACTGTAACGCCTGGGGGAAAACACTCAGGGGAGCACGGAGCAGCTTAAACTGAGATCAGGGAAGCCTGGGACACTACCAGGATAACGCAAGACTCACAGAATGAACCACCCCCACACGTTGGGACACCCTATAAGTAGTTAGACTCTGCCTACTTGTTTTGCTACGGATATACAACTAAGCAGCATAGACCATCCTCTCCCCTAACGGTGAGAGACAATAAAGTGATCCAGACACGCTGCAATATTCCACACAGCTCAACCTGCCGTAACTCGGCAATTCTGTAACCGATACGTGCGTCCCACAACTAGCTACTCGTCATAAGCGGACTGTGTGTCCCCGAGCATCTGTGACTGTCAAATCCCAGGTGGAGGCCTACGCACATGGTGTAGACGGAACATAGATGTAGTGTGGGGTTTTGATTCATTTGGTTAACAATACACGGCAGTAAAACCCGAGGGCGCCCTCATCGCAGCAGTAGCGGGCGCTCACGCGAACTGCCGCTGCCTTCCCTCCCCTCTAGGCAGGGCTTTTGACTCCAACATCGCTTTGCCAAATTGACAAAATGGGGGAAGGATAAACCTAGGAAAACGGCGACACAGAGCAGGATCGAGCAGTATGCAACAACACCCGTGTCTCGCTCCCCTGAGAGACAGTCATCAACTGAGGTGGATTGCACGGGAAAGGAAGAGTGACACTGCCAGTTCCAGAACATCGATGGAGAAGAAGATGGATAGCATTGGGGCGGATGTGTCCCTGTTACGGCATGATCGGCAGAAACTAACTTCACGCACAAGCGAAGCAGAGGCACGGATATCTGAAACTGAGGACAATATGAGGGGGTGAATCGTCAAATGTCCAACGTGCTAGCCCGAATTAAAACCCTGGAGGCGAGAGCAGATGACAGTGAGGGCAGATCCCGGCGAAACAATATTCGCATTCTTGGCCTTCCGGAGAAAGCTGAAGGGGACTGCATGGAGCTATTTCTTGAGGAGTGGTTGACGAGCATATATGAGGCGGAATCCTTTTCCAGATTTTTTTCCATCGAGCGGGCACACCGCGTTCCGAGTGGCAGAGTCATACCTGGCAAGGCACCGCGTACAATCATTGCAAGATTCCTGAACTACAGGGATAGAGATGCAGTCCTACAATTAGCAAGGTCAAAGGGGACGGTCACATACAATGGATCAAAAATTGCTTTCTTTCCCGACTTCACCAAAGAGGTGCAGAAGGCGCGCCAGTCCTTTGACCCGCTTAAAAGACACTTACACTCACTGGGAGTTAAATATGGGCTAATCTACCCCGTCCAGCTTAAAATCTTCCATAAGGGCACGACAGTACATTTTACCGATCTGAGAGAAGCATGGAACTGGGCTGAGACACATATAGAGGGTGACTGGAGTGCCGAGGGCAGAAGGAGGAGAGAACCAACCAGACCGCAGCCGGAGAGGCCGCCGGACCCAGAACCCCAGCAGCATCTACATCCTGTGATCCCGCAACAGGGCAATGAATGATGAGTCCCGATGCCACCCACGCAAATTTTCATGTAGCAAAAGTGAACCAGGGAACCTATGCTGCGCGCTATAATTCAATCACGAAGCACGGGCTGGCTGGCGGCCACCCAGCAGCTACCCCCCTAGAAGAAGTAACAACTCAGGTTCAGTTACCCTGGCGACAGTTGTTAAGCGCCAGGAACGTTTGGGCGACAGATACTTCATGTTGGGGAGGATATTGGGAGGGGGGATGGGCAGTTGTATTATGTTTGTTGGTTACCAGGGATTCACATTAGGCAATGTCCATGGCGAGCTCACCGTTCGCACAATGTTTGCTGCCCACGCTCCCACCAAATACGGACAACGTTTTTCCGATCAGACATACTTCACACCTGCAGAGCACAACACTATGAACCCCTAGATAATAATGGCTATACGACACCACAGCGACCCAGATAGCCACATCACGCAAGCCTCCTTGATGCCTAGTGGACGCCAAGAGTCTCTTAAGCTCCTCACTTGGAATCTGAACGGTATGAGCACAAGTATAAAACGCTGACTGATCTTGCAATTTCTTAATAGACGCTCCCCTGAAGTAGCTCTTCCGAGACCCACTTGGCGGGCTCAAACTGCCAGTTCTTTCGCAGATCCGACTATCGAGTGGCATACCACGCTGGGTATACGATGGCCTCCGGGGGGTCCTGATCCTCCTACATAAGCGACTCCCCTTTGTATTATCTGCTGTGGTGCAAGACCCCAATGGCCGTTTTGTAATGATTCGAGGTGTTCTTTGGGGGAGACAGTGGTCATTCTAGCAATATATTCCCCACCGGGGTTGGGGGAGGCTCTGCTGGAGGAGGTGACGGCCTTGATCGCGCAACAACAGGCGGAGGTGTGGATCCTGGGAGGGGATTTCAATGACGTTATGTGTAATACACTCGACAGAACACATATCCGCAACCGAAAACCGCGCCAACCCACACGGCTGGCGACTTTTGCGTCGGCGCTCGGCCTGAGCGATGTGTGGAGAGAGCTACACCCCACAGAGCGGGGATTCTCCTTCCACTCGGGAGCACACGCATCTCTATCCAGGCTAGATTACTTTTTCCTCCCAATCCCTGAAGCGTATAGGGTAGAGGAGGCAGAGCTTCTCCCCCGTGGCATATCAGATCATTCTCCCTTGGAAATGACGCTCCGTATGAAGCATCCTCTACCCCCCCAAAACGTGGAGACTAAATAGCTATTACCTGGGCCTCCCTGAATTTGTGGAACATATCACACTCAAGTCAGATGAATTCTTCGAAATTAATGCGGGCTCGGTGGAGGACCCAGTGATACTGTAACGCTCACCTGATTCCCACGGAGGCGCTGGTCCCGGCTGAACTGTTATAGTCTCTTCAATTGAGAAGCGTAGAGCTCGGATGACTCTCTGGACTGGGCTTCCTCTTATTGACCGTCTGGCTTGCAGGGTAAGGTTTCTGCAGGCGGAAGAAAAAAGGGTTAATGACCGTTTGGCTGGACTTCCTCCTCACTAATCGCCAACTCTCCGAAAGTCCAATGTCCTGGTGAGCTCTCACCTTAGACGTATAAATGCTGGGCTCTCCTTCCTGCGACTTATGCAGGGGTGCGTGGGTTCCAGTTACGTCACTGGAGGTCCTCAAAGTCTTTTGTGGCCTTAGAAGTGGCACAGGTGCTGAGATGCCAAAAGGTGATGCCGCCGTTACTGCACGAGCGGATGCCAGTAGGTATAAAGAGTTTATAGTCTTGAAGAGATGGGCACCTTTAATGAAGTCTTTGCATTGTCTTTTTCAGGTGGCCTGGATGCTGAGGGTGTGGTCACTGAGAGCGCGACACGTGCGGTTGTACGTAGGTATGGGTATTTCAATGACACCTCAATAATGTCCCTTGTTTTCTGTTTTCAGGTCTTGAGATGTTGCGGGCGTTGTTCGTCCGTTGCCATTGCACGTGCTAAGTACGTGAGTATAATGATCTGTGACCTTATTATAGCACATCTAACAATGTTCTTTTCTTATTTGCAGGTGTCGGGACCTTGCGGGCGTTCTCCCAGTCGCGGATACACGTGGGGAAACACGCAAGTGTTAGGCTTTCTTGCAGTCTTTAATGGCACTTAAATAATGTCTTTTCTTGTTTTCAGGTGCCGGGCTGCTGCGGTTGAAGAGATCATAATACGCGCACAAAAGCAGATAAGAAAAGTAAATGCAGCCGCCTTCAACCGATTCCTACTTAACAATGTTCTTTGTCTTTACAAGTGCCGTTAGGCTGCTGAAGAGAAGGCCGCGAAGAATCCGTGAAAGCACAGATGGATCAGGTAAGCGAGCGCGGCTGCGAACGTGTTGCAACTTGCTAACCTTATGTTTCTTTTGCTTGCAGGTTCTGCCGGTGTCTGGATTCCTGGATGGTAAGTATAGTTCTCGTGTCTTTCTTCCACAGGTTGCTGAGCTGAAGCTGGAGAGGTCACTGGAATGCTGGAGCTGACTCGGTGAGCGTCCTGCTGCAGATGCAGAATAACGCGAAGCACGTTTTCCCAATCGGGTGTGGTTTAAATAGAGTTGGAGTGATTGGGTGTCTTCTTCCTCAGCCTCGCCCAGGTAAAAGAGTTCCTGTGTTCCAGAGCTAAGGAGTGGCACCAGCCCCACCCAGGTAAGAAAGTAGTCCCAGTTCAGGGAATAGTTCCTCCCAGCAGAAGGCTGGGGACTTCATCCTCCCAGCATTTGCAAAGGTGAGTATGCAGCATGGTCTGCTACAGGTAGGTCCACCCAAGCACCTTTGCAAGAATTATGAGCCTGGCGCCCCTGGCGCCGGGACTGAGGTTCCTTATGAGCCTGGCGCCAGAGGCGCCAGGACATGGTCCAAAGGGCCCCAATAGGGGTTTGCTGGAGCCGGGGACGAGGGTCGTGAGCCTGCTTCCGGGGATGCTGGGCTTGACTTGGCTTCTCGGGAGCAGTGCTCATGACAGATACTTTGGGAAGCACACAAGGCAGTGCTTAGGGGGGAAATGACGGCCTGGATATGTAATAACTGAAGAGAACATCATAGGAAAGTATCGGAGGCAGAGGCTGAGGTAGTAAAATGGGAAGCTAGTTACATTGCCGATGCTACCACAGAAACACACTGCTCCCTGTTAAAGGCCAGAGCTACTTTGCACAACAAAGCGCTGGATAATGCTAAACAGGCACACATGGAGTCGAAAACCAGAATTTATGAGCAGGGGGATAAAGCGGGTAAATTATTGGCTTGGCTGGAGCGACGGGAGGAGGGGCACAGACACGTTAGATTGATTACGGACAGCCCAAATGGACCTGCCCAAACAGATTCAGAGATAGCGCAGGCATTTGCCAACTTTTATGCCACGCTTTATGCTGCCCCAACGGCCCCCACAGATTTATCTCTACTGGAGGAGATCGTGCTACCGCAGCTGTCGGAAGTCCAAAGAGCACACCTAGATAGGGAAATAGACGAAGCCGAGATCGCGGAGTCCATGACCCAGCTGCAATCGGGGAAAACACCAGGCCCGAATGGCTTCCCGGCCGAGACCTGGAAGAAGCTGGGCACCAACAAGATGGCGGCCCCCCTCCGCGAACTGTTCCTAGCCGCCAAGACGCAGGGCACCCTTCCCCCGGATCTACGGACCGCGAATATTGTGGTAATTCCCAAACAAGGGAAACCTCCCGACCAGTGTAAGTCGTATAGACCGATATCGCTCATCAACAGCGAAACCAAAATCCTGGCTAAAGTATTGGCCACTAGGCTTCAAACGGTCATATCGGCACTGGTCCATCCGGATCAATGCGGCTTCATGCCGCAGAGGTCGACCAGAATGAACGTACGCCGTTTACATCGGTTACTGGAAAGGGCCCCAACCCTTAATACACCACTGGCATTACTGGCAATCGATTTTGAAAAAGCGTTTGATTCGGTGATGTGGGAAAATCTCTGGGCAATAATGCGGCGTATGGGCATAGGCAAAACCTTTCTCAGCTGGGTTCAACTTCTATACGAGGCCCCTTTGGCAGCAACCAGGGTAAACGGGTGGACCTCTAGAACCTTTCCACTGGGCCGGGGCACTCGACAGGGCTGCCCACTGTCCCCCCTTCTCTTTGCCCTGGCAATTGAGCTACTAGCCCAATGGCTCCGACAGGTTACTACATGGTCTCGGTTCCAATGGCCAAACGGACGGGAGGATAAACTCTCCCTTTACGCAGATGATTTACTGTTATACCTAAGTAACTCGGACCAGGCATGCCCCATCATAGCCCGAATGCTGACGACCTACGGGACTTTCAGTGGCCTCAGGGTAAACTGGGGGAAATCAGTCCTCTTCCCAGTTAAAGGCGACAATCCAGCTATCCCCCGCGGCGCCCCATATCGATTCGAGAGGGAAGGTTTTCGTTACCTGGGTATATGGGTCAGAGTGACGTTGTCAAACTATCAGCTGCATAACCTACATCCGCTGGTTGACCGCTTCGCCGGGGACGTACAGCACTGGATGCTCCTGCCACTAACACTCATGGGGAGAGCGGCCCTCTTTAAGATGATGGCTCTTCCGCGCTTCCTCTACGTCTTGCAGAACGCCCCATTAGCCATACCAAACTCTGAAATCACTAGGGTAGAGGGCCTCTTGAGCAAGTTGATATAGAAGGGGGGGCAGCCCCCGGATAGCACTTGCCACGTTGCAGCGCTCTGTTTGGGAGGGGGGATTGGGAGTCCCACATCTCAGGTCCTACTACTGGGCCAGTCAGTTAAATATAGTCAACGACCTCCTTCCTGGGGACCCAGAGCTTCCACATATCGGAGCGGAATCACCTATTGCCCAGGGCATTCCACCAATTCGAATTCTGTACCAAAGCCTATCCAGACCTCCTGCACAAACCACTACATCCCATATCACGACCGTCTGGAGGCAGGCCCATAGGCACATAGGCTGGGAGAACAGGGTTACCACGGCGCAATCACTATGGGGTAATCATATGCTGGAAGAGGTCAAAAAGCTGACCATATGGACCCGGTGGGTGAGGGCCGGGATAACAACAGTTGGGGATGTTATAGCGAATGGCGCCATCCAATCGTTTGAAACGCTCCAACAGAAATTTGGACTTCCGACAACGGAACAGTATCACTATACACAACTAACACATGCGCTCAGGGGTCACATGCAAGAACTTGCTGATGCACCAGATTATACACCCTTGGAACGTAACTTGCTCACACAACATATCCCCACCAAAGTAACGACTATACTGTATAAAGCCATCAATGCATTTGTCACGCCGGAGTTGTCCAACCTCAAAACTAGATGGGAGCGGGATGTTGGGAATATTGACCCTGAGGACTGGATACAGGTCCTCATGCACCCTCGTGAGATCGCAATAGATTCCAGAATAAAACTGGTACAGCTCAAGATACTTCACAGGGTTTACTACCCCCGGGTGGCCCTTTTCGGTTGGGGAAGGGCACTTTTTTTCATCTCCTCTGGGAATGCCCTAAAGTCAGGGATTTCTGGACACAATGCTCACAAATACTCACAAGGACTCTGGGCCGGATAATAGCACTAGAACCCGCAATAATGCTACTGGGCGCTCCGGATGAGAACGTTTTGAACAAATGGGAGGGTGTCTTTCTCTCCACGGCAATGGGCCTGATAAAGAGGGACATAGCATAGAAATGGGGGGCCATGGAATGCCCAACAATCGACCAATGGGTCAATGAAATGGACATCTGCGCGATGAAAGAACAGAATATACACGGCACAGGGGTGCCCTGCCAAAGCTATTAAAATTTGGGGAAAATGGGAAGAACGCGACACCTGAGGCTTATTGGGGGGAAAGCGGTCGGGAGCACAGGGGCATTATTGGGAACATTATAAGCAATATACTACTGGAGGTGAAGCATGGAGTCATGGACAGGAACCAACCTTAGTAATCAACCCGGGATGGGGGGCGGGGGTGGTAAACTATTGATATGTTATATGAAAGTGTTGAAATATCCAATAAAATATGTTTATTAAAAAAAGAGAGGTTCCCAGGTGGATTGTCGTGAGGCCTCTGCCGAAAGGGAAGACAGTAGCCGTGGGTTATGATCTCCAGAACCCACACATCTGAAGTAATGGCACGCCACTCTACAAGATGCTGCGCCAGCCTTCCCCCAACCGGCGAACCATGGGACCTGGCCTCATGACTGAGTGGTAGCGGCTGCGGCGTTGCCTGAGGGCAAAGAGGCAACTGCCCGAGCGGCTGCGGCACCTCGAGTACCCCGTTTTCCACCTCTGGCACTCTTATGGTGGCCTCTTTGACTGCTAGCTCCTCTCGCTTTACTGAAGGATGAGTAATAGCGAAAGGGACCTCCCCTCCATTGTTGTCCCCCTAGGACGAAAAGGCGGAGGTTGTCTAACTGCAGCGCCCAACGACTTCGCTGCAGCTTTGGAGGTCTGCAACCTCTCAAGGCTCTCATCAGCCTTGCTGCCAAAAAGATGTTCACCGTCAAAGGGCATGTTGAGGAGCCGGGACTGCACATCAGGAGCGAACCCAGACTTCCGCAAACATGCAAACCTGCGTATTACGGTGCTCGCTGCCATGGACCGGCTGACACAATCTGCCATGTCCAAACCCGACTGAATGGCCTCACACATGGCATCCTTGCCATCCTGAACCATAGCAAGGAAACCATCCCGTTCGTCCCCTTCGGAAATATGTTCAGCCTCTAATGCAACACAGTTCCACAGAGTGTGTGTGAAACGAGACAAGGCACATATGGAGTTGGCCGCCTGAAGCGCCATACCCCCTGAAGAAAACACTTTCTTCGCCCAGCCGTCAAAACGTTTGTCGTCCCTATCCAGAGGGATGGTAGGATACGACGCCTGCTTTGCCGGGGCCGAAGCCGCCTGCACCACTAAACTCTCTGGAGTGGGGTTCCTGGACAAGTAGCAGGGGTCGCTACTGGCTGGACGGTATTTTCGCGACAAAGACTTGCCCACTGCCGGGAGACTCTCCGGAGCAGTTCAAGCCGCTGCCACCCTTCTCTGCAGAGCCATATGAAACGGCAGTACCGGGTCAGTGGGGGGACCAAGATCAAGGATGTCCGTGAGATCATCCTGAACGAACTCCCATGGGGGAGCCGTCCATCCCAAGTACTCGGTGACCCGAGACATAAGGCGCTGGTATGAAGAATCGGCATGAGTGCCAGGCTCCGGCCTACAAAACTCCACCTCCGGAGAGCTGTCCAGTCCACTGGCATCATGCAGTGACTGCCTCAGGTCATCAAACTGGCTATGGCCCGAGAGAAGCTCATCTGGTACCGTAACCGAAACCAAGCCTTCATCAGAGCCTTCATCACCCTCTGAAATGTACTCCAGCCGGTGAGAGGAAGACACCTGGGGACCAAAGCTATGCCTGACCTTAGCCAGAGCCTTTCTAGGGGCTAACCCCGTGCCACGGGACCCCTCCGACACTACCGCCTTAAAAGGCGTTGAGGGCGCTGAACGAGTCGGCATCGACAGAAACAATGTCGAGTGAATCGGTGTCGACGTCAGCTGCAGCGCCGCCAGCATCGACGGCGTCGACACAGGCCTCGAAGTCGGAGCTCCGAGCATGTCTCTCGACGACCTAGGCACCGACAGCGTCAATGACCCCCTCGGAGGCGGAGCCTCGAGAGAAATTGTCGACGACCTCGGCGCCACAGGCGCCGAGGACTGCTTTGAAGACGGCACAGGATCACACGGTCTCGAGCGCGTCGAGGACCGGGACCTGGAACGGGCATGGCAAGAACAGCTACCCTTGTCCGAGTGGGACCTTTCCTGCGAGCCGTGCCGATCACCCGAGCCCGATGGCGTACGAGCGGTGTCTCTCGACCGGTGCCGACCGACCCCATTCGGAGGCGCGGATGGACCGGTGCCCTGCGATTCAAGAATCGCTAACATCTGCTTCCCGAAGGAAGCCCCCATTCCTCCGGTGTCGCTTGCATGGTGGGATAAGCGACCCGCCGACGGATGGAGTCCTCGGAAGAGGACGGGGAAGGCGACCAATGCCGGCACTTCCTGGAATGCCTCGAAGAGGCGGAGGAGTGGAGAGACCGACTCCTGGAAGGAGACCCACTGGACTTGCGACGATGACGCGGAGAGTCGCCTCTCGAGTCATCCGTCGAAAGCCCCGCAGACCTCGATTACCGGGGCTTAGACACCGGACCTACCGACAGCTTCTTCTTGCGTTCCTGCAAGGCCTTGGCTGTGAGCGACTGGCAGTTGACACAGTCGTCCGTATCGTGGGCCTCCCCGAGGCACCAGAGGCAGGCGTCGTGCGTGTCCGTGACTGACATTTTGGACCCACAGTCCCCGCATTTCTTGAAGCCCGGACGCAGGGTTGAAGACGAAGTCGACATCGCCACGAACAGGTCTTCACAAAAACCGAACAGGTTCAACGAACCGAGAAGAATGCAGCAAACTCCAAAGAGTCGAGGCGTACCGAGACTCACAAAGCAAACACGTTCGCGGAAAAAACGGAACTGAGGCTACGGGCGTCGTGCATCCTACTTATCACATCGGGTGACGTCGGCCATCGGAGGAGGTCCTCTGGGACGGCGCATCGACGCCGAAGATTTTCCGAAGCAGCACAGCTGTGGACATTACCCGTCATAGATATGGAATACGTTGGAGGACCCAATCCCCTCGAAGTACAGATTCTAGAAAATTATGGACATTAAACAATACTCCTCTCCAACCCATCGGAGAAAGGAAATGAACCCGGTCTTGGAAATTCATTGGATTAAATATGTGCAGGAGATGTATTATACAGAATCTGGCGAACTAGCGAAGGCAGCGATTGCCGAGTCCCCTATAATGGATGAGATTTGAGACATCTCTATTGAATATGTAGTTTATAAGATACATAGGGCCTCATCACGAGTTGGGCTGTAGCCTTTAAATGCGGTGGTAACGGTATTAACGCCGCATTTAAGGGTTGGCCCTATCACGAGTTGGGCACTAAATTGGCTGTTTTACCTCCAGCTTTTTTTCTGGAGGTGAAAATCCCTGTTTTCGCTGGTATTGCAGCCGGCTGTATTAGCCCGCAGTATTAGCACTGAAAATTCCCCATTGGATCCAATGAACCCAATCAGGATTGGGGATTTACTGTTAAGGCCCAACCCGTGATCCGGTGGTAATACCACCGGGCTGGTCGGTGCTAGGGCTATTACAGTCAGCGGTATTACAGCCGGGAATACAGCCCAACTCGTGATGAGGCCCATAGACTCAAAATGTCCAGGGCACCGAGCCCGGATGGCCTGACAAATGTCACGATAAGACGTGACCCGCAAAATTGAGTAAATATTCTACAAAAAAGAATGCCCCTTGTCGTGAAGACAGGTGAGTGACCATCTACTTGGAGAAAGTCAGTGCTCATCCCAGTATTTAAAAGTGGAATAAAGTAAAGGCCAGACAGCTATCGACTTCTAGCTATGGTAGATACCATGGCAAAGATATTCTCCTCTTTTCTCTTAGAAAAAATACATTCCTGAATAATGGAGTATGGGATGCTTGGCAACTAGCAAATAGGTTTCTGGAAGGGGGTGGGCACTTTAGCTATCTTATGGACCTTGATGTTTTTGAAATGCAAAACCTTAATGGATAAGCTAAGAAAGCTTTACATTTGTTTCATAGATTATAGTAAAGCATTTGATACGGTTAGCCAGCAAATATTATGGAGCAAACTGAAAAATCGACGTATCCATCCCCAAATCCTATTTCATCAGAAGCCTTTATACTGATACCACCGTCCAATTGCAATTGAATCAAGAAGGCCTGCTTAGTAAAGCAACAAAAATGAACCACTGCCTTAAACAGGGGTGCACCTTGGCTGCAATGCGGTTTAATCTGTATACATCGGACCTGGAGATAATCCTGGGTATGTGTAGAAATGTTCCCCCACGCATAGATTTGAAACATATTGCCTGGCTAGCACACAGCGATGACCTTGTGATTCTTGACAACATTCTTGTGATTAACGCACTTTTTGAATATGCAGAGGAAAAAAATCTCTGCATTAATCTTAAGACGACAAAAATGATGGTTGTTAACTACCGTAAGAATCATAGTGGTACATTTGTTTGGAAGATCAAAGAAAAAGCAATTGAGTTGGTTAGTAAATATAAATATTTGGGTTTACCGATTACAGACTCACTTAGTGTCGTAAATTGTTATTAGATACCACTAGGAAAATTCACAGGAATGTAATGACATTCAATAAATTGTTGCACAAACATTTGGGTTCTAGTGAAGGTATCCTGCAGGTTTATTAAAATGTTACCATTCCTAGTGCGCTTTATGGGATGGATGTGTATACAAATAAAGAGGTGTTGTGGCTAACGAGGTTGGAGGGTAATGTCTGGCGAGCTACTTTGGGATTGTCTAAGTAAACTCTGATCGAAGCCATTTGCAGTGAGCTGGGCTTGATTTCCTTGCTTACATTGAAAAAGATTGTTACAGGCCTCTTTTTCCTAAAAATGCTTGTTGAGGGTGTAAATCCAACATACATAACTATGTTTTTGAGCTATTGAATATGAATCCTCCATATAATGCCTTAACTATACGGATGAGAGACATTAACGATTTCTTTGAGAACATTTGTGTTGAAATTGTACACCCTATCAATCCCTCTTGTGCCGCAAAGGAGATAAAGCTGAAAGCTACTACTTCGGATAAAGACATCAATATCAGAGAATTGGGACAGAAGTCAACTTTCGTGAACTATGTAAAGCAAGGTTTTCCCATAAATGCTCCATTTAATTAGATCATTAAGATAAACAATTCTATTGTGAGAAGATTTATCCTTCAGCTCCGTGTGGAACAGCTTCCTACCCTGTATCGTGTGGGCGCTTGGACTTGTACTCCCAGGCATTTATTTACTGGTTGTCCTAAACTCAGTGAAATATACAGGAAAGACTATGGAGGATTCAAGGGTATTGAAAATGTACAAGGTTACCAAACTTGGGCATATATTTACTCAGGAGAAAATGTAATATTGAGTTTATTGTGTACTATATTCAGCAATTTCTGATAAAGATGATTGATAAGTTGGGGTGAATGTAGTAATACGTTTATTTTAAAAGAACCTGTTTTATAGCCTAAATAGATATTTTCTAGAAAATGGAATGATTTATTTATGGAAATATGTAATTAGGTATGTTAATTTGAATGTACAGTTATTGTGTATATATTTTTCTATATTGATCTAATTACAATGAGTTTTTATTGATGTAAAGTGACAGTATATGCTATTTCCTTGTAGTGTACAAGGTGTGTTTTTTTAACTAAGAGGCTGCTGTTTGGGAGAAGTCATTACACCTCTCTGTGAGGCAAGTGTGTTAGAGAGAATTCTCATTTATGGCTAATTTCCCTTACCTAGTGAGTCCCTCAGCAGCTTTGCAGGATTTCTGGGGTTTATTTTTTTCCACCTGGTGAGTGTGAACCTTTTTCCCACTCTTACATGTGTTTTGACATGTGCATTTCTGTGTTCTTGGAGTCTGGAGCCACACCACTCAATGAGCCCAACTTTTTGTATGTGTTACACAGCACCTTCAGTGCAGTGACTCAGGGTTGTCTCCAAGACTTCCCACTGACTCCCTTTTTCTGGGGCTGACTGCTGTCCCTCAGAAACAGGTAAAGTTGCCATTTACTTTATGTAGTCATTTAAACTGCAGACCCAGTACACCCCCTCTTACATGGAGTATTGGAAAGGGTTCATTCCTACTCCTTTACTCCTTTTTGTCCGCGCCTTTTGGAGCTTTGTTTCGCTCCTTTAACACTAAGACTTGGCTGGTGGCAGTGGTACCTACCCTATCTTTTCTACCGTGGTTATAGTATATAATTGTGGTACTGTTTTAGGCTATTGTATTAGTCTCAAACCTAAACCCGCTTGACCAAATACTTTTATTTTGGCTCTGGTCGGGTATTATCGCCATTTCTTTTTGTTAAAGTCCTTCTTGTGTTTTACTTTTCGCGCCAAACCACGTTTGCCTTCTTTGTTCGCTGACCTTTGGCGGGCTTCTGTCCAGAAACCCTCCTTTGCCGTCTGGGTGTCTAGGTAGGCTGAATATGAAGGAGGGGTTTAGTCACCCCCTGCACAGGGTCTCCTTGGAGACCCAAGTCGCACTTTGTGTTAATTGGCTGAGGTGGTTGCCCGGGGCGGACAACCCCCCTGCTGAGTGATTGACAGCCAGGCTGTGTGAATGGGGGATTTTGGCATAAAAGACAGGACTCTTGGGCTAGAAGTCAGAGTCGCCACTGGAACTGCAAAGAACCAAAGAGAAGCAGAGAAGAAGATGGCTGCTGCAACTCCCGAGTCCCGGTGAAGCCCTGCTGCAGTCCTGAGCTATCTACCCCTCAACGACAGAGAGGATCCAGTCTGGAGTCTTCTTCCCTTGATCCTGGTGGGATCAACCAGCTCACCTTCCACAGCCAGAAGATCCTCTTGGTCGAAATCGCTGCACACAGCTGTGGTGGTCCGGATAGCCATCTGAAGAGCCTCTCCTGTTTTAAAGGGGCGCAGCTTTTATTCACTGTTGCTTCGCTGCTGCTGGCCTCATCCCTGGGTAGTGCAGATCGCTCCAGATGTCGTCCTTCTTGTCCCCGCGACTGAAGCTCCAGGAACCGTGAGTCTGCAGGAACTACCAGGAACAACTGCCACAGCACCAGCTTTTCTTCAAACAAATAAGGTACTGTGTCCAACTTCGAGGAATTGGGGTGAACCCTTTTTCCGCACCAAAGGCTTGTCCTTTTCTTCCTTCCCTCTTATAACTTTTGCTTCCCTTTTGGCAATATCCAAGTACTTCTGGCAATCTTAAATCATGAACTGTTCTGACCTTGCAATCCTCGACAACAGGACCCATGTTCCATTTGACACTGGCGCAGGCCCATTGACTTTTATCTACGTTTTAGAAAGTACCTCTGATTCTATTTGCCTTAACTAAAGTATTGCCTATGATTTTTATCCCCTATTCTCTTGTGTTAATTCATGTGCTAAGTGTGTTTGACTTCGGTAACATTTCTTCTCGCGGGTACGCCTTTCTTTCGTAAGACCGAACTGTCATTACTGTCAAAAAGTGATTGCGTATTAACCCACTGTAACATCTTTGTTTCACAACACCGGTCTGTCAAATCCCAATGTACTTACCTTGAATTGATCTGCACAAGGGGATTTGGTTGTGTGTAGTATATTTGGAGTGTGGTTTTAATTTAATAGAAGTTAAGTGTTTTGTGAACAAATGGTTTAAAAATAAATGTAACCAAAAACCTTGAGTCAGTGTTTGCTTGAGTCACAGTAATTGTAGTCCTTTGTGTAATCTATACTACTGCTCATTTGCTCTTGAGATAAGTCTGCCTGCTCAGCCATTGCTACCACTTTTTCTGTATAGTACAGGTTTGTACCAAAGGTGAAATTGTACTACCACTTGTAGTCTTAATTGTGTGTAGTGGTCCCTAAGGGCACTGCACAGGATTCTGCCCAACAGCGTGGAACCTGGAAGCACGAACCGGTGTTGTGGGCAAAGGGGCTCGCAAGCAAGGAGGCAGAGGAACATTGCACAAGCAGGACGTGCCACTGAAACACTAGGAACCAAGGGAAGATTCCTGGGCATTCGGCAACCGGAGAAAGCAAAGTTTCACCTACCGGGACCTGAAGGAAAGCAGGCATGTGGAAGCAGAGCCGTGAGAGATACCGAAACAACGTAGAAGAAGTGCAGAGTGGAAAGCAGGGCGGACAGAGCCAGTGAGTCAATCCAAGCAAAGTGGGGACCACAGGGCGTTTCGGCGACCGCGCCAAACACAATTTGTAAACTTTAAAGCCACAGAAACAGACATTAAGGAGATTGTTTTCAAACCAAGAAGGCATATTGCAAATGCAAACCCCTGCCATATATTCGTGTATGGAATGCAGATATGGGGGGGGGGGGGTGACCCAGAGCAAAATGTTGAAACATCCAAATATACAGAACCAAAAAAGATACATCCAATTGTGGAAGTGAAAGAGGAAGGTTACCCATGGAAATAAGAAGTCCTGACAGGCGAGTAAACCAGACCGCTACAAGTGCATGAAAAGTCCTGGCAGGGGAGGATACCAGGCGGTTGCAAATCGACAAAAGTCCAAAGAAAGGACTGTTTGTTGAACACTGTTAGGGCCACAACACTCCCATCCTCTAGAGCCCCTCGTTCTGCTCCTAGTTACTTTATGCAGAGTAGAGCAGTCTACGAGTATGAGGAAAACAATACTGAGATGAGAAAGAGTAAGGAAAGCTATGAGACTGTAAATACTGACACAAGGAAGAAGAGAGGCGTGAAGCGCCGTTAGCAGAACCAAAGCAAACACACTAGCTCTCACACGAGCCAGCCAAAAACAAAGAGAGGAAGGAATTTTCTCATGGTCTGATCCTCCCTGGAGGAACCGTGAGCTGGAGGGAGATGCTGTGCGGAGACCATTGCCTGAAGGAGACCAGGACGTTGAACAGCCAGCATGCACTTCCCAGCAGAACATGCCGATGAAACATGCGGACCACAGCGGGAGAAGCAGATCTCCGGCAGCGATGCGGAGAGCAGGAGAAGGTACCGCTGTACCTGTGAGGTACCCAGGGCTGTGGAACCGCCACAGGAGGGCGAGAGAATCCCAGAGAAGCTGAGTGCTGGCGAGAGAAGTCTGGAGAAGCTGGGATCTGGCGAGAGAAACCCAGAGTGGCCGAAAGGAGCAAGCTCCTGGGGTTGAAAGAAACTATAAAGAAACGCAGGGGACAGTACAGAAACAGTATTGAGACCCTGAGGGGTGGAGTTGAACCAAGTGGGGCAAAAGAGAGATTCTTGGTGCAAAACCAATTGTTGAAAACAATCAAGCTGAGTGCAAGAGTTGCCATCTTTCTCGTACCAGTACTTGTAAGAATTCCATCTTGAATATAACAGTACTTGTAAGAATTCCAGAGAACTTTATGTGTCAAACAGTGCCTAGAAGGCTAGTGAACTCGGTCTGATTGAGAGAAGTTATAAACCTGAGAAAAGGGTCTTGGACCTGAATGCTGAAAGCATTACAGAATTGTATCTGCGAAAAAGAGCCTGGAAGGACAGTGACCCGGGCCTGAGTGAGAGAAATTATAAACCTAAGAAAGGGGTCTGGGACACCCACATGTGGAAGGTAAGACCAAGAGGACAGAGATGCCCTTTTTCAAAAGAGAAGAGAATACCGGGGGAGGAGAAAGATATCCTTTGTCAAAACCATGGACATCATTGGGACTACTAAAAGAGAGACTGAGAAAGGATTGGTGAAAGGAAACATATTCCCCCACCTTTGTGGAACTGTAAGAGTTGTCTAAGACGACTTGGGGAGGGGAGACCGCCCCCTTCATATGTGCGTAACTACCTTGGTAGTCCTAGAGATGGCCAAGGTAGGAAGAAGAACTCCAATAGTCACAAACTGCCAAAACCAATCCAGAAGGAAGGAACCACCTTTCTGGAATCAGAGTGAGCTAGTATTATAGTTTTCTTTTGAAGTGTGACGGAAAGAAATAAGTTTGGGACATAGTCCAATGTCCTATCATTCTTTTGACAGACATTCGGACAGTCTCCTTGGTTTTGTTTGAGTCAGGAAAACCCTCATTAGTTATAGGGACAGATAGGGTTTCAACTTTATTTCCTTTCAATAAACGTTTATGACCAGAACATGTCACCTCTGTGTCACGTGTCCAATTTAGCCCCTGTGGGTGGGCGCAGCCCATTAATCAGAAGCCTTGAGCATGGGATTCTTTTGTATTTCTTTGAAGAAAGGTAAAGAGATCCACTTTTCTCCAGATGGGTGAGCTAATCCCTTGGTGCATTCAAACATCCCCCTTTTCCTGTGCTTCCCATGTGAGTTGAACTGAAGTTTAGCTAGTATAAGACTTTCTAAAGAACCAGCAAAAACATGTTTTGACAAAGCCAAAATTGGGGATCTTATTTGCCATCTAATACTTCAATATGCCCAATTCCAAATATGCTCAATTCACCCACTTATTTCTGATGGGATTTAATATAAGGTCTTCATCTAGAATTATACCACACCGATTTCTTTCTCACTTTTTGTACAGAAAACCACAGTGTCAGGGAAACAAACAAGTTTTAACTTAAAAGGAACATGTTACTTACCTGTAACTATTGTTACAGCATGGGACTGGCATGGATTCACATGCTCATGAATATTCCCTGTCGTCAGGCCGGGAATCCTAAGTAAAAGAAAACCAGTTTCACGTACAAACTGTATTTCTTCTCTGAACCAATCACCGTCCTTTGGGTCATACTACCCCTAGCCAATGACAGTCTTCTCCCTAAGCTCTCCTCTCACAGCCATCTTCAGATTTGTTAAGCACGTAAAGTGGCAGTATGACCAAGAAGAGGGGTAGGAGGGAGGGTTTGCATGCAAATCCATGCCTGACCCATGCTGGAGAACAATAGTTACAAGTAAGTAACTTGTTCCTTCTCCAGGATGGGGTCTGGCATGGATTCACATGCTCATGAATAAAGAATACATAGCAGTACAACATCACACAACCACCGGAAGAGGCAAGGGGCACTAGAAGCAATACTCTTAACTCTGGAACAGACGCACAGGTTGCGTAGCACTGCCTGGCCGACTCTGGACTTCTCTATGGAATACCCGTTGATGCCGGGAAGCGGTCGGTTCATCAACCGATGACAGTGTGTAATGCAGCCAGAGAGCCACCTTGAGATGGAAGCCTTGGACAAGGCCTTTCCGATGGTTCACAGGACCAAAGTTCAAGAACAGTTGAGATGTCTTCCAAAAACTAGTAGAACTTCAGGGCACCAGCAATGTCCAGCGAGTGCAAGGCCCTTTCAGCCAGTGACTAAGGCTTTGGGAAAAACACAGGTAACACCAAAGGTTCGTTGAGGTGGAATTCCGATGGAACCTTCGGCATGAAAGAGGGGTACATCCATAGCACCACCCTCAACTCGTGGAAAGTCAGATATGGCTGTTTGCAGGATAGGGCCTGGATCTCACCCACCCTCCTGGCAGAGGTGATGGCCACAAGGAAAGCCGCTTTCCATGAGAGGAACTTGACAGGGGCCTGATGCATAAGCTCAAAGGGGGCCCCCATGAGCCTCATCAGCACCACGTTGAGTTCCCACGCCGGGCAGGAGCCTTCATCGGTGGGAAAGATCGAAACAGTCCTTTGAGGAACTCCTTGACGAGCCGGTGAGACCAAAGAAGTTCGTCCTGGAGACATGGTGTAGTGGGAGACAGCTGCCAGATGCACCTTGATAGAGGCATGCGCCAGTCCGGCCTTGGCCAAGGATAACAAGGAAGGAAGATCCTGTAGGGCCGTGACAATCAGAGGGTTGATCTTCTGCGACCGGCACCACATAATGAAACGCTTCCAGTTGTGACCGTAGCACTTCAAAGTTGACGACGCTCTGGCCTTGGCAAGGACCTCCCTGCAGTCCGTTGGAAACTCGTAACCTCCAAACTCTAGGGCTGCAGAAGCTAAGCCCCCAGGTTCAGCTATCCTGGGTCATGATGCAGGATTATGCCTCCTTCTCTAGTGAGAAGATCCGGGACCACTGGCAGTTTGACCGGGGCTGACGCCGACAGGTTGAGAAGGTCCGGGTACCAAATCTGCCTCGGCCATGCCGAGCCGATGAGTATCATCCTGAAAAGACCCTGTCTGAGTTGATTGATGACTCACAGCAGTAGAGGCAAAGGCGGGAGCGCGTACCGAAACAGGCCTTTCCACGGGAAGGAGAACGCATCCCTCATGCTCCTAGGTTGGTGGAATCTGCTGGCAAACTTCTGGCATTTGGAGTTTGCCGCGGGCGCAAACAAGTCGATCTGCGGCCTGCCCCTCTTAATGAATATGCGGTCCACCTGGTCCTGCCGAAGTTCCCACTCATGGCAGGAGTGCAACTCTGTGCTGAGGGAGTCGGCAATGGTGTTCTTGACTCCCGCCAGGTGAAAGGGGACGAGGAACATATCTTGTCCGACGGCCCAGTGCCACAAGTCCTGCACCTCTTCGGAAAGTGCTGGGGATCAAGTGCCCCCCTGCTTCCTGATGTAGAACATCATGGTGGTGTTGTCTGGTAGTGCCGTCTCTGCGCTACAAAGCGTAGGAACTTTCAGTGCTTCAGTGCTTCGTGTGAATGGGGACATGGAAGTAGGTGTCCTCCAGGACCAGCAATGTCAAGAAGTCTCCTTCTTCCAGTTGGCCGAGCACATGCTTCAACGTGACCATCCTGAATCTTTGGGACTCGAGGTACGCCGCAGGGCTCTAATGGACCACCAGCCCCCTGTTTTCTTTTTGACTAAAAAGTATCTGGAGTAGATTCCGGAGCCCCAGAGTCATAGTGGAACCAGCTCTATTGCCCCCTTCCGCCCGTATCTCCTCCAAGAGTTGAGGGATGTGCTGCTCCTGCCGGGCCACCGCAGGGATCCGCGAACATCTGTGCTAAAACTCTAGGGTATGTCCATGGGGAGAGCATCCAGCACCCATCTGTCGGTGGCGATTTACTCGCGAACGAACCCCATCAGCCGACCTCCCATTGGGGTGCATGGGTGGGGGCCGACGTCCTGGCTGGTCTAGTCCTGCTTCGGTGCCGGAGCCCTTTCTTGAGGGCGACGGTAGCACTGACCACTTCCATGTAGGCCTTGGAACAGCCTCTGTAGGCCTCCTGGGTCGTGGACCGGGAGGGCTGGCGGTACGAGAAATCTTTCATCAATCTGCCCGACTTTCCTCTGGAGGAGCGAAAGGAAGAGCGGTGTTGCTGGAGCGTGCCCAGTGCACGGGCTGTCTCTGTATCCATCTTGATGTCCTGCAAGAATTTGTCAACAACCTTCCCAAAGAGGTTATCTCTGTCAAACGGTACCCTCGCCTGGACCTCCTGGCAGAAATTTGTGGCATTCAGCCAGCCTGGATGATGGAGGCACACACCTTTCTCCATCTGCCGGAACCCTGTGTCGGCAATGTCCAGCGCCACCATGATTGCATGGTCTGAAGCCACCTTTCCCTTCTGGAGTTGGGCCCAGCTTGTACCACAGCTCCCTGTTGTACCTGACCAGGATCGCCAGTGCGTTGGCCGCCTCGATGGTTAACGTTGCAGTGTAAATAACCTTCCTTCCCATGGCGTCCAACTTCTTCCACTAACTGTTCAGAGGGACTGAGGACGACGAGGAAGGGTTCAACAACATTTTCCTTGTGGTCGCTGAAACCACTGAGTGCGGTGATGTTTGGGACCGTAGGCACCTTGGTGCGGACTCCCGCACCCGGTACTTTTTCTCCAGCCTATCACGCTTGGCCAGGGCTGTGCAGAGGTTCTTAAAGAGGGCGAGGCCCTCCTCCCACACATCATCCAGAAGGGGTACCGCCATGATGCTCTTCCTTTTGGCCTTGCGCCTCTAGTACAGGAAACCCTCCTTCTTGGTCTCCTCGGGCATAAGCTGGAAAAGCTTGGCAGCTTTGGCGACCACGGAATGGGAAAACCCCACCTCATGCGGCGGGGACACCCTTGACTGCAGAGATCCGCGCGCCATGACGATATCGTCATTGTCGTCTGTCGTCGCCGTGTCTGTCCCCTGGTCCGCTGGGGGTCACCCAATACGGATGTGGAGGCTGATACGGGGGCATCGGATGACAATTCCTCTTCTTAGCCAGAGGCTGATCGGGGGCCGCAGGAACCGGGGCCTGCGGCATCCTTTTCTGGATTTCAGACACCAAAGTGTCGATAGGATGTCCAGGAATACATCCTTGGTGGAGTTGGCGTGAACAGAATGCTAATCCTTGTGCCGTTGTTGCCGCTGCCGGCGTCGTTCTCCACGTCCTCGTGGAACCTGTGTAGGGACTCCAGGTGCACGTTGTTTGTGGACGAACCTTCCATGGCCTGGGACTTCCTCGCACCTCTCCTCCCCCAGTCATTGCACCCTGAGGGGTCGGAGCCGGCCTCAGAGATCGCATCCTCTTCTTTAGTGTGCCAACCGGCTTTGCCACAGTCACAGTGGAGGCTTCCCATGTCAGAGGCAAGAATACCTTGGGAGCAGTAGTGGTTACCTTAATGGGGTCAACCGCTTCACCTTTGTGAGAGCAGCCGCCACCAGCTCAATCGTCGACAATGACTTCTCCTGCACCGCCTGGGTCTTCTTGGAAGGTCGGCCACCTTTTCATCCGCTCTTGGCTTTGCGGGCTTCTCCTGCAGTTTAGCCAGGTTGGGCGATTTCCTTTTTGAGGATTAGCTCCGTCGCTGGCTGGCGATGGAGGCGGATGGTGTTGCTCGTGCCCTGCCCATCGCGAGACCCACTTACGTGGGGACCCCGATGGAACCGGACTTGCGGTGCTTGGCCTTGTCTTGGGCCCCCACGGATGGGGCGCCCTCAAACGACTTAGAAGCCCACTCCTCGGACCGGCTGGTCCTGGGTGAGGCATGACCCTGCACAGGGCACAGGTCTTGGTGTTCTGCCATGCCACCAGTCTACTGTGTCGATCCTTGATAGTTTTCTTGGAGAAGCAGAGGCAGATCTCGCACTCTCCTTCCTTGTTGTCCGGGTGAAGACAGTAGAGGCATTGGAGGTGTTTGTCCTCTACAAACACATTTCGTAGCCCACATCTGGTGCAGGGCCTGAAAAGGGACCTTCCTTTCTCCTTTTCCTCCTGACAAAAATAGAAACTTTTCTGTCGAAAAGCAAAACATTTTTGAAGTAGCTCACAGAGCAAAACTCGAGGACTGCCAACACTGAAACGTTCAGTAAAAATCAGAAGATGGCTGCCAGAGGAGGGGCTTAGGGAGAAGACTGTCATTGGCTTGTGGCAGAATGACCCAGAGGACATTGATTGGTTTAGAGGAGAAATAGTGAAAGTGAAACTGTTTTTCATTTAACCAAGGATTCCCGGCCTGACGACAGGGAATATTCATCAACATGTGAATCCATGCCAGACCCCATTCTGCAGAAACATTATTTCACATGCTTTGAATGATATACATTACAGAAAAAAAAACGGTCAATTCTGAAACATACTGATCTTGATAGCAATATGCTTAGGATTTGGTGAAGAAGTAATTTTCTTCATGCAGAAAAAGCTCCACTTGAACACACGGGATGTTGGCTTCTGAAATTAAGGTGAACTCCTTAGCTTGTGTGGTTTTTAAAATAGACATCACAGTGACACAAGGTGGGCTTTCTTTATATTGCTGGCACATTTTATAGATAATTACAATTTTTATCTGATTTTTCCTGGCGTTTCACACAAGCACATTCCCTACTCCTACCCTACAGAAATTATCTTGCTGCCCTAACCTCTCTTATTCTCCTGCAAAATTCAGCTCCTCACCAAACCTAATCTCCTCTCTTCACAATCATCCCTGAAAACTTTCATCTACCCCCCAATCTTTGCTCACACCTCCCAAGACAATGGCCATCGCCTCCTCCCTTTCTGCAAATGACTTTGCTCACTGCACTCTCACAACCCTCCTTTCATCAGCTATAACCTTCTGTCCACCATCTCTCCTCCCACTTCTTCTGCACTCAACTACTTCTCCCCTACATCTCCAATTGAATTAACACCCATCCTTTTCAGTACCAACCCAACTTGCACTCCTCAACACTTTTGCTCCCAAAATAGTTAAAGGCATAAGGCCTCATTATAAGGTTGATGGTATCCTGCCAGTAAATTTGGCAGGATATTACCAAACGGACCATCCGTTAACGGCAACTGGTCTGCTGGGAATGACCAGCAGATAACAGGTGCCAGTAAGGAAAGGTAAATACCCATTCCGCATAATCCCATAGGACTATATGTGGGGGGATTGCCATTAATACCGGATGTATTATGCTGGTGAGGTGTCCGACTTTCCTGTCATCTTGCGCCACACCATTGTCATAGCTCCTACAAAATCCTCAATCCTACTCTATTGTATTATAGACATTTTGATCGTTGTCCAGCTATGTATCTTTTTAACCAAGTCGATACTGTGGGAGCGAGACGGGGCATCCATCACATAGCCAATAACCACTTAAACAAAACAAAACTTACTTGCAAGAATGTGTGTAGTAGACGTGTGGGTTCCCCCACATTCAAGCTGGTTGTATCCTCCAACCCCTCCTTCCCTCAAGCTTGCCATCTTTGGACACAGAGTACATGAAAAAGGAGGCTTCATCTGCTGTACTCTTGGGCATGTGGTAGGTAAAGATAAGTCTTATCTTTATGCTGCCAATCTTTTCGACTCCTACCATGATCTCTCATGTTTTATAGAAATGTTTCTTGAGTTGCAATACCAGGCTACATACGCCTGTCAGCATCAGATGCTATCCAATTAAAACGTAGCCAACACAAAGGTCAGTGAAAAAGTCGTGGTGAAAATACCTCTGCAGTGAAAAAGATGCCAAGCAAAAAGTAGTCAATAAATGCAGCTGAAAAGTTGTAAAAAATGTAGTGCTGCTAGGGTAATTGCTAGGGTTAAGAAGGGTTTATTGGGCTTGTGATTGTCTAGTTTAAAGTTTGGACAGGAGTTCTTCATTAGAGTAGATCAGGTGATGGGAAAGTGTTAAGGTTGGGGTTATGGTAAGTTTAGGGATAATTGTGCAATTGTTTAGGTAAGTGCTAAAGAAAAAGATAGGGAGGTTGAGGAGGGATGGTGATGTTGCCGTAGGATATCTGTTAGGATAAACCTAGTGGTTAGGGTAAAGAAAGCATTATTGTAAGTGGTAGTGTTTCAGTCAGGGTAAGGCTAAGGTCAGTATTAGAGCAAGCTTTGGGTTAGGGCAAGGGCTACGTAATTTGTAGCAAGCAGTTGATGGGGTGGGAGATAGGTTCATTGTTCATTTTCTATTTATTTTGTATTAAGTAACATGCAAATAAAATGCTTTAGCGTGCCGAAGAGCTATTGTTCTGTAAGAGTTCAGGGTAGAATAAAGGTCATAATTGGAGTTAGGGGAGGTTTAGGCATGGCAATGGGGTGATTGCAGAGGTTTTATAAGAGGTTTGGGTCATATTTAGGGTTACAGCCTAGTACTTTAGTGCATTTAAAAGTAGCTTTTTTGGTGAACTTATTACTGGCAACATTTTCACACTTTGAATTTCTTGTATTGAACGACTACATTTTTTTTTAACTAATTTTTGCTGATATTTTCACATGGCTACATTTTCGTGGGGACATTTATATAAGATCTTCTCACACACTGGTTATCAGACTGCACTTTGATTTTGCAGGTCCATGCACACAATCTTACATAGCCTAGAAATCCTTCTTAAACCACCTCATCTCGATTATGCCCAACTATTAAAGATTGGATGGCCTTAACCTGATCCCGTCCAGTTCCAAAGACTATCAGGTACGACAGAGGTTATACACATGTCAAAACTAAACTGAGTTCCATTAATCACCTTGCTTTGAATACCAAATGGGAGAGCATTTATCTGCCAAACTAGAAACTACAGAACAGGAGATTCAGTGACAAACTATACTTACTTTGCAATAGGATACTCCCACATGTAACCCCATCCTCCATGGAGCTGTAGACATTGTGTTGCAATACTGTTCTGAAGATCAGATGCCCTGCGTAAAAAAAGAAGACATGATATAATACGATTGTTTGGTTCTTTATAACTTGCTTAATACCCAGAGGTTTCTAAGCGTGGACCTATGTCGTCTTGCTTCCAAGGCGAGCACGTTGCCCCCAAGATATCCTCCCCGAGACTGTTCAATGTTATTTAAAATATATGACAGAAAATGAGAGAGAAAAACATTTCAAACCGCTCTAGTACGAATGAGCAAATACGTCAGATACATAAAAATAAACCTCAAATAAAGTGTGGAAGACATTCAGTATGCCCACTCCCAAGCCTTCTGAAGCACCACACTTAATACCTCATGTCTCCAACTCAGTCTTTGATTTAATGCTATGTTTCACATGGCCCTTATGAATTGTTACTTATCCCCACCTACCCCTACAAATGATAAAAGTCATTAGCTCATGCTTTAACAGCCATTTCTGGAAGAATGCCCTTGATACACATGAGACTCTCAATCTCCTAGGCAAACACATTACGTGGGGATTTCCAACCTGACCAAATAAGCATACAAATCTATTAAAGAGTCACTGATGGAGAAACCTTGTATTCACTTCAGTCTTACAACTTATTTAAACAAGACTGCTTTAATTGCTCCCTACTGTTTTCCGCCAACAATCGCAGTCTATTCTTGACCATGCTACACTCTGCCCAAAACTTGACAGTTACAGCATTAAAATTCCAAGTTCACCCTGCAATAAAATGTAAATGTATGAGGGGTGCTCATTAGTCACACTTTGCATTCAGCCACTTCAACTAAACCCTAGTCTGATTGTACCTATTGAGCCCAGGATCTGGCTGTCTGAGCGCCACAGAGGAGCAGAGGTGTCATGGGCAAGCTTTTTCTCCGATTGGGGGAGAGGGGTTGCTAGTGATGCCAGTGTCATTTTGCTGTATTCTGTTCATTTAGCCTGGCCTACCACAGACACACCTACGTACCAGTAGGCTGTGTCTCAACTGCGCAGTGCGCACCCGCCCATTCTGCATGACCTCTATGCAAAACAGCCCTGAGGCCTGCCATATTGGATACATTGAAACTATTACGGCGATACCAGCAGGCTGCATGTTGGCTGCTTGATGCACCATCCTGCTGGGAGATGTGTTTGCCGGTGGGCTAGTGTTTTTACAGCTGGAAGCGTGCCTCGTCCTGATTAGACAGTGATGAAATTCCTCTAAGCCTGGAACTGAGCGTTAAGGGGCGCTAGAAAAACCAGAGGTTCACAGGCACTGCTATCAGTTACTGCTAGTGATGCGGCCCCATAAATGGAGCCTGTATGGAGACGGAGGGCCAGTGCCACTTTCTTTTTCAAATGTGGCTTTATTTGAATTTCAGTACATACCAGAACAAATAATGTTCTGCTAATACGCACATCCCTTACACTTAGGCTTCTTCTAACAAATATCACAATAACTCACAAAAATCCCCTACCCGTTCGCCAAATTAATTTGTGCCAATCTGTTGCCCCAACCCTTCCTGAATTTGCCCTCCTTAAAATGTTTTTGTTCTCTATCTCCCCTTGCTCTCTTCCCCTCCCTTAGAGCATCTACATTCACATGGGTGTTGTTTTTCTCCATGATTTCACAACATCAAGGGATGTATGTGATTTCACTGAATCCACTTCACCTAAAGGTGAAATCTTCGAATTTCTTTTTCTTCGATTTTTTTTTTATTAGGCGGGGGAGGATCCCCACTTCCCCCTACCTTATCCTATACCCTTACCCCACCACCATCTATGTTTTAACATGTAACGACTTACCCAACCAAATTCGAAGAAAAATCATTTCGAAGATTTCTCATTAGGTGAAATTGGATTCGGTGAAATGTATAGCTACCCCACATAAAGTCAGCGAAACGTCAGCATTCTCCATACAGTGTGCCGGCCTCATTTCTCTCCTCGCTTTGCCTCCCCATTCAGATCCTCATAACCTTATTTGTGTCATGTTTTCTCCCATACTTCGACCAAAAGGTGAATCATTCTGCATAGATATCTGACCGCTCATCATTTACCCCAGCTGCAAACATCTCTACCTTGCTTCCTCGAGGGCCAGGGATTTTTCTGACCCCTTGGCTAGGCAGGCTCTCACTACCAAATGCAAATTGTGTGTCATGTGGGTTACAGTGTTCACCCTATCCACCATGAGGGTTATTAAAAAAAAACAAGAGCAGCAGGCTGATCTTTCTAGGTCGGAATCCCAGACCAGTATGCTTGAATTACCTTGCACTCCCTGCCATGTGTGAATGAATGAATACCTCCCACCCCCGCATACAACAATCTGATAGTCGCTGGTATATCCTAGCCAGCTTGACTGGGGGAGTGTACAATCTATTAAGTAACTTAATTCCCTGGAGCTTAAAATGTGTAGATCGGGACACCTTGTTGTATTTTCGACATATAAGGGACCATGACTAGTCTTATTTCAAAACCCATGTCCTTGTCTGTTTTCTCTTTCAAATCATTCCATGGACGGTTCTGAGCAGAAATCAATACCTATCCAGGTTATAGATCTAGGACCCATTCATAGCTGGTCAGAGGGCTCTAGATCTTACACTTCCGCTTCCCCTGCGACAAGGACCATTCCAGCTGTAAACAAAATCAGAGTTTCCCTATACCTCAACTCCCTTCTCCAGCCAGGGAAAGTGTATCCAAAAATGCCCCATCCCTCCCAAGCTTGTCTGTCCTCTCCCGACCCAATTGAAACCTCTGCGCCTCCATTATACCCCCCAGAAAGGGGGGTGCCTAAAAAGAAATCAACGGGCAGGCCCAAAACGAAAGCTAGCTTATACATCTGCCCTTCTTCAGTATGTCACACAATAGCCCAAGACTGGAGTGCCATTTCACCCTCTTCAGCAAACAACCCCAGCACTCACAGCCACTCTCCCGCTGTGACAGGGTGCAGCAATGTATTCTCCATCCATACCCATTGCCTACTCTCACTTGATTTTAGGTGGTAGTATAGGTAACTGAGATGATAACAGGCCTCAAAGTCTGGGTATGCCACCCCGCCTTGCTACTTGGAAAGGATAAGTTAACTTTAAAGGATTCTCGTCAGCCTCCCCTCCCGATGAAATGCAGTAAAGTACTTTCAACTTTGCCCAAACTTTGCCAGAAGCATTCTAAAGAGGAAAAGGATCCTGGGAAGAACATTCATTTTCGCTGTACTGAGCTGTCCCGTCCATCCGAACCTCAAGGAAGTCCACCTTTGAATGCCTGCCTTAAGGTGATCCCACAGAGAAGGACATTTCAACTCATAATTGATGTAAATCATTAAATAGCCATACACCTAAATGATTGAGCTTTTTGGCACACGACTAAAAGGGAAATTATGCACCATCTACATCGACCCCTGCTTTTCCACTTCCTAATGGGAGGAAGCAGGGTTTATGTTAACCTTATAACCTGAAAGGCCGCGGTATCGCTCTACTTATTTGATAAGGACATTCAGACAGTAAGCTGTGGAAGACACAAAGTACTGTCCATGAAAAAGCCTGGTTTACATTCCTCCTCCCCATCCAGAGGCCTCGGGCATCTGCAAGGAGTTCAACTACCAATGCAAACAGTGGTGACAGAGGACACCACTGTCTAATTCCGCTGTACAATCTTGTTTACATGGAGGAAAACCCCATTCAACCGAACCACCACCGTAGGCTTTGAGTACTTCTCCCCCGCCATCTTATACAATGTGTGCTGAATTCCTAAACTTTTAAACCCCATATCAAAAATAGACACCCTACCCTATCAAAAGGCTTTTCAGCATCTAGGGATAAAACCATTGGGTTATCCGATTTCTCCTCTGTTAAATGGATCAGATTCAGAGCCTTTAAACCCCACTTGGTCACAATGAAGCAATATCGGCAACACTGTATTCAGTTCCTTGGCCGACAACATCATGAATAGTTTCACACCCACGTTCAGTAGCAATATCGGTCGATAAGAATAACACTCCTTTGGATCCTTCCCCGCCTTAGGAATTCCTGAAAGGAATGGGAGAGATTCTGGCCTTAAAGAACTGAGCAAAATGCTGTCACCAACTTTGGGGCTAAACAATCCATGAAACCCTTATAAAACTAGGCCATGAATCCATCCCTTCCTGGGGATTCACCTGCCTTCATATCCTGTGAAAGCACATATTGGACTTCTCCAATCTCAAAGAACAGTGCAAATGGGTATGCAGAGCTATATTCAACTCCTTTCAGGCAGAGCAATGCAGCAGGAACTCTAAAGTCCCTCCTCTTACACATGTCACGCTTACCGGGAGACCGGGGTTCGCTGCTCGCGCTCTTCCTCCCTGGCGCCTCTATTCGCGCTTGGGGAGGCGCCGGGAGGAGAGCTCCGGGGACATGGGCTGCAGCTCCTCGGCACGTGCGCCGGAGATCGCGGTCACGGTCCCGCGCGTGCGCCGTGGAGTGGTTGCCCAGGATTGGAGCAGCTTGCTGCTCAAGCCTCGTTCTGGGTCCGCCGGCACCTGGCAACGATCAGGCTTGCGCTCCGGGCCTCGCGGGCACCGGCGGCCCATAAAGGGGGAGACACGGTCGGGAGCAGATCGCGTCTCAACGCGTTCTGTTCCGGATCGTGTACTCGCTCTCCTTTGCTTCGCTCAGCGCGGCCTCAGCCCAAGACTTCTGCTTCTGATCTCCTTCTCCTCCTGCCTGCTGCCTATTTGGTTTTCCCTAGGAATAGTTCTGGTCCTCTTCCAGGTCTTCTCCCCAGATCCCAGCCAGTTTTCCCTTCTATTCCTGGTTCCTCTCCCTTGCCAGCCCTAGTTCACCTGCCTGCCTTCTCCTTCCTCTCCTCTCTGGCCAGGCCCCTTCTCAGTGGTTCCCTCCAGTGTCTCTCTTGGGACTGTCTCCACACCTTTGGACTCTCATCTTCACGGCCTCTAGTACCAGCTAGAGAAGTACGGATTCCACACCTTTGGTCTCTCATCACCACAGCCTCCAGTGTCAGCCACGGGAGTACGGCTCCCACACCTTTGGACTCTCATCTTCACAGCCTCTGGTACCAGCTATAGAAGTACGGATTCCACGCCTTTGGTCTCTCATCACCACAGCCTCCAGTGTCAGCTACGGGAGTACAGCTCCCACACCTTTGGACTCTCATCACCACCGCATCAGTGTGAGTTACGGGAGTAGGCTCCCACACCTTTGGGACTCTCGTCACCACAACATCCATTGCCAGCTACGGGAGTACGGCTCCCACTCTTTGGGACTCTCGTCACCACAACATCCATTGCCAGCTACGGGAGTACGGCTCCCACTCTTTGGGACTCTCAACTTCTCTAACATCCAGTGCTAGCTTCTGGAGTCGTGCTCTCTCATCTTTGAACTCCGGAGCCTCGCCTCTTCAAGGATTATCTCCTTCAACTTCTCCGGTGTGTGCTTGCACAGCTCAGACGTCACTGAAACCAGCTTGTGGCGTTGGGAATCGGCCCATCTTCTACCCAGTATCCATTCTGGGGGGTGGAGAGGCTGGTTGCTTGTGTCACCTGTTCTTCTCGTCAGTCTGGCTGCCCCGTCGAGATCAACCAGGAATTCAGGTACGCAACTCTCCCGTGATTCTCTCCTTAACAGATTGAGACGCCTACCTTCCAATCTTGAAATGGAAGACACACAGGACCTGAGGAATGAGTTGCAAGCCCTCAAAGCAGAGATGACTGCCTTACACCAAGAAAACCAAGTTTTACGTCAGATGGTTACTCAGGGGACAGGAAGCGCTCCACAGGCTGAAAGTTCTTTGGCCCATACCGCCCCAATCAGGCTCGATGGAGACCCACGTCGAGTGGCGGAATTCTGCAACCACTGTCGTATCCATTTTCTTTTCAGATCTACCTATTTCAATAACGATAAGGCCAAGATCGGATATATTTTGGGAAACCTAACTGGGAATGCTCTAGCCTGGGCAACACCTTTTGTGGCTACAAATAGCCCCATTTTGAATGATTTTGCTGCTTTTGAGAAGGCATTCCTGGAGGTCTTTCAGACACCCAACCTGGCTGCCGCGGCGCAGAATCAGTTAATGGACATCAAGCAGGGTAGTTCAGACATAATAACATACATCAGTCGCTTCCGCCTGCTGGCTACAGATTCACAATGGCCAGAAATCACGCAAAAGACCCTGTTTCGCCGGGGGTTGAGGGAGGAATACAAGGATGAACTACTTCACATCCCCGAACCTGAGAGTCTCCAACTCTTAATCAATCAGGTGCTTCGTATTGACCAGAGACTAGCCGAACGAAAGGCTGAGAGACGTCGGCTGGAGAGAGCCAGTCCCAGAACAGCCAGTCTTCCCGCCGGGGCTTTTGGTTCGACAGAATCAGGACCTGAACCTATGCAGTTGGGAGCAGTGAGAGGGCCGTTATCTGATGAGGAAAGAAGGCGAAGAAGAACTTTACGCCTGTGTCTTTACTGTGGTGCTGCCGGTGACTACTTGGGAACGTGTCCTTTACGGCCACAGAAGAAGAAGTTGGGAAACTAGAGGACCTGTCGTGTGGAGGAAAGGCAACGACAGGTCTCACCCCTTTTTCAGACCTTTCCACCTTTTGCTCGATTCTTCTTCCCATGCAACCTGCTATTCTACTAACCTTGAAGGTTCAGATTCAACTGCCCGGTCGGACGCTTGAATTTTTTGGGCTGTTGGTTAGTGGAGCGTCTGGTAATTACATCGACGAGGATTTTGCTAGCAGCCACAAGATTCCTCTTTTGCCCAGACCTTCCTGTGGAGGTTATCGACGGTACTCCTTTGTCTTCTGGACCGGTTCGTTTTCACACTGTAGGATTGAGTCTTCGGATCGCCGATCAAGTGGAGAAGCTTGCTCTGGACGTTATCAGGTCATCTACCTACAAGTTGGTCTTGGGGTTACCTTGGCTCCAGCATCACAATCCGGTTATTAATTGGAGGACGCACACCTTGACCTTTTCCTCCACCTCTTGTACCCCGAAATGCAGCTTGCCAGTCCAGACTCTGGTTTCTTCGACTAATTTGGAACTTCGTGACAAGGGGACCAGCCTTTGTTCCGCATTACTGATTCCCCCAGAGTATGCCGACTTTGAACAAGTTTTTGCCGAACCAAGTAACATACCCCTGCCACCTCATCGGTCGTTCGATTGTGCCATAGAACTGTCTCCTGGTGTTGAGATTCCCCATGGCAGACTGTACGCCTTGTCTCGGGAGGAGAGACGAGTGTTGCAGGATTACTTATCGGACTGTTTGAGTAAGGGGTACATAGTACCATCCAAATCTCCCGCTGGATTTCCTTTGTTTTTTGTAAAGAAAAAAGAAGGTACTTTAAGACCCTGTGTAGATTACCGGCAATTAAACGATATTACCATCAAAGACCGGTACCCACTACCTTTGATTCGAAGTATCCTTGAGGCCCTACATCAGGCTCGGATTTTTACTAAGCTTGATCTTCGAGGGGCTTATCATCTGGTCCGCATCAAGAGTGTAGATGAATGGAAGACAGCATTTAAGACACCATTTGGGCACTTCGAATACAGGGTGATGCCTTTTGGCCTGTGCAATGCCCCTGCGGTTTTCCAACGTCTCATGGATCATATCTTTGGGGACGTAATTGGAATCTCTGTCTGGATTTATCTGGATGACATTTTAATCTTTTCCAGATCAAGGGAGGAACACATAAGTCATGTACGAGAGGTCCTCGATCGGCTTTTCCACAATCATCTGTTTGTTAAGGCGGAGAAGTGTTCCTTTCATCAATCAAGGATAGAATTCCTAGGATTCGTAGTAAGTCAGGCTGGTATTGAGATGGATTCCAAGAAAGTCCAGGCAATTCAAGAGTGGCAACAGCCTCATGATGTAAGGTCCTTGCAACGCTTTTTGGGATTCGCTAACTTTTACAGGCAATTTATTCCTCGCTTCTCTGAGATCTCTGCACCTCTCACTAAACTGACGAGCAGCAAGATTGCTTTCCTGTGGGACTCTTCCGCCACACAAGCTTTTGACGCCTTGAAGTCAGCCTTTATGGCCGCTCCGATCCTACGCCACCCACAGGATGACTTGCCCTTCATCGTTGAAGTGGACGCTTCGAACTTTGCTGTTGGGGCTGTGCTTTTACAGAAGGATCCCGCTACGTCGGTTGAACATCCCGTGGCTTACTTCTCTCGCAAGCTGAATCCTAGTGAAAGGAACTATGCAGTTATTTAGAAGGAACTGTTGGCTATCAAGACGGCGTTTGAGGAATGCAGACATCACCTGTTGGGAGCCCGCTTCTCTATTGAGGTCCGTACTGATCACCGTAACCTGCAGTACTTGCGCTCCTTGCAATGTCGGACACCAAGGCAGGCTCGGTGGGCCTTCTTCTTTTCTCCGTTTGTGTGTCATATCACTTACATCCCCGGATCTTCGAATTTAAGAGCAGATGCCTTGTCTCGGTCCTTGGAGATTGAGAAGAAAGAGAACAACTCCAGTCAGATTCAACCACTGATCTCTTCTCATCATTTTCTATCGACTTTATCATCACTCCTACAGTCAATATCAGATGCCACCCGGTCTGATTCTTGGAGGTCAGTTTTGCTTCAACGGCCCTCAATATCTGAAAATCATGGCCTCTTATTCTTTCGGAAAAGACTGTACATCCCTGAAGGGGAGATTCGTGATGGCATTTTGCACGGTGTCCATGATTCCCCCATTGGAGGCCATCGAGGGATTCGAGCAACACAAGAGTTACTATCACGACAATTTTGGTGGCCTGGCTGGGCTGGGGAGGTTCGGAAATATGTACAGGCCTGTCCAATCTGTGCTCAATCCAAGGTTCCCAGACAACATCCTTTGGGGTTGCTTTCTCCTACTGAATTGCCCCCATACCCTTGGCACACAATTGCCACTGACTTTATTGTCGACCTTCCTCCCTCTGGAGGGCACACTTGTATTATGGTCGTTGTGGACTGTTCTACGAAGTATGCCCATTTTATCCCTTTCAAGAAGATACCTACTGCGGTCCAAATGGCCACCGCTTTTCTACACGAAATCTATCGTTTACATGGTCTTCCTGAGAAGATCATCTCTGACCGAGGGGCTCAGTTTCTCTCTTCCTTTTGGAGTAAGGTTTGTGGTCATCTTGGTATTCATAGAGCCTTAAGCTCAGGTTATCATCCACAATCCAATGGTCTCACGGAGAGAACGAACCAGACACTGGAAACATACCTCCGTAGTTTTGCAAAAGCCACGCAAACCAATTGGAGTGCCTGTCTAGATCTAGCTGAGGTGTCCTACAATAATTCATTTCATTCTTCCATCGGGACCAGCCCCTTTTATTGCTCTATGGGTCAACATCCCAAGTTAATACCTTTCCACCCTGTACCGACCAGTACGGTTCCTTCCGCTGATGCCTTGATTTCAACTATCCAACGGCAGCACAAACTGGCACGTATCTCCCTGAAGGCCGCTCGTGACCATATGAAGGCTCAGGCTGACCGTAGGAGGCAGGTGGAACCTGATTTCCAGGTTGGAGATAGGGTGTGGCTGTCCTCTAAGAATTTGCCTCTTCGCAACTTACCTGTTAAATTGGCTCCTCGGTACTTTGGCCCATTTAGGATTATTAAACGCCTGTCCTCTGTAGCTTTTCGTCTCCAGCTGCCCCATTCGTGGCATGTTCATCCTGTTTTTCATGTTTCCCTTCTGAAGCCCTATGTGGTGGATCCTTATGGTCGTGCCAGTACTTGTCCAGCCCCTGTTCTGGTACAGGGGGTTCCAGAATTCGAAGTTCAGGAGATCTGTGATGCCCGCTATCGCAGGGGGGTGCTCCATTTCCTGGTGGATTGGAAGGGGTACCCAGCCTGCGATCGCACTTGGGAACCCTCTCGGCAGGTGCACGCTCCGCGCCTTGTGCGCGAGTTCTATCACCGGTTTCCTTGGAAACTGGGGCTCCGGGCCTTCCTGGGAGGGGGTATAGTGTCACACTTACCGGGAGACCGGGGTTCGCTGCTCGCGCTCTTCCTCCCTGGCGCCTCTATTCGCGCTTTCGCGCTTGGGGAGGCGCCGGGAGGAGAGCTCCGGGGACATGGGCTGCAGCTCCTCGGCGCGTGCGCCGGGGACCGCGGTCACGGTCCCGCGCGTGCGCCGTGGAGCGGTTGCCCAGGATTGGAGCAGCTTGCTGCTCAAGCCTCGTTCTGGGTCCGCCGGCGCCTGGCAACGATCAGGCTTGCGCTCCGGGCCTCGCGGGCGCCGGCAGCCCATAAAGGGGCAGACACGGTCGGGAGCAGATCGCGTCTCAACGCGTTCTGTTCCGGATCGTGTACTCGCTCTCCTTTGCTTCGCTCAGCGCGGCCTCAGCCCAAGACTTCTGCTTCTGCTCTCCTTCTCCTCCTGCCTGCTGCCAATTTGGTTTTCCCTAGGACTAGTTCTGGTCCTCTTCCAGGTCTTCTCCCCAGATCCCAGCCAGTTTTCCCTTCTATTCCTGGTTCCTCTCCCTTGCCAGCCTTAGTTCACCTGCCTGCCTTCTCCTTCCTGTCCTCTCTGGCCAGGCCCCTTCTCAGTGGTTCCCTCCAGTGTCTCTCTTGGGACTGTCTCCACACCTTTGGACTCTCATCTTCACGGCCTCTAGTACCAGCTATAGAAGTACGGATTCCACACCTTTGGACTCATCACCACCGCATCAGTGTGAGTTACGGGAGTAGGCTCCCACACCTTTGGGACTCTCGTCACCACAACATCCATTGCCAGCTACGGGAGTACGGCTCCCACTCTTTGGGACTCTCGTCACCACAACATCCATTGCCAGCTATGGGAGTACGGCTCCCACTCTTTGGGACTCTCAACTTCTCTAACATCCAGTGCTAGCTTCTGGAGTCCTGCTCTCTCATCTTTGAACTCCGGAGCCTCGCCTCTTCAAGGATTATCTCCTTCAACTTCTCCGGTGTGTGCTTGCACAGCTCAGACGTCACTGAAACCAGCTTGTGGCGTTGGGAATCGGCCCATCTTCTACCCAGTATCCATTCTGGGTGGTGGAGAGGCTGGTTGCTTGTGTCACCTGTTCTTCTCGTCAGTCTGGCTGCCCCGTCGAGATCAACCAGGAATTCAGGTACGCAACTCTCCCGTGATTCTCACCTTAACAACACAAGTGAAAGACGAGAGATTGTGCAGGAAGGGTACCTTATTACCACCCTTTTCCAGGGGGACCATCTCTCTTGCCTTGCAAGTTGTCACACCACAATTGATTGGGGCCTCGCCCTTGGCCTTCCACCACTATGAACTTGCTCAATGTAATGTTGCCATGCCTCTTCAATAGACATTGCACCACACTTTCCATGCACCCCGCCATCTAATTGTCCTTCTCTGGGACACCAAAAATACATAAGTTACATCTCTGCACTCTATTCACCAGGTCAACCCGCTTCAGTGTAGGTTCTCTGGCCTGCTTCTCCATATCCTTCTACTTTTTTCAAATTTCAGTTCCAGAAGATCAGTTGACAATAGGCTACTTTACAGGACTTATACAAGATCTTCCAACTTTCTGATCGTGCCCTTTTACTCTGAAAGGACATGCATTACTTACCGTAAAAGCATTTCTGATGGTTATATCTGCTTAGATTCACATGCTGTGCATAGTCCGACATCCAGTGGTCACTGCAGAGTATTGCATCTTGTTTTTCGAAATTCGAAAAGGGGACGTCGACATAGGCGTGTCTGTAATACTATCCCTATAGTGACGTGTAGTGTACCCAAAATCCCTCACGCGTCAAGGTCCCTCTGTTTGTATTATTTCTGCCATGAGGGAGCCTTATGACTATGTGAGTGAGTACAGAAAAGAGAGAAAGTAATAAGACGTCTATGTTCCTTCCATCCGAGCGGGGAGGAAGGGTGGGCGCATGTGAATCTAAGCAGATACAACCATCAGAAATGCTTTTACGGTAAGTAATGCATGTCTTCTGATATTTGTTAATCTGCTTAGAATCACATGCTGTGCATAGACTAGAGAGCAGTACCAGGAGTTGGAGGTGGGTTGTGAGAAGGAACAGTAGAGAAAAGATGTCTTAGTACTGCTTGTCCCACCTGGGAATCAGATCTGGAATGGGCATCTAGACAATAGTGTTTTGTAAAGGTGTGTACAGAACTCCAGGTTGCCGCCTTGCAAATGGACTCAAGGGGAACATTTGCAATGAATGCTATGGATGCCCCAGTGCCTCGAGTAGAATGTGCTCTCGGCTTGAAGGGCAGTTCTCTCTTAGCAAGAGTGAAACAGAGAGTGATGCATTGGACAATACATCTAGATATAGTGGATTTGGAAACTGCATCTCCTCCTCTTCCTGCCGCCACCGAGACAAAGAACTGATTAGTCTTTCTCAGTGGTCTAGTTCTTTCCATATAAAACATGACCGCTCTGCACACATCAAGTGTGTGCAGGCTTTTTTCTCCCAAGTTTGATGGGTTTTGGAAGAAAGTTCGTAGTTCTATAGACTGGATGACATGGAATTTTGAAATGAACTTCGGTGCAAACCTAGGGTGTGTGCGTAGAACCACCTTATCTTTGTGAACTGTTACAAAGGGATCTAGTATAGAGAGCGCTTGTAGTTCACTCACTCTCCTTAGGGAGATGATAGCTATCAAGAAAGCAGTTTTAAGAGTGAGATTCTTAAGGGTTGCTTTATGCATGGGTTCGAAGGGGGGACCCATTAGCCTGGTTTGTACAACATTCAGGTTCCATCCGGCAGCTGGGTTAGATATAGGAGGGTGAATTCTTTTCACTCCCTCCATGAAGGCTTTAATAACTGGAACTTTCCACCATGACACCTTATGTTGAGACGTAGAGTATGCGGAGAGTGCAGCTAGGTGAACTTTAATAGAATTAAAGACTAATCCTGAGTCCAACAAGTGAGTCAGGTATAGAACAATTTGTGTGGGAGAGCAGTCAATGGGGTTGATGCTCTTTCACTTACAACAGATGACGAACCGTTTCCACTTGCTAGAGTAGCAGTAACGAGTGTTCGGTTTCCTTGCCTCTCTGAGAATGTCCATGCATCTTTGTGGGAGCTGCAAATGTCCAAATTCTATGACCTCAGGAGCCAGGCTGCCAAGTTCAGGGTCTGTGGGCATGGGTGCAGCGTTCGGCCCCTGCCTGTGACAGCATGTTGTACAGGCAGGGTAGTTTCTCCGGAGGAGACAGTGACATCTCCATCAGATGAGTGAACCAGGGTTGCCGGGCCCACATGGGGGCCACCAGTATCATGGTGACTGGTTCCTGGTGCATCTTGTGCACTATCTTGTTGAGAAAGGGAGTCGGGGGGGGGGGGAAAGTGTAGACAAATTTCCCGGACCATGTTATCCAGAGAGCGTTCCCCTTGGAGCGGTTCTGGTGGTACCCAGAGGCGTAATCTTGGCATTGGGTGTTCTCCAGAGTTGCAAACAGGTCGATCTCTGGGAAGCCCCATTCTGCGAAAACGTTGGAGACGATGTCTTCTTGTAATCGCCATTCGTACTCTGCGGGCAGAGGGAAGTCTCTGCTGAGTTAGTCTGTCAGAAGATTGAGTTCCCCTGGTACATGTTGAGGTAACAGGAGCATTTTGTGTTTGAGAGCCCACTTCCAGATGTTCTGGGACAGCTTGGACAGTCCTGGAGAGTGAGTGCCCCTTGCTTGTTCAGGTAGTACATGGCTGTGGTGCTGTGTGAGGACCAGCATGTTTTCCCTTGTAGGTGTGTCTGGAAATCCTTCAGTGCTTTGAAGACCGCCAGCAGTTCCAGCAAGTTTAAGCGCTTGGACGCCACACTCAGAGTCCAAACTGTGTGTGTAGTCTGATGGGATAGGCGAGCCCCCCATCCTGTGAGGGATGAGTCTGTGGTTAGAGTGGCTTCCACTGTGGGGGTGGCGAATGGTTTCCCCAACACAAAGTTTTCCTTCGACTGCCATCGCAGCGAGAGAACCGAGGCCTGCGAGACCACCACTAGATCGTCCCATTGTCCGCTGGCCTGACACCACTGGCTGTTGAGCCACTCTTGCATTGGACGCATGCGCAGGCGCGCGTGAGGTACCAAATAAATACATGGCGCCATCATTCCTAGCAATCGCATGGCTTTGCGTACCGTCACCTCTCGACCGGCTACATATAGAGGGATCTGAAACAGTATATTTTGGACCCTCTCGTTAGAGGGGAAGACAAGGCCGTCCTCTGTTCGAATTGGAGCCCCTAGGAATTGCTTGACTTGGCTGGGGTCTAGACTGGACTTCTCGTTGATGGAGAAGCCCAGGCGGAACAAAAGGTCTACAATCTTTTGGGTATTTGAGAAGCATTTTTCGTAAGAATCCCCTGTTATGAGCCAGCCGTCGAGGTAAGGGTAGACCGGAATGGACAACCTGCGCAGGTGAGCCGCTGCCAGTACCTTCTTGAATACCCTTGGCGCTGAAGCTATGCCGAAGGGTAGCACTTTGAAATGATAGTGTTTGCCTTCTATCATGAACCTGAGGTTTTTTCTGTGTTCGCCGGCAACATTGAAATATGAAAGTATGCATCTTTCATGTCCAGTGTTGCCATGTAATCCCCGTGTGAGCAGGGGAATTACCTCCTGCAAAGTCACCATACGAAATTTTTGAGGTTTTACGAATTTGTTCGCTGGGCGCATGGTTAAATCCTTTTTGGGTACAAGGAAGTACACTGAATAAATACCCTCCTTTAGCTGTGATAGAGGCACAACCTCTATTGCTCCTTTTTCCCGTAGCAGTTCCACTTCCTGAAGAAGGATGGAGAGGTGTTCCGGTGATAGGCGTCTTCCCCTTGGGGGTCTGAATGTAGGGGACCGACTAAATTCGATGCAGTAACCGTGGGCTGTTGTTGACAGTACCCAGCGGTCTGTGGTATTTCCCTCCCATGCTTGTAGGAATGATGTTAACCGGCCCCTGACCGGAGATGCATGGGAGGGGACCTGAACTTTCGGGTCATTTGGTGTTGGCAGCCGGGGAGCCTCTGGGAGTGGGGCCCCGACCTCTTCCCTTGCCACAACGTTGTCCTCTCTGAGCATATTGTCCACTGGTTCCCTGAGTGGAGGACCAGTTGCCTGCTGAGGAGTATTGTTGTTGGTTTTGTCGTTGGCCAAGAAATAAATCGCCTGTTGCCGTAACCTCGCTTATTAAGAGGTCTTGTAATTTGGTCCAGAGTCTTTAGAGTTTCAAATTCCTTCTTAGCTGTCTCCAGTGCGTCGTCAACCGCCTTACCAAACATTTTTGAGTATTCAAGGGGTTTGTTGATGAGGGACCTCCTGGGTTTCTGGCTTGAAAATGAGTTCCTGAGCCAAACATGACGCTTAAGAAGTACGTCTCTGCAGCATCTAGCGTGTTCTTAATGATGCTTTGGTTTACCTGAGTACATTCTGTCACAATGGCTAACAAACGGGTTCGTAAGGGCTCAAGAGCTTCTTGTAGGTCTTCACGCAACATTCCCCATTGGGCATCAGCGTAGCTTGCCAACAAAGTATTGTTGTTGGCAATCTGCATGGAGAAAGCTGCAGAGGATGTAATCCTTTTTCCCAAGGCATAAAGCTTCTTCCCCTCCTTGTCTGGGGGTGCTTCGCTAGTAGATAGCGGAAATCCCACCCTTTTCCTCGTGGTGGTTACTACCAGGGAATCAGGTATGGAGTGACCCCTAATATATAAGGGATCCGATGGTGAGGGGCTAAAAAGATAAAGATGGAACAAGGTGTCTCTTGACTGAGGCAAGAAGGGGTATGGCCTGGCTAGTGGGTGGTTTTTCCTTAATTATTTTCTCCACAAAGTCTACTTCTGGAGTAATTTCCCCTGTGTCAATTTTAAAATGTGCTGCCGCCTTGCGTAGCAATGCATTGAAAGTGGGTTGGTCAGTCCACAGGTGACGGGTTTCTGACCGGTGTGGTCTAAGGAGAGGACAGATCTAAAATTTCAGGGTCTGTTGACGCCCCTGGAGACTGCCAGGGCTGTGGTCCACATATGTCTGGGTCTTCTTCAAAGTTCCCTACAGGGTCTTGTAGATCCTCAGTATTTAGGGACTCTTCATCTTCGTGAACACGTGGGTCCTCTTCAGTGAGGTCATACGTATCAATTTCCTCTTCAAGTGAGTCAAAGAGTCTTGGATATTTGGCCCTAGGGTCTTCATGGAGTATCTCTCTTGGCCTTTTAGGTGTAACGTGTTCAGGTGTGGACATAAACCTATGTAGTTTGTCCATACACGATTGAAATCTTTCCATAGTCCACTGGGATAAAACTGAACGGTCTAGTGGCGGAAAGGTGTGCTCCTCCGCCTCTAGGCGTCCAGATCTCTCCCATAGCGTGGAGGATATACCCCCGTCGCCCTCTGAGAAACCTTCTTGTGGCCCCGACACTGGGGATGTATCTTTAGGTCTTCCCTTCGACGGGGGGGGGGGAGGGGGGAGGTTCCGGTGTACCTTCCATAGTTTTCGGTGTCTCTCTGGCCTTGTGAGCGGGTGTCGGCAACTCTTTCGCCGTCCGTCTTTGAGCATCAGTGGAGACTATTCTAGCCAAGCTTTCGACGACTAGTTTGTCCGTCGAGGGCTGGTCGTGAACGGTTTTCAGCGGTGCCAGGAACCTTTTCGCCGACGGTCGCTCTCTTACGAGGCGTTTCGTCTGACGTTTTGGTGGTAGCGCCCTTAGTTGCGAACGGCCCTTGCGGTCGGCGGAGGTTGCCGGTAGATTTGGCGTCTCTGTTGGCGCAGGGGCCGTCTTCGACTTAGTCGAGGAAGGGCCGTGTGTTTAGTTTTCCCTTTTTCATGTGCGTCGGCGTCGCCGGGGTGTACGCCCCCATAAGTAGGGCGTGAGCTGAACTTTTCGGGGCCGGGGACAGACGCGGAGGAGCGGGAACGCTCCTTAGAGAGGTCGACAATGGAAATGTCTGATGGAATGTATTTAACCACCTGTGACCAATCTCAGGATGTCGTCACTCCCTCTGTAGGGGGTGTCCCTTCTCATGAGGCCAGGGAGGTGAGGCCGCTACCTGATAGTCCTCCTGGGGGTGGTACTCAGTAGGATGATCTCATGGTGAGGGAACACCCCCTTTGTGACCAGTGACTACTATTAGAAGAGAACGCAGTATGCCATCCATACCTTACCACTTCCTCACCCACTTACACTACTCATACTCTGTATGTCCCCAGACAACTCCATGTTTTTCTGTATGGTGGATAATATCCCTCCCTCCGGAAATACTGAGACAACGAAGAGTATGGTTCAGTTAGAGAGACTACTCTCAGAAACTGGGACCAAGAAGATCACTAACAACCAAATAGAGAGTAAGAGCATAACTACTGAGACTAGGAAGAGACACAGAGCAATGTGGACGCACTGCTGGAGCAAGTAGAGTGGACTAGACAACCTGGAACACCCAACTCCATTCATACCATTACAAGGGAAGAAGGACTTTGCTTTGTGTACAATCCTTCCTGGAGGAGCCGCCTAGGCGTTAGAAGCACGTAAACGGACCGAGACACCGGGAGAGGACCAGGAGGGACTGGAGATGGTCGGGAGAGTGAGGACGACCATGCGATCTGGTGGCCCAAGGCTCCTGGCACTTAGGAAGTCAGCAGCAAGCAGAGAAGGAGAACCGCGCGGCCAGCGAGACTGTGGGCAGACTGCCATCCCACATAAGTTCCCACAAGCCCCAGCAGTATTGCGGCTGCCTTCCAGGAGCCTCGGAGGGGCCATGGGTCTTGCGGACCGTGAAGCAAGATACAAAGAGGCCGTAGGAGGCTGTGGGGAATTGTATACCATAGGAAGGGGTGAGGAAGATTGCCCACACAATCGAGAAACCAGAGAAAAGGGGTCTGGGACTCAGGATTGTCCCTGGCAGGAGAGTACACCAGGGCTATCCATTGAACTATAGATTAAATAAGAAGGGATCTAAACCCAAAAAGCAATTCCTGGCAGGAGAGTACACCAGGGCAGTCCACAAAAGAGCTGAGAGAGAACCAGGGGAAGGGAGTCATTCTCCCTGGTGTGTTTTCAAACATTGTGAAAAGCCAAGAGAAGGGAGGTATTCTCTTGGCAGAGCAAAGAGCTGAGAGAGAACCAGAGGAAGGGAGTCATACCCCTTGTTATTATTGTGAACATTATGAAAAGTCACGAGAACAAAGGCGTTCTCTAGGTATTGGAAGTCGCTTGGAGAGAGCCAGGAAAGTCACAAGAAGGAAGCTAGGAGAGACCCATGGGAAGAGAGACATTCGCCCTGGTACAGTGTGTACACTTTGATGAAAAACCAAGAGAAGAGTCACTCTTCTAATACAGGAACATTGTATTAACCTTTTGGAAAAAGGATTTTTGACTCTGGGGATGGGAGCCCTTCCCCTCAAGAAACAGTTGCTGTGATACATGGAACTGTACCGGTCTTCTGGACCAAGAAAATAGCAAACCTCTTTTGTTTAGTTTGAAGTGTAATGGTTGGAAATAGGTTTTTGACACAGGATGGTGGACTCTTTTCAATTCTTAGAAATTCGGCAAGATTCCTTAGTTTTGTTGAGACTGGGAAACCCCCTCTTAGAGTTCAGGCAAGATATGTTTTTCTTTTCTTTTTTCTATATAAACAAAAGTGTCTGCCAATCACTATGCCACCCCTGTGTCAGTCGTACTTCTGCACCCTTAAATATGGTGTCAGTAGTGGGATCTGACCTGGTTGACACAAACCCGAGAACTCTAACTTTACGAGAGGTCATCTGCACCCAGTGGGCACCCGTGAGTCAACTGACTTTGACCTGTCAAGCAGCCAGGAGCCGGTTATACACCCCGGAGAAAGACGGATCATACTAACAGGGTTGCTACTAACCGCCCCTCAAGGTACCTATATACATTTAACATCCAAATCTTGGTTAGCCTGGATGTATGGATTAGATGTTCCACCAGGGGTGGCTGATCCCGATTATATGGGTGATGTCAAAATCCTCTTGCAAAATAATGGGACACAATCATATCAGGTTAAGGTTGGGGAGAGCAGTATTCCATGAGTTGATAGAGGTCCCTTAGCAACATCAAACTGATATGGGGACAAAAGGATTTGGGGAAGCTGATGTAAGGAACGACCCAGAAACAGTGACTCATAGGATTGACGCAGAGGAACCAGAAATTATGCCAGATGTAGACTTTGTGCAACGCAATGATGCAATGTTAGCAGAGGCTTTCTTCAAAGTTGTGTCAGAGGAGGAAGGAAGGAAGAAAGATGGTCTCTCTTTTTTTTTTTAATCAACAAGCTTTGTTGTACAGGGGAGATAACACCAGCGAGCGAGTCCCTCAGTCCCAAATTGTGGTTCCCGAAAGGTCACAGAAGAGTAGTTAAGATTGCCCATGCTCATCTGATCACTGGACTCTTAGGAACATCCAAGACCCAGAGTCAAGCGGTGAGTAGATTTTATTGGCCCAGTATTTTTGCTGACATTAACATTTTTGTATTGACCTGCCCCTTATGTCAAAGGACTGACCCTCAAAAACCTCCATCAGCACCTTTGCAACCCTTACCAATAACTGAGGTCCCGTTCTCCCGTATTGGGATGGATATTGTGGGACCCCTGGAGCCTTCTCGATTTGGAAATCTGTATAAATTGGTAATCCTAGACTATGCTACTCGCTATCCTGAGGCCTATCCCATGCAAAGTAATACCTTGCAGCCAATATTAAAACATCCTATCCAATATTTATCCAGGGTAGGCTTCCCAAAGGAAATCCAAACTGATCAAGGCACAAAGTTTGAGTAAACTTATGGCTGAGGGAAGGAGATCCTTCAAATAAATACTCTCAGAACGTCTGTGTACTACCTGCAGTTGGACGGCCCGGTCAAAAGCTTCAACAAGACCCTTAAAACCATTTTTAAGAAACTATTCAAAGCTGATGGGAGGAATTGGGACATACAGGTTCCCTGGGCCCTATTTACCATCAGGAAAGTCCTAGAAGCGCCCTTGGGTTTTCCCCCCATTTGAGCTCCTAGATGGACGTGACCCCAGGGACGTGTTAGATATGCTCATGGAGACCTGGGAGAAGAAGGAGGAAGCTATATTACCCTTATCCCAAACAGCACAAAGAATTAAACAACAAACAGCGCTTGTGCAGGATATAGTAAATTCCAATTTGGTCAAAGCACAAGAAAATCAACACGGCTATTATGATAAAAGGATGGTAAACCTGCTGCATTTTTATTGGACAGAAAGTGGTACTGCTCCTACCTACGTCAGAACACACTTTTATTTAACTGGCATGGCCCATATGAAATCTTAGAGCAGACTGGGCCTTGTAACTATCAAGCATTCCATTTGGACAGAAGGCTCAAATCACACGTCTATCAAACTAACCTCCTAAAGGAGTAGTGGAAAGAGCCTGTCGAGTCTTCTTCTGTGGTAATGGCCAGTCTACTAACTGAAGATGTAGAAGGTGTTGAACTAATACCACCTGACCCTACCATACCACAATAGAGAAACATCCAGGCACTTTTCAATCAATTTCCCAATGTCTTTAACTCAGAACCAGTGAGAGTCAAGGAAGTCTATCACTACATTCCAACACCCTTTGGGAAGGTTATAAATCTAAGACCATATAGTATCCCGCAAGATTAGAGGACAATAGTAATTCAGGAGGTGGAGAAGATGCTCTCAGCCAACATTATAGTACTATCTCAGAGTCCCTGGTCTTCCCCCAATAGCCCTGGGAGCCAAATCAGATAAATTGTGGAGATTTTGTACAGATTTCCAAAGGTTGAATGCTGCGTCACAGTTCAATAATTATCCTATGCAAAGGAAGGACAACCTGATTGACCCACTGGGCACAGCTTTCTATATCTCCATGATTGATCTGACTAAGGGCTATTGGCAGGTTCCTTTGAACCCGGAAGACCAAGAAAAAACAGCCTTCTCCACCCATAGAGAACTATTTAAGTACTCCTTTCAGGCTTCACGCTGCGCCAGCCGCCTTCCAAAGATTAATGGATCAGTTGTTACAAGCTTATTCCAGTTTTTGTGGGGCCTGCTAAGATGACATTGTCAGAGAGCCAAACTTGGGAGGGTCATATTACACATCTCTAACAGACCACCAAGGCTTTAAAACAAGCTGGCCTAGCAGCAAGACAGAGGAATGCTACCTTGCCCATTCAGCAGTCAAATATATGGGTTTCTTTGAGGTTAACGTAAAGGCTGAAAGTGAAAGAAAGTCAAGGCAGTAAAAGAAAACCCCCATACCCAAAGCCAAGAGAGTTCTGAGAGCTTTCTTAGGGCTAGTTGGCCATTAAAGGAGATTTATCCCTAATTTTTCATTTATTACGTCATGGCTAACTGACAAACTGAAGAACGCAGAACCACAGAAAATAAAATGGGGGAAAAGAAGATCAGGAATGTTTCGACTCTCTTAATGACATCTTATGTAGTGAGCCTGTCCTAAAAGTACCCAACTTCGATAAGGAGTTTATACTCCAAACTGACATCTCGAAAGTAGGATTAAGAGCAGTGTTGTTCCTGAGGGAGAGAAATTCTGCCACAACAGAACTAGAGACATTGGTAATAAAATGTAAAGTATGACATCTCCAGTACTACTGCACTGGGAGGAAGTTTATGCTTGTCAAGGACCCCTCCGCCTCACGTGGCTTAGTTTAAGAAAGGACACCAACCCTCAAATTATGCGCTGGTTCCTGGACCTACAGCCCTTTTGTTTTGAAGTAGAACATTGCAAGGGTAAGGAACATGGGAAGATACATTTCCTATCCCAATTTTGTTTAGGGGATGAGGAAGCTAACATCATTAGAGAAAGGACATGTTATTTTATGTTATATGTTTGTTTATAATGCGCTGATAGCCCGCAGGCATCAGGGCGCGGGAGTGTCTGGGGTAATTCAGTGCGCATAATATTATATGTTATAGGAGGCGATCAGTGGCAAGATAATGAAATCATCATTGGAAGAGGCGAGTTTTCAAAGATTTGTGATGTGATAAATCTCAGTATGTTGTCACTGCTTCCATAGGGGAAGCCACGAAGGTGTGGCCGCGACCCAGTAGTCCTCCTGGGGGTGATACCCAGTGGGAGGATCTCATGGGGAGGGGAAAACCCCTATGGGATCAGTGACGACTATTTAAAACGAATACAGTATGCCATACATACCATATTCTCCTTCCTCAACCACTTAAACTACCCATACTCCATATGTCCCAGACAACTACATGTTTTTCTGTATTTCTGGCAGGAGAGTACATCAGGGCAGTCCGCAAAAGAGCTGAGAGTACCAGGGGAAGGGAGTCATACCCCCTGATGTGTTTTCCAATATTGTGGCAGGCCAAAAGAAAGGAGGCATTCTCTTGGAAGTGCAAAGAGCTTAGAGATAACCAGGGGAAGGGATTCATACCCCCTGGTATGTCTGTGAACATAGTCAAAAGCCACGAGAAAAGAGGCGTTCTGTTGGTATTGCAAGTCGCTTGGAGAGAGCCAGGAAAGTCACAAGATGTAAGGCATTCTCTTGGCAGTACAGGAAGCCAGGAGAGACCCAGGAGAAGAGAGACATTCACCCTGGTACAGTGTGACCACTTTGCTGAAAAATCTAGAGCGGAGAGCCACTCTTCTAGTACAGGAACTTTGAGTTAGAACTTAGTTTTCTTGCAGAACCTTTTTGCTACTTGGGAACAGTGTATTAACCATTTGGAAAAAGGATTTTCGATCTGGGAGAGGGAGGATTCGCCCTCATGAAACAGTTTCTCTGATACATGGAAATGTACCTGTCCAGAAGAAGGGAGTCATTCTTCTGCAACAAAAAGATAGCCAACCCCTTTTGTTTAGTTTTAAGTGTAAGGGTTGGAAAGGTTTTTGACACAGGAGGGAAGACTCTTTAGTTCTTGGACATTCTGACAGATTGCTTTGTTTTTTTGAGGCAGGGAAAACCCTCTTGGAGTCGGGGCAAGATAGGGTTTTCTATATAAATAGAACATGTCTGCCAACCACTATGGCACAACTGTGTCAGAGTCGTACTGCTGTATCTTTACACAGAGTTAAAGTGAGGAAGTTTCTATTAAATATGCAATGCTACAATGTTAATGTAACCTTTCTCCAGCAAACCCATTTTCTTTGGGTGGCGCTGTTGAGCAGCCAAGAAAATGGCTACTTGAGATGGGAGCTCCGGTCTCACGGAATCCTGTTTTCAAATTAACCCTGCATTGATCCATTGGTACGGCATTTCATCAGTGTCTAGGCAAAGCGGATGGGACGTGGACTACGCCGATCTGAGCCAGTGTTAATGCTTGCTCTGTGGGCAATGTGGTGCACCTCCGAGGATCAGGTGGCTGCTGCGAGGAGCGAGGCTTATGTGACACACCTCTATGTGGGCCGGCTGCCTGGGCTGTGCGGACCCCGTACTGGGGTTGCCTTGAGAGATCTATGCTGCGGACAGCACAATTGTGTGAAACCCGACAGCCTGCCTTCGTCGCTTCGACACCAGCTATGGAGACGTGGCCGGTGAATGCTGTGAACACTGGACCCCCTCAGGAGCCTGTACACCCCAATACCACTGAAAGCGCCCGCCGCCATCCAGGTTGGGCACCCCGGTATTTGCGGCTTACATCCCGGCAACATCTCCCTACGAGACGCCCAGACTTGGCCACGGGCCTCTCCTGGCTGGATCCCTCGCTTGGCTTGTTCTATGTTTGGCCCTCGCCGACAGCGGGGCAGCCTGGCTGTTGGGGCCTGCATCAGCTTGAGTCCAGGAATATTTTGTAATACTCACGCCGGGGCTGAGACTCCAGTAACTACTGGGTTCCCCTTCAGCCATTCTGCTGCTCATACAAGCTTGGGGGTCATTGCTACAGCTCCTGCCTGGACTCTTATTTACCCATAGCAAACGACTACCTCCCTCGGGCGGCGACGTGACTGGTGAATGCTGGGGTCCACAGATTCTTTCTGGAACCTGAAAGCCTATGCCCTGCTGCGCGAGGCCACCGCCATATAAGCTGAGGCGGCTATGCAATGGAGTCTGACATCCTGACATTGCTCTGCTGCGAGTTACCCTGACGTGACTGTTGGCAGTGTGCATAGGGCGGGACAGATCTCTTGCTTCTCAACCTGTGGGGGCCTGGACTGTTTGGGACCATTGTGAGTGATAGTGCGACCCCTTGATTGTTGCCTGCCCTGTCGGCGGGCTTCCACACATCCTGGTGTGGGAGGTGAACTGTCACACTGCTCGTCGTGCTCGCCATTCGTGTTTTCTCGAGGGAGCGGGGCAGTCATAACATTTTGGGCATTGATTCCCGTGCCTGCGCTGTGTGGTGCCGTGGACCTCTGCTTGTGGGACCCCGTATAGCTACCCCATCCTAAGGCCCTCCTGGTCTGCACTGGAACCCTGCCTGTGGGTCCTGTGTAAGCATTATCCCAGTGCTCCACTGAACTACACTTGTCGGGGTAAGTGCCCTGGTGGCCACCGGCTCTCTCAGTCCTTTCTTTGCTCAAATGGGCTTAGAGTACTCTGCTACAACAACAACTTGGCCTCCTGCCTACCTTCGACATAAGGGCTTGAAAGTGGATCTTTCTGTATGGAAGTCTGGCTCCACAACTCTCGTCCTAGCTGGCAAAACATTTGAGAAGCTAGTAGCATGTCCTCCTGCTGCTGAATAACTGTGACATCATCCCTCCTCTTTGAGAACTCTCTCCAGCGGTCCTCGGATCGCACTAGTGCTTGTACGCACACATCATTTGTAACCCCGTCGTCACAGAAGGGCAAAATGACCAAGGGATCTGGTGGTAAGAAAAAAAGGGCCAATTTACTCTTACACCAACACCCCAGCTAAAACCTCGGGGGTTACGGACCCAGCGTCCGACGGTGACCATGCCTCGTGTTCCGGTGCTTCTTGAGACGATCACTTATTGACGGCAATGCAGAACGATTTCATGGCAGTCAATATGAAGCTTGACGACATTGTGTCCACCAGTGGCTCTCTGAAATCTAAATAGGAGAAAGAAGGTGCACGGATAACTGAAGCAGAGTTGAGGATCGGCGACACGGAGGACAAGGTCAACAGACACGATCGCGCCATAACTCAGCTGCAGCAGGAGGTCAATAAAATCTGCAACAAATATGAGGACCTGTGCTCCAGGCGCAACAATATCTATATAAATGAAATCCCGGAGACGGCCTGCAAGGGTCTGATGGAAACTTTAGTTGAAAACCTGCAGAAATCAATATTTGATCATTCGAGGTTCTCCCGCACTTCCTGGTGGAGCGAGCGCATTGGGTTTTGGCTTCGGTCCCCAAGCCGGTGCCCCCCCTCGCATCACCTTGGCCAGACTCCTTAATTACCGGGATAGAGACCTTATCCTACGCGTGGCTAGAGAAATGGGCGCACTTTGAAACGAGGCCTCGGACATCCACATCTACCCGGACTTCTCTGCCAACATACAAGCACTACGGAAATCATATGATCCTGTCAAGAAACTGCTGCGCATCAGACCGGTCCCTTATGCACTGATGTTTCCTGCCAAGTTACGAATTCAGCTTGATAGTCGAGCGCATTTATTTAACCACCCAGCTGATGCCATGCCCTACATTGAAGCCCCTATTTCTATTCCCCTATCGAGGCGTGACAGTAATCGAGGTTGCAGTCCTCGCCCGTACAACAATGAACCTGACATCATGGACAATGATTGACCAACGAGGAACTCAAATTGACCTCTCCTTTCATAGTGCCGTTCATGGATATCTAACCTTTTAATAATTTAGACCAGCTGCTGACACTGCAACCAGCTACGCGATAGCAGTATCTGTTTGGAGCGTACTCCAGGAAATGTCCAATTCTTTTGTTGGGGTTCATCGTCTAGTTGAGGGTGAGATGTGGGTGGTGGGATGGAAATAAGTCAAGGTGGGGGTTAACGATGTACAAGTAGACCACAAGTTACAGGGGTTTGAATGTTTTGATGATGTAGTCGCATGTTTCTTATCAAAAACCAGTGGAGACTGTCGCTCCATCACACATTGCAGTAACACCCTCCTACTCCACGCAAAAAAGTTATATTCACTACTTAACATACTTATGATACTACAAGAGACGAGATCTCCTTCTTGACCTGGAATGCCCCTGGCCTAAATCATCCTATCAAGTCGTGTAAGGTAGCAGCATATATTAACCGTCATGGCCCGAACGTGGTGATGCTCCAAGAAACTCACGCCCAGGGGACGCTCAACGAAAGGTTTGCCCCCAGCTGCGGACCCCAGAGTAATTATACTGATTATTCTTCACACGCTAGAGGAGTGATGACATTGGTACACCGATCACTCTCCTTTGAGGAAGCTAAATGCTGTATAGACACAAAGGGGAGGTATTTGATCCTATGGGGCAAACTAGCCGGCATTGACACAACATTGGTTAATACTCACGGCCCCCATTTCGATGACCCTGAATTCTATGGTCAAGTGATGGGTATTCTAATAGGGGGCTCATACATTATTTGGGGAGGGGATTTTAACACAATCCTGCACTGTGGGGCTGACCGATCCAAGGCCACCTAATGCGATTTGACGAATGCGGGCTCAACGATTCTGCACATTAAGCAACAAATTGAGTTGGTCGATGCATGGAGGGACCGCAATCCTAGGGTACGCAAATTAACCTATGACTCGCCAGTGTATGATGCATATTCCAGAATTGATTACTGGCTGGTCGCTGCCACGCCCATGGCGCGGGTGCAGGACTGTAGGATTCACCCTAGAACGATCATTCCTCGGTTACACTGACAGTAGTTTGGGACGGCCCCGGTACCCCCCCACCCTTGCTGGCGCATGCCCCCTCATGCTTACTAGACTCACTATTCCTGGAGACACTATGTAATGAGGTCACAGACTTCTTTCAGAGGAATGAAGGGTCAGTTCAGCACCCCTCCACAGTCTGGAACACATCTATGGTATGGGTTAGGAGTGGAGGTGATTTCAATCTCCACAGGCACTCTGAAGGCAACGAGAAGAGAGTTAGGTAGCGTTGAAGCTGTCCTGAGACAGCTTGAAAATGAACATGGCACATCAAACAACAGAGTATTATTGGGCCCCATCAAAGGGAACCTGTTGAAATTCACGGAATTGGCAGACAGAGAAGTCTGCTTGATGAATTATCCCATTCAGGCAAGGCGCTATGGGGAGGCAGACAGGATGGGCCGTCACCTTGCGGGTGCCATTAGATCCGAGAAAGGGGTGCAACATATCACTGGAATCAGAGGGCCATCACGAAATATCCTTACTGCACCGGAGGCAATCAATGCTGAATTCTGCCAATATTATAAGACTCTATATGCTAACTCCGACAGGTGCACTGATGCAGAGCTGGCAAGCTACCAAAATGAGATCATACTCCCATTGCTGTCGCAGAAAGCACAGACAGTGCTGAATCGGCCACTCACACTTGACAAAATTACAGAGGCAATTATGCTCTCCCGTCTGGAAAGGCCCCCGGTACAAACGGTATAGGTATTGAACTTTATAAGGAGTTCCGGCTTATCCTTGCTCCCCGGCTGTTGCAGGTCTGGGAGGAATCCCTTCAATTCGGACATTTACCACCCTCCCCACTCTCTGAAGCTGTAATCACTGTTACTAAAACCCAACAAACCTATCTCTGAGATGGCCTCGTATAGACCATTACCCCTAATAAAAAAAGTCAACACCAAAAAAATGTTTGCCAAATTACTGTGCACCCACATCCACATCCTGCCTTATATGTAGTCACTGGTCCACCTGGATCAATCAGGGTTTATCCCTGGCCACTCCACAGCATTTAATTTGCGCAGACTATTCTGCATCATGTTCCAAATTAACCCACATGCACAGGCTGTGGCCGCCTTGCTCGACACCAAGAAGGCCTTTGACTCCGTCTCAAGGCGGTTTCTCTTCACAGAGCTCCTACGGATGCACTTTGGGGATCTTTTCGTACAGTTTATTTGCCTGCTGTATGCTGACCCTGCGGTCAGAGTCTGCGCTGTTGGTGCACTCTCACCTGCTTTCCATATGGGTCACGGGACAAGGCAAGGCTGCCCATTATCTCCCCTACTCTTTGCTCTGACGATTGAGCCCCTTGCATCTATAGAGCGACTCAGACACAGCCCTTAAAGGTTTGCATATAGCGGGCACTCCACAAATAATATCTCTGTATGCTGACGACACGCTGTTGTACATTCAAAATTCTATGCAAAACCTGGCCCGCTGATCCATAGGTTCTCAACATACTATGGATACCGTATTAAATCAAAATTGGAGCTGTTCCCGCTGACTGATGCCACACACGTCCCAAAGGACCTGGTGGGGTTCAGGTGGGTCCAGCATGAATTTGAATATCTGGGCATACTGGTCTCTCATTCACATCGATCATTGTTGGCAGATAAACATGAGGCATACTTAGTGGTACTGGCGGATAAGCTGGGTCTGTGGGCTAGAATCCCCATATCATTATATGGTAGGTTCTCCGTATTAAAAATGATTGTGGTTCCTAAACTACTGTATTATTTTAATAATATTCCTGTATGGCCGGGACGTGCTTTCTTTGATAAATTATGCTCCTTGGTAATTAGTTATACATGGGGAACTGGGTTACACGGATGAAGTGGGAGGCATTGTCCAAACTGTTTGAACAGGGGGGCCTTCAGGCCCCCGACTTCAAACTTTACTACGTTGCCTCGCAGGTGCAGTACACCGGCTATTGTTATTCCTCTCAGGATTTCCCGTTGCATATGGTTTTAGAGACATACAGTGCCTCCCCCTCTAACCTGAAATCTCTTGCTAACCAGCACACTGATACGTGTACGTTTGACCCGGTCCACGCAATAGTAAATGGATGGGCAAGATTGGTTAAGAGACTTGATGTGACAACGCCATACTGCAGAGTGCTCCCCCTATGGAACTGTCCTGGCCTCCTCCCGACGTTTGACTAAGACATTCAATGCATGTGGAATCCTGGGGAAGACATTAACTCTGCACAACCTTTTCACTGATCAGACTTGTCCCACATGAAGACTTTTACAGTAAAACTAGGTAATAACCCAATAAGAGCGCTTCAATATTTCAAAATGAGAACGGCAGCCCGGAGTAGCTTGCCCTCGATCCCCTACAAGCACTGAACTATTGGGAATGGTTGTGACCGGTATGGACCCTAGAAGACTGGTGTGTAGGCTGTGTAAAGCATGTCAGGCCAATCAAACTTCTATCCATAGTGCAAAAGGGAAATGGGAAAAAGATGTGGGTATTGTAATAAATGATGAATAGTGGTTGCGATGGTGCCGACTGACAAAATAAGTTTCCCTGAATGCACGGTTTAGATTAACACAATTCAAGATATTAAATCAATTGCACTGCACACCTGCGCAAATAGCAAGGTTTGCACCTATGACCAGCAACGAATGCACGAAATGCAGCACAGCTGCAGCTGACTCTCTGCATATGTACTGGAGCTGCACACAGATCGCCAAGTTGCATATTGAAGTACTGGAAATCTAAAGGTACCCCTGATGTTAATGTGTGGTTCAGGGAACTGACTTATGCCAATGAAAGGGAGGAAGGCTACCTGTCGCTGATTGTACCCAGCTACAGGCCCAAGGACATAGGGAACCATTCCGGAGGTACCTACGAAGGACAACTTTGGCTCAGTGAGCGCACCTTGGGATAATAGACCTAATTCTATACTTTAGTCCTATGTAGTCCGTTTGGATGATTATGGTGGTTTTAAAACAGGATTGTAACAAACTCGCATACGTACGCGTTTGAGGATGTTCGTCTGTCACTGCAGTAAATAAAGTTTTTTTGAAAAACACATTTTCTTCTCTCTTCTGGAAATAGTTTTGACTATCATTTTTCATCATGTTCTACACATGCTGTTGGCAGTACAGGATGGGGGGTTATATTTTAGCACCTCACAATCTATCCCTTAAAGTATATAAAACCCTTTAAGGTGTTGAGTTCAAGGCTTTACTCGCTAGTGGACTGATAGATGATCACAAGATCAATCTTAGAAACTTATCATGGACTCCCAGAATTTTATGACTGGTTTACTACCAACATATTGGATTGCTTGTATACAGTCATAATATGGGGGAAGCGCAATTTCAATACAATCTTAGAGGTTGGCCCAGATCTAGCTCAGTAAACAGAGGTTTATCCAGGTCTGCTCAGACAATTGTCCAGTTGGGCCCACAGTATCATTTGGTCACTATTTCAAGGGACTGACATAACATTCTTAAGGACTAAAGTACCTTTTATTCTTATGTGCATGATGCAGTCTTTTGAACCTGGCTTCTTTCTTATCTCCTGGCTTGGATCTCCATAGGTGTAAGAATGCACAATTACTTCGAAAAGAAATTCGGACCACTCCCCAGTCCTACTTCAGTGGTTTGTGTCATAATTGAAAGCTGACTCAATGCTTGACCAGGTCTTCAAGTCAGACCTAGACTGTGCGATATCTGCCTTTTTCGATACCAACATTTGTTCCATGCCTTCTTCTCCAAATGTTTTATTCATGGTATAAGTGCCATACAGAAGGATTTAATGTTCTACAATTTATTATCAGACCTGACTTAACTAAGCTTAAAAGGAGACACAAGACTCAAAGGTCTGATCAGGTAATAAGGGAGTGCTTGCAGAAATACGTAGTATTTTATTTCAATTTTGGGATGCTGCTAACAGAGGTACATGTCTTGGGCTGGCATGTTTTGACCAGGAGGTTACACTGGGAAGAACAAAGACAGTAAGACCTTGGCATGGTTGATTTGTGTAGTGAGGGGTATAGATATACAGAGATTCAGAATGACTAGTATATTGCACAACAAATATAAAGGTAGTTCCAATGATTTTAAGGACGTTTACTCTAGGTTGTACACTTCCAGACTTGATAACAATGACACACATTAATACTTTTTTAACCAAGTAGGTCTGGCTGATTAGAGGATTGTCAGAGAATCTTGCAGACCTCTTACAGTTGCTGACATCCGCAAGGCCACAGACAGTATGGTAGGTGGAAAATCCTCCAAGCCAAATAGCCTTTCTGGTAATTTGTATTAACCTTTATCTGCTTTACTTGCACACATCTACTTAAAGCATACAAAGAAGCCATTGATAGCCCCCAAAGACCTCTCAGAACGAGAAATGACTTACAATAATGTTCTTTCTATGGATTCTTCTCCCGCAGATTCCTCATCAGTTAGCTATCCAATCCACCGTCAGCTGCTCAGAAAACCTTTCGACAGGGGGTGTAGTGCACCTCGACGTGGCCATGGATCCCTCTTGACCCGAAGCGGCGGTCGCCGATTCCAGATGCGACGCTGGTTGTACATATATCACGTCACTTTGCCCCCATACCTCAGTTCCCCACCCTTTCTTCCCCAGAGCTCAGCTAGTGCAGAGGAAGATTGCACAATCGGCTGAAAGCAGCCACAACTCAAAAACAAAAATGTAAGTCTTCTTTTTATTTGTTTTTTTAAGGATGAGGAACAGAACTGCAAGACATTGCAGAAAGACACACACATAACAGGCCTAGGAGACCAATAAGAGATAGCTAATCTCCTCTTCTCCCAAGATAAGGGCAGTCATCAAGGAATGCAGGCACTTTCATAGCAAGGTTGGATGGCAGGGTGGTGCGGAATCTGTGGGAAAAGAATCCATAGAAAGAGCATTACCAATAAGTAATTTCTCCTTCAATGGATTGCTTTCTCCAGCAGATTCTTCATCAGATGGACTCCCAAAGCAGTACCTAGTCTGGAGGCGGGATGAAAGTCCCTAAACCAGGAAGCTCTGTAGCACCGCTCTTCCAAACCGAGCATCATTACCACGTGACACGTCCAAACAGTAATGCTTGGAAAAGGTGTACAAAGATGACAATGTCACTGCCCGGTGGATCTCTCTAGTCAGAACACACATCTGGAGTGCTGAAGAAGCAGCACACCCCTAGTGGAGTGAGCTGTGATGAATCCTGTGAAGCCATCTCTAATCCCCAGCCTAAAATCTCCTCCCATGTGGCTAGGGGATGGCAGCCGTTACATGATCCTGGGGGTGGTATTATGAGGGAGCATCACATGGGAGGAGACGGCTTTTGTGGAGAAGAGGTGAATCAGTTGCGCTGGATATTTAAACATGCTCAACACCTTCAATTAGAGTGTGAAGGCGGAGAAGAGAGACGCAGAGGGGGTGAAACAGAAAGGAGACCTGAAGGCAAAAGCAGATGCACAGAAGTGAAGAGACAGGAGCTTCCAAGCAACCACTTGTGAGCTTAATTTACCAGTGGGACGCGAGACCGGTAGAGGCCCAGCGGGTGCGCCCTGGAGAAACCGTGGAAAGGCCGTCAGCAGCAGCGAGGCTGGAGACACAGTCTTGATGAACAGCAGCAGTTCTAGTGGCAAAGGAACGTGGAGCCGACGAGAGAAATGAATGAGGGTCTGCAAAGCAGGGGAAGCCTTTCCAGAGTAAAAATGTGCAACATTTTTCATCATGCCACAATTCGTAAAAGCTATCCAACATCACTGCGTGTGCCCATAGGTATTGGGAGCCCCGGGGCATGCTGAAAGGCAAACAAACACTTCAAAACTTGTTTTCAATACTGACCAAGCAAATTAGAAAGGCAGAATTTACACAAGTCTTCATATAAATCAATATGGGGAAAGTTAATACTATCAGCAGCAAATGAACATTAATGAAGAAGTTGAAAGGCAAAATCTGTGCAAGTGTCCATACTTGAGATGTTAATTTGAAGAAGTTGGAACAAGCATTTCCAAAAGGCAGATGAAAATCAGTGTAGAAATTAATAGAAAGAACTTGAACAAGTCTCCATATACGAGATGTCACTATGCGGGAAGTTGGAACAAGTAGTGCCTAAAGTAAATGAAGTATAAAAAGTGAAGTACAACTGTGCTATACTGAAAGAGAACATTGTAGAAATTCCTGGTAAGAGAAAGACATCAGGCAGCAAGCCTTTGGGAAGAAGATACCTGGCAGGGGAGTATACCAGGGGATCTATAAAGCCCAGAAGGGGATTCCTGGCAGGGGAGTATACCAGGTAATCCATTTAAGATATGAGAACGAGAACAATGTAAGAAGTCCTGGAGAAAGAAGCACATCAGGCAAAGAACTTTTGAGAGGAAAGATGCCTGAAAAGAGAATATACCAGGGGATCCGCAAAACCTAGAAGGTTTCGTGGCAGGGGAGTATACCAGGAAACCCTCATGAAAAAAGTATTGTGCGAAGAGACATTTCTACTATTCTTGAACAATTATTAGTTGGAAGCGACACTTTGTTATCCTCAGGAAAGGGAAAGTGTTGTGTGAGAGACATATTTATACTACTCTTGAGGAATCATTGCTTGAAAAGACACCTTTGGCCCTCCTTAAAAAGTTGTTGCATTAAAGAGACACTTTTGCCATCCTGAAGAAAGTGTTGTGTGAAAGACATTTCTGCTACGTTTAAGAAATCGTTGTTCGGAAAAGACACTTCCGCTGTTCTGCCTGAAACAATCCAGGGGATGGAAATCACCTCCTCGAGTCAAGGATTGTTTGTTGAATTTTGATATTTGGTTTTTACACACTTTTTGCTAAACAAAAACAGACACTTCTTACACCTTTAATTTTTCATTTTTAGTGTGAGGGTTAGATACGTTTTGGGACACAAGGACCATTTGCATGATTTTTGACGACAACACAGAAACTGGACTTTAATTTTAGTTTTCTAAGATTTAGGGTAGGGACAGAAAGGTCTTTTCCCAGCCACTTTCTATTAATAAAAATGTCTAATGTTGAAAACATTAGAGCTTTGTGTCCGCCTCTCATTTGAGACCCCATAGAGAGCCTTGATGCCCAGCAGAAGCTCTTTTCCTGCGTGTTAGTAACACTCTGCTATACTGAGTGTAATCCACGTAGGTCTGGTCTGTTTAGAAACACAGCTGGTCAACCCTCCTGAACTCCACTGTCCTTGCGACATAGAAACTAAGAGCCCTCTTAGGGTGCAACCGCTCATCTTCCTTGGAAGGATGGGGAGGAGGGCAGAACACAGGCAGGTCTATGCCCTGGCAGACGTGGAACTCAAACAAACGTGGGCATGAACCTAGGCCGCACCTTCAGCGATACCTTCTCCTTAAAGAAGCAGAGAAATTGAGGCTTCCATGACAGGTGCCTGCAGCTCACTGACCCTTCTGGCAGAAGTGATTTCCATCAAGGGAGTCTTCAAAGTGAGCAACCGAACTGGGCAAGAAGGCATAGGCTCAAAAAGGGACCGCCATGAGGAAAGTGAGAAACTAGTTAAGGTCCCAGTCTAGATCAACAAAAGGAACAAGCAGAAACTTATTCACAAGGCTTTTCAGAAATTGGGCCATAACTGGGATCGTAACGAAAGATTATTGATCCGGAGACATTTTTAAAATAGACAAAGTCACCAAGTATCCTTTGGCTGTTGCAACCTGAAGGCCTGACGAGGCCAGTGACAGAAGGTACTCCATCACTGCAGTGTTGGGGCAAGAGATAGGGCAGATCCCTCCATTACCTGAACCACGCCTTGAATATACTCCATCTGCAGGCGTACAGCGATCTTGTAGATGGTCTGTGTGCAGCTAGCAGACCATCCAAGTCAAGGAGTTCAGAGTACCACATTCTCCTCACCCAAACCGTGGCGATCAAGATCATGGTCGCTTGGAACCTCCTCAACCACCTGAGAACTTACAGGATGACGGGGATCGGAGGAAAGGCATAGTCCCACTCCACTAGTAATGCATACCTCAGCGCACCTCTCACTGGGAATTCCCCTGAGCAGAACCATCTGCACTTCTTGCTGGACTCAGTGGCAAACAGATCCACTGTCGGGGTACCCCACTCAGTGAAGATCTCCTTGAGAACTTCCTGGCACAACTCCCACTCGTGCAAGACCGTGCTCTGCCTGGTCAGGACGTCGGCCAGTCTGTTCTTAGTACCCACCAGATGGACTGCCGAGACAGATCTGGTTCTCTAATCGCCTAAACCAAAACTGCATCGCCTCCCTGCAAAGGGGAAGTAACCGTGCACCTCCTTGCTTGTTCAGGTGGTGCATGGCCACTATCGTCTGTCAAGATCAGGGTGTGTTTCCCTTTGAGAGAGGGCGCAAAAGCTGCAGGGCTAGCCTGATCAATCACAGGTCCAGTCTGTTAATATGCCAGTGGTTCCCCAACCTTTCAGGGACGCATTCGTGACCCCCAGGTCAGGGTGGTCACGAAGGCCAGAAAGTGTTCCCCATTATCATTTTGTCTCTGCTGGGCCCCCAAGTGAGATCGTTGGCCACCGACCGACATCTTGAGAACATCCTTCAGGGTGACGGAATACTGGTACCACTGACCCCCCAGTAGCCACTGCAGAGATCGCATGAGCAACCTGAACTCTGGCACTAGAATGCAGGAAGCATGAGGCCTAAGAGGCAGAGAAAGCAGGCCGTCAGCAAGCTGCTGTGGCTCTGGAATAATTTGGCCATCGGTGGCACACTGGTAACTCTCTCCTTGCGGGGGAAAACCCTTCGGCTCCCGAATTTCCAGGACTGCTCTGATGAACTGGAGCCTTTGAATTGGTGTTGTGTGTGACGTCTGAAGGTTTAAGGAGAAGCCCAGCCTGTGCAGCAGCAAATAGGTGTCTTCGATGTGCGATGAAACCTGCTCTGACGATTTTACTCTGATCAACCAATTGTCCAGCTAAGGAAATACATGAACGCCAGATTTTCAGAAATGCACTCCCCCTACTGCCATCAGCTTGGTGAAGACCCGCAGAGCAGAAGTCAACCCAAAGGGGAGCACCTTGAATTGGTAGTGCCTGTCCCCTATGAGGAATCAGAGGTATCTTCTGTGCCTCTGATGGATGAGAATTCCTCATAGCCTCAGCCTTTCTGAACATGTCCTTTCTCAGGAACTTGATCAAGACCCTGTGGTCCAAAATGGGACGCAGCCCTGCCCCTTTCTTGGGTACCAGGAAATACCTGGAATACCAGCCCGACTCTCTCTGTTCGGGAGGCACCTCATCCACAGCACCCTTCAACAGGGCTTGCAGTTCTTCCTGGAGCTCCTGTTCCGACTGTATGGGAGCGGGGGTGTTCTTTCTGGGGGTCTTTGCATGAAGGACAGACAGTACCCTCATTGGATGAGCTGCAATGCCCAGGCGTCAGCGGTTATTTCCCGCCATTGTGGCACATACTCGCCAATCCTCCCTCCAACCGGAGAAACATAGGAGGTGTGGGGGGGGGAGAGAACAAAGCAGCTTTGCAGCCAGTGTTGGCCCTGTTGCTGAAGCTACTGTCTGATGGCCCCTAGGCACCCCTCTGTACCTTCCGGAACATGGGAAAAGCCTCTAAGAACGTGCTCCCCAAAGCCCATCACAGCCAACACTTCCCACAGGTAATCCCACAGAACGGAGTCGAATGCTTTTTCGAAGTCAATGGCAAGAAGTGCCAGAGAGTCAGGGAGAATCGAGGTCCAGTCCATTGCCACGTGGAGGTGCCTGATGTTCATATGGGTTGTCTTGTCTGGCAAGAACCCGCATTGGTCTAGGTGCATCAATGTGGTAATCACTTGCAGTACCCGGTTGGTGAGTACCTTGGCCAGGATCTTAGTTTCTCCGTTTATAAGAAATGGGGCGAAAGGAGGAACGCCTATTTGGGGGCTTGTCTTTTTTGGGAATAAAGACTATGGTGGCCTGCCTTAAGTCTGGCGGGAGGATACCCTCCTCTCTACTGAGCAGAAATAAAGTAAATGCAGAACCGTCTGGCTACCCAGTCTCTTTCGTACCTCCACCTGGAGCCCAATAGGGCCCGGAGTCTTCCCCGATTGAAGCTAGGAGACCGCCTCTGCAATCTCTGCATCCAGGTCTGTAGACTGTTCAGCAGAGAAGTGAGGGAGGGTGAGGTCATCAAGAGGGCAGTGGCCAACGGGTCTGTGCCTGACTGAGGTTTGATATGCTTCATAATATTGCGCGATCCAAGATTTCTCCAAAATAACCATTTCCCTCATTGCGTCGCTCCAACCAGAGCAGCATTTTCCCGGCCCTGTCCCCGGCTTCGTGGACCCTACTCAGCCTATCTATGTGTGCCTGTCTGGTATTGTCCGGTTGAATAATTTGCAACGTTTCCCTGTCCGCCAGAAGCAGTCTGAGTGTCAGGGTTCTTCCTCCATTTCCTCGACTGCAGTTTCAGCCTCTCGCACCCCTTGTAGCTGAGCCTTACTTTTTGCCGAGTCCAGGGATATCAGTTCCCCCTCAGCACTACTTTGTACCCATTGCATAGTATCGATTGACTGTCCACCAACCCGGTGTTGAGTGTAAAATACTCCTCAGATTTAGTTCTGATCCCCTCAATAATCTCAGGGAAGCCAAGGTAACCGGTGTTAAAGCGCCACCCATCCAATGTCTGGGCACACCACTCTACAATTCTATCAGAAGTGGGGAATGGTCAGAGATCACTCTTGCAAGGACCTTGGCAGATAAAATCAAGAGCGTCCAGCTGCAGGATAAAAAAAAGTAGTCTAATCTGCCCATTAACAATTCTCCACATGTCACAGGTCAAGCAAGGTTGTGAAGGTGTGCAGCTTAGTGGGCACTGCTGTGCCCCTAACACGAACGGGTGTACGGTCAATGGCCAGGTCCATAACATCATTAAAATCACCTCCCAAGATCCCTAGCTCAGATTGATGGGAGAGCAGTATATTTTGAATGGTGTTATGGCGATCCATTGAAAGTGGAGGTGGGGCGTAAACGGGCTGGATACCAATTGTGGAGCCCCACAGTTCTCCAACCACCAGGACAAATGTACTTAGTACATCTTTTTGGGCAGAGAGGAAACTAAATGGTAAACATTTGTGGACGAGTATCAATGCCCCACGAGAACCTTTGAAGAAGTCTGCATGTATTGCACTCCTATAATTAGTGAGCTTGAAAACATTGCATTCGGAGCCCGCCAGATGAGTTTCAAGCAGGAGAGCCACATCCAGGGAGTACTTATTAAGGAACTGGAGAACCAGGCCTGCATGATCCGAGAGCACAAGCCATTCACAATCCAGGATAACATCTTCAGCTTTCTACTCATTGCGTCAGTCCCCATCGAGGCATCAAGAGGGAGATATATTCAAGTGTATCCTCATCCTCCACGCCTAACCAGACCTCATTCCCAACCATTGAGTCTTCATGCCTACGGTGTGTGCTGCATAAAAAACATTCGAACTGCCAAATCCCCTACCCCACTCCGTACATCATCCCAACTTGAAGTACCTGTCGCACAAACATGTGATTAAGTAGTCACCAAAAAACCAACAGTAGAATGCAAATGCAATGTCTGGGAAAACCCCCCAGGCAACGTCCAAAGGGAAAAAGGAGAAGGGAAGACAGAAGAGGTAAGCGAAAGCAAAAGCGAGAAGAAAGGTGGGACAGCCGAGCCACTTCTTTGCCAGCCGGCCACGGTTTTGATCTGTCCACACCATTGTCGCCGGGATATTTGGTTCCTGCTGTTCAAAAAGTCTCAACCCACACTCAAAGATGACTGCAAGGTGAACGCTGAGGGAGGGGACACAGGTGCCTGGGACCGTGGCACATCGAAGGGTTGTGCCCTTTCAGGTGTAGCTGCCGGGGCTTTCCCCCGCCTGTGCCTGCCAGGATCCTTCCCCAGGTGAGCCTCCACCCAAGTCCACACTGTCTGGAGATCCGAAAACTCCTGGATCATTCCGTTATGATGTATCTGAAGTGTAGGGAAGAAGAGGGGAAATTTTACAATGTCCGCACAATGCCGTTGTTCTAACTGGATCAAAGGACTGGCGAACCCTCTGGGCCTCCCTGGTTTAGTCAGGAAAGAATGCAATTTTGGCACCAATATATGTGATGGGCCCTTTCACCATCTGAAGCAGGGCATCCCGGTTCCGGTAGTTGAGAAGAATAAGTTACTTACCAACTGTAACGTTTGTTTGACTTGATGTTCCTCCCACGTATTTGTCATCTTAGATATATCTCGTCTCCCAGCTCTGCTGCTTCATACATTTTATTCACCACAGGGCGCTGTGTTTGAGGCCGGAGTCGTAGTCCCTCGAGGGCCGCCTTCGAGCATCAACGTCATCTGCTGTATAAAGGGCTCGAGCCGCGCCCGTTACCTCAGTTCTGTTTTTACGGTGTTCACGGTCGCATCAGTTGATCAGGCTTTAAAATCCTCAGGCTCTTAAGGAAGTTCGAGTGCAACTGGCGTAAACTGTACGGAGGAGTAGATTGGGAGGGTCCATGAGGAATACGTGGGAGGAATAAGCAGTCGAAAGAACGTTACAGTTGGTAAATAACTTGTTCTTCGAATGGATTGTGTCATCCCACGTATTCCTCCTTTTAAATAGGCTCCCGAAGTAGTAAGAATTTGGAGGACGGAGTACCAGAACTTCCAATCATGGACTGAATGAAGGACAGCTTTTGCAAAGAGTCCTCCTTGATATGATGTAGAGTCCAAGCAGTAATGCTTCACAAAAGTGTGCAATGACGACCAGGGGGCCGCAGCACAAATATCCTGCACCGGGACACCCCTCTGAAGAGCCATGGAAGTTGCCATGCCCCTGGTTGAATGAGCACTTAACCCATCTGGAGGCTCTTTCCCAGCTAATTTATAGCACTCCGAGATTGCTAGAATTATCCATCTGGATAGAGTTTGCTTAGATACGCCAAGACCCAATTTGTGTCCAGTATACCCAACAGTCGGTCACATTGTCGGAAATTTGCCAGTCTAGAAATATAGAAACTGAGAGCCCTTTTTGGGTTCAGTCTGTTCAATCTTTCCTCTTCCTTACTAGCGTGTGGAGGAGGGTAAAAAGAAGGTAAGGTGATTTTCCGTGACGGATGGAAATCAGAGACTATTTTAGGCAAGAAGGATGGTTTAACTTTTAGAATAACTTTGTCCCTATGAAAAATGGTGTGAGGAGGTTTACAAGAGAGCGCCTGCCACTCACTCACCCTGCGGGCTAACGTTACAGCCACTAACAAAATAGTTTTTAGAGTGAGAAGTCTTAACGGGCAAGAATGTAAAGGTTCGAAAGGGGCACACATAAGAAATTTTAAGACTAAATTCAAATCCCAGATGGGCACCTGAAAAGGTGTTGGAGGGTACACATTTGTCAGCCCTTTCAAGAATTTAATGATCAAGAGCATTTTAAAATAGGACACCTCTTCCAAAGAGCACTTAAAGATAGATAGCGCTGCAAAAGAACAAGTTACTTTCTTACCTGGTAACGTTCTTTCGATGGGATGGTCGGACGACGTATTCCATTTCTATGACAGGTAATGTCCACAGCTGTGCTGCTTCGGAAAATCTTTGGCGTCTGCGTCCTGCGTCGATGACGTCGATGCGCCGTCCCCAAGGACTTCCTCCGACGGCCGACGTCACCCGATGTGATAAGTAGGACGCACGACGCCCATAGCCTCATATATAGTTTTTTCCCAGAACGTGTGCCACCAGTTTTCTGCCAGTCAGACACACAAGGCCTTGCAGAACGCAAGTTGCAATCGCAAAAGAAATTCTGCAGCGGGGAAGGCAGGGAGGGAGCGATATGGAATACGTCGTCGGACCATCCCATCGAAAGAACGTTACCAGGTAAGAAAGTAACTTGTTCTTGGAGGGGATTGGGTCCTCCAACGTATTCCATAACTATGACAGACTCCCAAAGCAGTACCAAGCAAGGAGGTGGGAAAGAATTTAGAATACAAATTTAGCATGCCCAATCAAATTGCGGAATAGAGAACTGCCTTGCCAAAGGCCAGATCTTGCCCTCTGATGGAATCAAGGGAATAGTGACGTACAAAAGTATGTACTGAAGCCCAGGTGCCTGCATCACAGATGTGACGAATAGGAACTCCCCTCTGCAGGGCAGTAGACGCAGCCACTCCTCTGGTAGAATGGGCCCGCAAGCCAGCCGGAGGGTCCTTACCCACCAAGCGGTAAGACTCGGAGATAGCTAAAATAATCCAACGAGACAAAGTCTGTTTCGTCACAGCTTGTCCCAAACGCTTCCCAGCGTAACCAATGAAAAGTTGATCGTCCACTCTGACCCGGGACATGCGCGAAATATAAAAGCTCAACGCTCTCCGAGGATCAAGCCTATGGAGCCTCTCCTCTTCCTTACTAGTATGTGGAGGTGGATAGAACGCCAGAAAAACAACCTTTTGGCTCAAATGAAAATCCGAAACCACCTTCGGAAGAAAAGAAGGACGAACTCTAAGGACAACCCTGTCCTTGTGAAACACAGTGAAGGGTGGCTTAACTGAAAGTGCCTGTAACTCACTCACTCTGCGAGCGGAAGTAACCGCAACCAAAAACACAGTTTTCAGAGTCAACAGCCTCAAAGGGCAAGAATGTAAAGGCTCAAACGGAGGACCCATAAGAAACTTAAGAACAAGGTTCAAATCCCAACCTGACACCAAAAAAGGTGACGGAGGGAACACATTAGTGAGGCCTTTTAAAAACTGCGAAATTAAAGGAATCTTAAAATAGGAACACTTCAGACGAGCGCTTAAATATGGACAGCGCCGCCAGGTAACCTTTAATGGTCCCCACTTGTAAGCCCCTGTGGGCTAAAGAAAGCAAAAAAGACAAAACCATGGGAATGTCGCATTCAAAAGGATCCACATTCTGAACTCTGCACCAGCCGCAGAACTTTCTCCAACGGCAACAGTACAGAGACTTTGTTGCCGGCCGCCTGGCCGAGAGCAACACCTCCATCACGTCTTCAGGGAGGTCCCAATCATTATACCTCAACCTTTCAGAAGCCAAGCATGAAGATTGAGGGATCTGACCTCTGGATGGAGAACCTGACCCTCCTCCCGCGAGAGCAGATCGTCTCGGTAGGGAAGACGACGTGGAGGGCAGATGGACAAGTCTAGAAGGTCCGGGTACCACGTCCTCCGGGCCCACGCCAGAGCAATGAGGATCATCCGGGAACTGAACCTCCGTAACCTCCGCAACACTTGCGGGATGACGGGGACTGGAGGAAACGCGTACAGCAGTGGGAATGACCACTCCACCACAAACGCATCTCCTAATGCTCCTTTTGGAGGAAATTCCCCCTTTCGCACTTCCGGTTGACACTGGATGCGAAGAGATCCACTTGAGGGGTCCCCCAAAGGGCAAAGATCTCCAGGAGAATCTCCTGAGCCAGCTACCACTCGTGAGAGATCGTGCTCTGCCTGCTCAGGCAGTCTCGTTGTCGTCTCCGGCCAGATGAACTGCCGAGATCGAAACTTCCTGCTGGATGGCCCAGAACTCGAGCTGCATCGCCTCCCTGCACAGCGGAAGTGACCCTGCTCCCCCTTTTTGTTGAGGTAGTGCATGGCCACCATGTTGTCCGTCAGAATCAGGACACTTTTCCCGCGCACAGTCGGCAGAAAAGCCTTCAGGGATAGCCTGACGGCCCTCAGCTCCAACAGATTGATATGGAGTCTGGACTCCGACGGAGACCAACGACCGCTGACTGTCAACTCATTGGCATGAGCTCCCCATCCCGTGAGGGATGCGTCCGTCATGATCGTCACCTCCGGCCAGGGCAGCCAAAATGGGGCCCCCTTCATCAGATTGCCCTTGACGGCCCACCACAGAAGGTCCCGGGCTACCGAGGGCGGCACCTGAACAGGGTCCGACAGCCGTCCAGAGGACTGAGACCACTGGAGCTTGAGTGCCCACTGCAAAGACCTCATCCGCAGACGAGCCTCTGGCACCAGAAGAATGCAGGATGCCATGAGGCCGAGCAGTCTCAAGAACTCGGACGCTGGGATATTCTGGGCAAACTGAAACTTGTGCACCATCTGCTGAATGTGAAGAGCCCTCACCTGAGGAGGAAAACACTGCCCCAGGGACGTGTCGAGCACTGCTCCGATGTACTGGAGGCACTGCGTTGGTGTCAAATGGGACTTCTTTAAATTGAGGGAGAAGCCCAGCCTGTGAAGGGAGTGGCAGGTGACGGACAGATGATCCAGGACTTGCTCGGGAGGGCTCCCCCTGATCAACCAATCGTCCAGGTAGGGGTAGACGTGAATCCCCCCTTTCCTGAGATGCGCTGCCACCACCACCATGAGCTTGGTGAAAACGCTCGGGGTGGAGGTCAATCCGAACGGCAGGACCCGAAACTGAAAGTGCGAGTCACCAACCGCAAACCTCATATACTTCTTGTGCTTGGGATGGATCGGCACATAGAAGTAAGCATCCTTGAGGTCGAGAGACACCAACCAGTCCTGAAGTTGAAGGGCCTGGAGGACTTGAGAAAGAGTCACCATCTTGAACTTGTCCTTCCTGATGAGTTTGTTCAAACCGCGCAAGTCCATGATGGGTCTCAATCCCCCGTCTTTCTTTGAAATAAAAAATAAGGGGAATACCATCCCTTGTTCCTCTCCGCTACAGGCACCAGTTCTATGGCGCCTTTCTCCAGCAGGGCTTGAATTTCCTGCGCAAGGAGCGGATCCAGACTCTTCAAAGAGAGGTTCCCTGGTGGATTGTCGTGAGGCCTCTGCCGAAAAGGAAGACAGTAGCCGTGGGTTATGATCTCCAGAACCCACACATCTGAAGTAATGGCTTGCCACTCTACAAGATGCTGCGCCAGCCTTCCCCCAACCGGCGAACCATGGGACCTGGCCTCATGACTGAGTGGTAGCGGCTGCGGCGTTGCCTGAGGGCAAAGAGGCAACTGCCCGAGCAGCCATGGCACCTCGAGTACCTTTGTTTCCACCTCTGGCACTCTTACGATGGCCTCTTTGACTGCTAGCACCTCTCGCTTTACTGAAGGACGAGTAATAGCGAAAGGAACCTCCCCTCCATTGCGGTCCCCTAGGACGAAAAGGCGGAGGTTGGCGAACTGCAGCACCCAACGATTTTGCTGCAGCTTTGGAGGTCTGCAACCTCTCAAGGCTCTCGTCAGCCTTGCTGCCAAAAAGGTGTTCACCGTCAAAAGGCATGTTGAGGAGCCAGGATTGCACATCAGGAGCGAACCCAGACTTCCGCAACCACGTAAACCTGCGCATTACGGTGCTTGCCGCCATGGACCGACTGACACAATCCGCCAAGTCCAAACCCGACTGAACGGCCTCACACATAGCATCCTTTCCATCCTGAACCATAGCAAGGAAACCATCCCGTTCGTCCCCTTCGGGAATATGATCAGCCGCTAATGCAACACAGTTCCACAGAGTGTGCGTGAAACGAGACAAGGCACATATGGAGTTGGCCGCCTGAAGCGCCATACCACCCGAAGAAAACGCTTTCTTCGCCCAGCCGTCAAAACGTTTGTCGTCCCTATCCGGAGGGATGGTAGGATACGAAAGCCTGCTTTGCCGGGGCCGTAGCCGCCTGCACCACCAAAATCTCCGGGGTGGGGTGCCTAGACAAGTAGCAGGGGTCGCTACTGGCTGGATGGTATTTTCGCGACAAAGACTTGCCCACTGGCGGGAGACTCTCCGGAGCAGCCCAAGCCGCCGCCACCCTTCTCTGCAGAGCCATATGAAAAGGCAAAACCGGGTCAGTGGGTGGACCGAGATCAAGGATGTCCGTGAGATCATACTGAACGAACTCCCCTGGGGGAGCTGATCAACCCAAGTACTCGGTAACCCGAGACATAAGGCGCCGATATGAAGAATCGGTATGAGTGCCAGGCTCCGGCTGACAAAACTCCACCTGCGGAGAGGTGTCCAGTCCACTGGCATCATGCAGCGACTGCCTCAGGTCATCAAACTGGCTATGGCCCGAGATAAGGTCATCTGGAACCGCAACCGGAACCAGGCCGCCATCAGAGCCTTCATCACCCTCTGAAATGTACTACCCTTGTCCGAGCGGGACCTCTCCTGCGAGCCGTGCCGACTCGCTGCCACTACCGCCATCAGCTTGGTGAAAACCCGAGTGCAGAGGTCAGCCCAAATGGCAGAACCCGAAACTGATAGTGAGAACCGCGAACCTCAGGTACTTTCTGTGCTTGAGATGAATTGGCACATGAAAGTAAGCATCCTGAAGGTCCAATGAAGCCAGCCAGTCCTGAAGCTGAAGAGCCTGAAGGATCTGAGAAAGGGTCACCATCTCGAACTTGTCCTTCCTGAGGAATGTGTTAAAATGTCCTAAGTCCAAGATGGCTCTCAATCCTCCGTCCTTTTTGGGGATGAGAAAAAAAGGGGATTACCAACCCTTGTTCCTTTCCGCTACAGGTACATGTTCTATTGCACCTTTCTCTAGCAGGGTTAAAATCTCCTGCACAAGTGGCGGTTCTATAATTTTGAACCAAGTTGGCTCCCGGTGGTTGATCTTGAGGTCTTTGATGAAAAGGAAGGCAGTAACCATGGGTCACTATCTCTAGCGCCCAGGCATCTGACGCAATGTCCCGCCATTCGTTCAGATACCGAGTGATTCTGCCTCCCACCGGGGTCTTGTGGGTGAAGACCTCAAAGTGGATTTGCAGCGGCTGCAGCAGTGGCTGAGGAGGTAGGAGCCGCTGCTGGGGCTGATCTAGCACCTTTCCCCTTTCCACCACGAAAGGGTTTTCTCTGTTAGCCCCTTTGACTGGCCTGCCCCATCCCTCTTCCAAAAGAGGAGTAGAAACGAAAGGGACGACTCCTCCAGGAAGATGACCCTGTGTAGGATGCTGTTGAGGCTGTTTTATAGCGGCGCTGAGTGATTTTGCTGCCACTGCGAGGTCTGCAGCTTCTCCAAGCTCTCGTCCAACTTGCTGCCGAACAACCCCAAGCCGTCAAAGGGCATATTGAGCAATCTGGACTGCACATCAGGTGCAAAGCCAGATTTTCCCAGCCATACAAATCTGCGTAAAACCGTGCTAGATGCCATGGACCTGCTTACACTATCAGCAGTGTCCAGTCCTGGCTGGAGGCATTCCTCTATAGCCTCTTTCCTATCTTTCACTAGCACCAGGAAACCATCCCGTTCCTCACCCTTCGGGATGTGTTCAGCCGCTGATGTCATACAGTCCCACATGGTGTATGTAAATCTTGCCAAAGTGCAAGTTACATTAGTTGATTTAAGGGCCATACTGCCCAAAGAAAAGACTTTCAGCCCAAGCATCAACTTTCTTATCATCCCTATCTGGTGGTATAGAAGGGTAAGCTGACTGCCTAGTGGAGGTTGCAGCTTGTACCACTAAACTTTCAGGGGAGGGATGTTTAGATAGGTATTCAGGATCTGATGAAGATGGTCTGTACTTTGCTACACATTTTTTTAATTTACTCCCGAACCTGAATCAGGGGTATCCCAATTTGTCATCACCCTCTTTTGCAGTGCCTTATGGAAAGGGAGGACAGGATCTTTTTGAGGTCGTTCAGTCAGGATATCAGTCATATCATCCTGCTCAAAACTTGGGGAAGCTGATTTCCAACCCATGAAATCAATTACCCTTCCCACGAGGTTCCTATACCCAGGATCTGCATGATCTGCAGCGTCTGGGCTCCCAAATTCCACTTCTGGGGAAGTGTCTAGGGCACTGGCATTTTGAAGACAATCATAAAGATCCGGCATCTTGGTACTCGGGTCAGTAACCTCTCTGGCTCCAAACCTAACCCCAGCTGAAGTTATATCCTCTTCAGAGGACTGTCCTTCAAAAATAATGTCATAGATCTGAAAAATTCCTGCGAGGGTGGAGGCTGAAAAACCTTTTCTGGTAAAGGGGGTGGCACCGACTTAAGCTTTGACAATGGAGTCGATTTTTGCATCGGTATTAAAGAATGCTTTGATAAAGGCGTCCAAGGCGTCGATGGTATGGACGCTGGCTTCAACAACTTTGAAGGAGGCTTCAATGCCATCAAAGTAGGCTTCGACACTGTGGAAGGTATCGACGCCATTTTCAGTGGCGGCTTCGACGCTAGTCGTGAACTGTGTCGAGTCGGATTTCGACTTCAACGTCGATTCCGCTACCCCCGATTTATGCACCAGTGGTTTTGCCTTTACATGAGGTGTCGGAGAACTTTCCCCTGATGACACCCTATACTGTCGGATCTCGTGTGCCTAGTCTTTCATCTCCCTCTGTCACTTTTGGAGTGGGCCGGGGCATGATCTCCATGTGGTTTTTTCGAGGGGTCTGGGCTGCTTTCTCAAAGATTTTAAGCATCGAAGCCCTAAAGGCCTCCCATTTTTCAGGCGAATCGTGCTTGGAAGGATAAGTCACCCTTCTCTCAGATGAGGAGGAAGAACCTGTGGCGTCGCTTTTTCGACCTCTTGGACGAAGACGAGGAATATTTCCTGAGCGACTCTTTGACCTCGACCTCTTCGATCCATGTCGAGATTTTCCTGAATCTTTTTGTCTTTTCGAAGACCTATAAGATTCCTCCCCCACCGCCAGCTTACCTTTCTGTTCCCTAAGAGCCTTATTGGACATGGCCTGACAGGAACCACATTCTTCAACCCGGTGGTTAGGGCTGAGACACCGAAGGCAATTCTGATGGGGGTCGGTAATTGACATTTTCCTACCACACTTCAGACATTTTTTTAAACTGGCCTTGGGTGTGGTTGGAATAGATGACGAGGACATAGTCAAGAAAAAACCTGATGCGCCGTGCTGTGACACTAAGCACTGCTTGGAAAAACACAACTGAGGTAACGGGCACAGCTCGAGCCCTTTATACAGCGGATGATGTTGACGCTCGACGGCGGCCCTCAAGGAACTACGACTCTGCGGCTTTGAACACAGGGCCCTCTGGTGAAAATGTTTTCCAAAGCAGCAGAGCTGGGAGACAAGATATATCTAAGATGAGGAATACGTGGGAGGACACAATCCAGTCCAAGCTTAGCTATCATAGTGCAGGGTGGAGCCCCAGGAGTCGACGGGCCCGTCGGGATCCGGTGCGCCCTCTCAATGGAGAAGAAATCGGAGTGTGTCTTGGGTTTCATGAAGTCCATCCGCCAGCTTTCTAGAAAGAGCTCCATACTGCGCCCCTCTGATTTTTCATGGAGGCCCAAAATGTGTAGGTTATTTCTGCATGATTGCCCCTCACCGTACTCAACACCAACTTCAAGGGCCTTCACCCTCTGGGAGACCATGGACAGACAGCGCTCCATTGTTCGGAGGGCGGCTTCAGAATCCGAGATCCTCCGCTCCGCTTCACCCATTCTGGACCAGAGTTTGTGCAGATCATGGCAGTGCAGCGAGACATACAAGCTAAGTCTGTCAATCTTCCCCTCCATAGAATTCCTAGAATCTGCGATGGCGCCCAAGACATCCGTCAGCGAGAGAGGTGCCGGAGGGGAATTTTGCAAAGCACCACAGCAGTGGCAGAGGGCGATTTAGAGGTAACCAACGTGGTAACCGTGTATTGGTCCATTTTATTCTGCGTGCCAGATTTCTTGGATTTGTCCTTAACCAGACAGTGTACAGGCGTGGGGGCCAATCTGTGCAGTTCAGGAGATGGTAGGATTCCAGTAATCCAGAGAACGAGATACCAGCAAGGGATAGCCACCCAGCACCATATAGAGAGTGTCAGAAGCACAGTGCTGGGTTAGGATGTAGGGCACAAGCTCCTGGGCATCACTGTGGGTCACCGCAGGCGGAGGGATAGGGGCCCCAGGATAAGGCAGCCAGCCAATTATCTCCACCCCCCACGGCGGCCTCAGTTCACCACCCCTATCCAGGCAAGCAGTCTCCCGCAGGATGTTCCAGGTCAGGTCATCAACCGCACGGTCACCAGGGGGGAGGGGCCACAGGGCACACGGCAGTCTTCGTCCAGGGCAAAGACTGTGGAGCCTGGCCAGCACATCCAGCCCGCGCCAGCTTCGTGCAGGTAGTCAGCACGGCAGAGTGCGCACCACGTTAGCACCCTTCTCGAAGGACGCCGGGGCACAAATGTGTAATTCAGTGAATCCATTGCTGAGGTCCGGGTCAGGCAGAAGAATATCAGGGTGCAATGGCCCAAGTAGATTTATTAAGTAGGATAAATTAGGCCATAATGCAGCACAGAAAGCACACGTCTACATCATGTGCTGGCACAACAGCGCCGCCCTC